>NC_139564.1:48361963-48797378 GCF_965112155.1 Podarcis liolepis | reverse complement strand
TCACAGTAATTTTGTCTAAGGTGCCATTGAAATTGCCTGTTTCATAGAGTTAAATTATGCTTGCAGAGATGCAATAGTGGAGGTACGTGATCAAAAAGCCATGTGTACTGAGAATAAGCAGAGATATTTTATTTTTTATTACACTCTCCCAAAACTGTACTACATTCACTATATTGTCCCAAAATGGAAGATTAACCAATTTTGCCCTTCAACCTTTTGAGTGTTGGGAGTTGTAGCGACAGATATATTTCTCAGCATGTTCTTGTGGAAGCTTCAATGAAAAAGTTGTTTCCTACAGTCCTCTTCTTAAAACATGCTCTGAACTTTCTGTGATAAGAGTTTAACTTCACTTTGAGGGACCTGGTTTTATCATTTTTATTTATTTGAAGGAAAGATTTCTCTTTGTGCTGGGATATGTGACAAACCGCAGATCCTTCTTTGCAATGAACTGAAGATATTTACCAAGTACAAAACTCTTCAGACTTGAGATGGCTGAATCAGACCAAGCTGTAGCAGTGAAAAGAACAGGTACATTCCCAGTAACTTTCCCTGGATTCAATTTTTTGGAAATTGGATTTAAGATTAAAAAATCTGGTTTGCTGAAATGTGTTTAAATATCTATGACTGTTGGCTAAAACTCTTATTTTTAAAGTTTAAATTTGAAATTTGAAATTTCTCTCAATCTGGCAGAATCAATGATTCATACAGATGTCAGATATAGATAATCATCAATGTACCTTCCCATGCAGATTCTCTGAATTATGTGAAAATTCTTTGGGCTACTGCTACACATTCCTTGTAGCAGATAATGTCATAATAATGGAGATTCCCTGGGAAATGCAGAATATCTAGAAAGGAATGTTGCATATTAGGATATGGAAGGGGAATACATGTTAGGACTGCCACATAGGGCTGCCGGCTGCCATGCTACAGCTTTTTATGGTAGCCTCCACACAAGGGTCCACCTAATAAGAAAAGCAGCTGTAAGAATTTCTAAATTTCACTTGTGGGGGTAAAAAAAATGTATTAAGCTATATTGCAGCAGAAAAGTCTGTAGAGGAAATGAGGTCACTGTATCCTCTTCTATCAAGTACAACCTCAAAGTGATTAAGTTAAAGCAGGTGAACAGTAGTTTGAAGTAACAGCTGATGTGTCAAGACATAAAGCACAGACATAAATTGGTTACTGCTGCTACATGGTTCTAAGTCAAGTTCATCCATTTTGTTGCAGGTCTATCTACCATTGTAGTGCCTTTGCCTGCCGTTCTCTCCTCCTTTTGCCTGAGTTCATAAAATTGGCTTGGTGTTCTGTCTCTTAATGGCCTCCTAATCCTTTGCAATAGCAACTCCATCACAACAAATGAGACAGATAAATTTCAAGTTCTTTTCTATGAACAAGTAATTACCAGTTCATTCCCTATTGAATTCCTTCTGTTCCCTTTCTGTTTTCCTTTTCTTTAGCTTTCTGTCCTTGTCCACGTAGAATACGCTGACAAAACTAAATGTAAGAGCCACATAATCACCAGATTGCAGGAGGTACGGAAAAGAATAAGAAAGAACTCACTACTAGATAATTATGCATTGACTCTCGTCCACCTTTTTTTGTAAAACTA
Source organism: Podarcis liolepis (assembly GCF_965112155.1). NCBI lineage: Eukaryota > Metazoa > Chordata > Lepidosauria > Squamata > Lacertidae > Podarcis > Podarcis liolepis. Next base: position 48,795,766 of record NC_139564.1, on the reverse strand, counting down.
AGAAAATATCTGGGGGGAACAGGAACAGTGTATCAGCAGAGGGAAATTTTATTTCTGCCAATGTGCTATGGGTGAGAAACATTTTTTTCCTCTACTTAAAACAATGCACTGATATTTTGCAACTCAGAACAACTCTATTGGTTTCAGTGGCTTGACATAGCGATAGGTGGTTGTTTCTTATATTGAAGTTTGTACAAATGAGGATTTACATGATTCTACACAAGGAATGTAAAGTGAGCTCAGATAATTAGGAGATTTGGATAATGACAGAATGGTGATGTTCTCCTGAACCCGGCATACCACTGAACAATTTCACAGAAGCAGAATTTTTTTTAAAAAGATCCAATTAATGTTATATTATCATTTCCTTTCATGATATCCCCTGGGGGAAGTGTCATTGCAAATTGTCTCTATTTAGCAAGCACATGGAAATGAGATCCAATCATGTTTGAAAATACACAAAGTAAATTACATTTTAAACCAACATCTAGAAGTTTTAAACCAAGGTTTGTAGCAGAGAGTCACATGCTGTCAAGTGCCCAGTTTTTTTAATCAAGCAGAAATAAAAACCTCACTGGTCAATTACAAGCAATGAGTTTCCTTGTTTAAGAACAACACAGTCCTTAAGCATAGATCAATACATTACAAGTTGCAAAGGAGAAAAATCTGAAAATAAGCCCTCACGTATTTGTTACATAGTAAAGGACGTCCAGGACTGAGGCAAAATAGTGGAATGGATGTGGAGGTTTCGATGAGGCAGTACCAGTGGGGTTCAGGGTTTTGTCTAATGCTAAATTTAGATAGGTGTCAAATCAACAATATAAGCTGAGCTTGAGTGATGGACCTGGCCTACCTTCTGATATCACAGTACCACTTCTAACACCGCTAAGCTAAAATTCATCTTTGCACATCAGGTGCTTTATTTATTATAAACTGCACAGTTAATTTGAATCCATTTGAAAATGTTCCAGAGATCGTGCCCTCCCTAAAAGAGGGCATGTGTTGTGGTGAGACCTGGAGACTGACCTCCTGGTTGTGGGTGGGTATATTGGACAGCCACAACACCCAATTGGTAGGTCCCTCGTTGCTGGGTTTAATCTGGCCAGTGGGGTGCAGTCTAAACATATCGAGGGACTTATATGCACGTGACCCAGAGCTTCCTCTTTAGGCTCATGCATTGGAACACCTGCCCACTTCTCCCTACTTTTAGGGCATTTTGCAATTGACCTTGCTATGCCGTCATGTGTCGTCTGTTGTTGGGACAGGGGCATGGCAGGAATTTTCCCCACTTGGCTGTTGCCATTTGGGTTTCACCTGCTGTGTAGCAAATCGTCACAACTTGTAAGGTTGCAGATAGGCACTGGTTCATGTGATAGGGATGGGAGAACGGTCTCACCATCCCTATGTGAAGGGTATTCCGTTAAAGGAATCCAGGGACTCAACTTGGTTTGGTCAACCCCCGAGAGGGGGTTGTGCCTGTGCCTGAGTCCAGGGGAGCATCTGGGGAGTGAACAGAGTCTGTTCCCGGGCTTTTCACCTACCTCAGGTGTTCACGCTTGGCTGACCTATGCTGTGCCCTGGGTCAGCGCTACCTGCAAGGGTGCAGGGAGCTAGTTGAACCAGAGCCTATGCAACCACTCACTTTTCTGTAATCAGTAAAGCTGTGGCCTAAATTCTTCCAAAAACCAAAACTAAAATTTGAGTCAAATGTGTGTTTATTTAGGGGGGAGGTCTCTGGATCTGAACACGCAAACATATGTTTTCTGCTTATTAACAGACTAAAGATACAAGCCACATTTGAGCTTGAGTTTTAATCCTGGTTGTGTGAACAAGTACATCCTCCCAGTATTCAGTGTTTTCCATCTATTTAGTAAGAAGTTGAAAAGTGTCCCCGGATTCATTGAAAAAAATCTAGTAACCTTACTATAAAGCTTTAAACAGCTCTGGACCGCAATACCTCAAGGACCACCTCTCCCCACATCAACCGACCCAGGCACTGCAATCATCATCTGAGGTCATTCTTTAGGTGCCTCCTCTGTGAGAGGTCCAGAGGATGGCCACACAAGATTGGGCCTTTTCTGTGGTGGCTCCCCGCTTGGGGAATGCTCTCCCCAGGGAGGCTTATCTGACACCTTCATTACATATCTTTAGACTCTAGGCAAAAACATTCCTTTTCACCCATGTCTTTGGCTAAGTAAACAATCTATGGCCTTTTAAACTGTGGAGGTGGGTGGGGGTTATTATTTTTGTTTGTTACCATGGTATGTATTTTTGTGTTTCTATATTGTAAACTGCCCTGTGTTCCTAGGATGAAGGGTAGTTTAGAAATTTAAAATAATAGTACGGGGGGGGGGGAGGCAAGAATCCTAAATATGTATGTCAACAATGTGGAATCCTATCTACACTTACTTAAGAGTAAGCTCCACTGAAATCAATAGGACTTATTTGTCAGTAGGCATGTATGGAATTGCACTGTTAGGCAAACGTCATATTTAGGAGGGTTACACTGGCATACCCTCCAACATTTCTCCAATAAAAATAGTGACATCCCATTCCATAATGTTAATATTAATATTTATACCCCACACATCTTACTGTGTTGCCCCAGCTACTCTGGGCAGCTTCCAACATATATAAAAACGTAATAAAACATTTAACATTAAAAAAAACCTCCCTATAAAGGATTGCCTTCAGATGGCTCATGGGTTGGATAACTCCATCCCCTCCTACATTTCTCCAGTGAAAATAGGTACATCCTTTGGAAAAGTGGGACATTCTGGGATCAAATCAGAAACCGGGACAGCTTCTCTAAATCAGGGACATCCCTGGAAAACAAAGACACTTGGAGGGTCTGTACTGGGCCATCCTGGCCTGCTGACTTCTTCATTCCACAGCCACAGCAACAAGTCAGCCAGCTGCTCTTTCTCAAACTTGTCTCTGGGTTAATACTATAATTCAACCTTAGGTCACCATAATCTTTACCAGGCCTGAAGACTATTAATATAAATGTCTATCTCTAGCAACTCACATTGTTATCAGTTAAATTGTTTGGCCAACACAGCCAAAAATGCTATATGACAACACTGATGGTAGCAATAGCTATTACTAGTGTTCAGGATGTCAGTCCTGCTCACATGCAGATTGACCATGAATTGAACATTGAATCCATCTTCGTTCCTTACATTTATATAGTTTTTCTCCTTCCTGCACCATTATGTATTGCTTGTTTTTCCTGATAAAGTTGTATGTGGGGCACCAGGGTAGTTACAGATTCTGCTTTCCAGAAAAAAATAAATGAGAAGTGTAGAGAGAGCAACTTCTTGTGGGTGCCTCATATGTCTCAGAGGATCCTGGCCTGGTAGGTATGGACCTGGGTGAAGATGGTAGGCAGATTTGTGAAGAGAAAGGCCACTCCTGTCCCACTTTGATTTGGTGAATGTTACTGAAGTTGCATTTAGAAGCAGTAGTTCCCTCAACTCTGGATACAGGCCTGATAATTGTAGTTTGGCTGCTTTGGAGACTTACAGCTGCTGTGCCACTTTGCAATGATTTAGCTAAGGTAGTAAAAGGCCTATATATAACAGCTGCAAATCAATCAGAGGCAGGGAAACTAAAAATACATCCCAGCAAGGTCTCAAAAACAGCAGACATTAATTTTATTGCACATTATTTGGTGTGTGTAAATAAAGCTCAGTGATAAGCAGTGCCATCTTTTAATTAATTTCAGGCTGACAAAATGAACTAGAAAAACAACAATTAGTATGCAAGAGTATTTAGGTATAAGGTTAACTATGGGAATGAGCCGACTTATGTGGTATTGCTAAAAGAAGCTTCAGCTTGTCTAAAATTAATTGTATTAATTCAAAATAATAATTGAAAGTAGTTCTGTTTTCTGTTTGCATGCCAGCAGACGCCAGGAGTAGAAGCCATGCAGTCTATGTACCATCATGAAAAGCTGGTATTGATGCTGGATGCTTATGAAATGGCCATTTCCCATGAATGTTGAGATTCCTGTATTGGGGGCTGGGGGCTGGGGGCAGGTTGGACTAGAAGAGCCTTGGGTCCCTTCCAACTTTACAATTCTATGGTTCTATGAAGTGGGTAGGCTGGGGCACCCCTGTGTTTGGTAATGACCAGGTGGCTGTGGGTTCATATCCCTATCCACTGGGTGACTGGTGCAGTAGCCGTCTCCCAGCCCTGAGTATCTTAACAGGGTTGTTGTGAAGATACTATAGTGGCAAAATGGCATATGCACCACACTAAGACCTACATTGGCTCCCAGTACATTTCCAAGCACAATTCAAAGTGTTGGTGCTGACCTTTAAAGCCTTAAACGGCCTCGGCCCAGTATACCTGAAGGAGCATCTCCACCCCCATTGTTCTGCCCAGACGCTGAGGTCCAGTGCCAAGGGCCTTCTGGTGGTTCACTCACTGCGAGAACTGAAGTTACAGGGAACCAGGCAGAGGGCCTTCTTGGTAGTGGCGCCCATCCTGTGGAATGCCCTCCCATCAGATGTCAAAGAGATAAACAACTACCTGACATTTAGAAGACATCTGAAGGCAGCCCTGTTCAGGGAAGTTTTTAATGTGTGACATTTTGATGTATTTTTAATCTTTGTTGGAAGCCGCCCAGAGTGGCTGGGGAAACCCAGCCAGATGGGCGGGGTACAAATAATAAATTATTATTATTATTATATTATTATTATTAAGGTCCTTGGAAGAAAGGTGAGATAAACCCACAAGAGGTAAGAAGAATGAAAAGACTAGTGTGGTGACTGTGGAGGTGGGTGATGACAGTCCACTAATAAGCAGACAGAGTGCACCAATTACATCTTGGGAGAGGAGAGCCTACTTCTGTGACTGTGTATATCACAAAAGTATAGCAGTACATTACAGCAGGAATGTAGATGCTCAGGTCTGGGGGAAACCAATCCATCCTTCCAGGCCTCCCTATCTGACCCTCTGGACGCCCCCTGTCCAGCCATACCAATCACTGGCCTTGCTTTGCATCCTTCTTCAGTGTGATCAGAATGTGTCACCGAACTCTGATGAAGCTTCTTGCGGATGATTGTGTATGTAGATAGAAGCCTACTCTACAAAGATAAAATTCACATTCGTTGCTCCATTCACCAAATGACATCTGGCCCCCAGCCCTTGGGCTGAAGAAGGTTTCTCACTCTTGCATTAAGGTGGCAGGGTGCTGATTACACCCGATAAATATTTGCACACACTTCTAGGACTAGGGGATTAAGAGCACAGCCTGCAGGAGTAAGTAACATGAGTACCTAGGATGGGGTGTGTGTGTGTTCTGTATACAGTTGCACCTCGGCTCCTGAATGCCTTGGGAGTCGAACATTTCGGCTCCCGAACAATCAAAAACTGGAAGTGAGTGTTCCGCTTTTTGAACGTTCTTTTGGAAGCCGAATGTCCAACGGGGCTTCCGCGGCTTCTGTTGGCTGCTGTAGACTTCCAGAACAGATACTGTTTGACTTCTGAGGTATGACTGTAGTTTTACTACTTCTTATAGATGCAGATGTGGGAATAAGAAGTAGTTTTCCCTAGAACAGCCTCTCTGTGAATTGCCCCAGCTAAGGTTGTTTTCCTGAGAGACGGTGGGGAGAGTATGATGGTACTAATTTCTCCTCACTTTAATTTTCTTCATAAAAATAAATAAAGATAGTGAAATTGTAATATATATCAATCTATATTGCTATTTAAAGAGATAACACCAGTCCCCACCCCAGGGAAAGAAAGTGATATGGAGCAATTCACAGATAAACTTTTCAGAGGGAAATTAGTCACTGATCCCCTGGAAGGGATCAATAGGAAGCAATAAAACTGCTGGAATATGCAAGCAATAAACCTTTATTTGAAGTTGCCAGGAACATTTGCAGATGTTCCTTACCTGTGAGTAGGCAGCACGGAAGCCTTTTGGCCACGGGGAAGGACATTGGTAGCTAAACGTAGCATCATATTCAATGCATTACAGAAGCTTCATTTTTATTCCAATTCCAGTAGAAGAGCAGTGACTCCCAGAACGGACTGGATTTACTGTGGAAGCAGCTCCAAAACTGGTTACCCCAAATTCCACTCATAGCCACGCTACAATTTGTGAGCTGTTGCAATACAGCACATGTCAGCAGGGATATCAAAGGTGTCCAAAAGGAAGCCTCCTTACCGTATCAAATTTGCATGAATATGTAATCCATGAACAAACCAAGTGTAAAAACTTGTGGTGAAAGCAGTATGTTTTGGCAATGATTCAGAGGGTAAAGATTAAAGATCTTGTATAACGGATGTCTGAGACACTTACTTTACTGGGAAAGTAATGAATAATAGAAGGGCTGATCCATAATTCATTTGCAAATAGACTTTGTGTGCTGTTTCCTTTCACTTACCTAGTGTAAATGGGAGGCGTTGTAATGGTAGGCTGGTATGAGAGCAGTGTAAAAAATAGCCCTTTTTATTGTTTTAGAAGATAAGTTCAAATATTTGTGTCACCCCCCGCCTGTTGGTTGTAATTATATCTTTTAATTCTCAGTAGTAATCACAGAATTTACTGGTGCTGGATTTCAGTTCTCTATCTAAATTGCAGCATCTCTTGATTTTTTTTTCTTTTTACCCTATAAACAAAAACACATTTAAATTGTATATATTATGAAGAGGGGAAATCAAAGGGAAGCTACAAAGCCAAATATCAAAAGCAAGTCATCATCGTTTGAAAATGAGTTGTTTCTCAATTTGAAAGACAGTTGCAGAGTATCAGATTCTGTTAGCTTATTAGCATTTCAGTGCAGAGCCTACACTTAGGAGAACAGGAAGCTCAACAGGAGGAAATGTATTTTAATGTGGTATGTTTAATTTTGTTTTAGTATGTACATCAGTATGCACTCTGCAAGCAACCCTAAACTTCAAAACAGGCAAGTTCAAATTTAATTTGCACTTGAGACAATGCGCATGAAGGATTTCAGTCAATATCATGTGCCTCATTGTATTCCTGGGCTTGGCATTTGATATTTTTTCCCTGACAATTCAGTCACATACTTTATTTGCATGAAGAGAGTTTCTTTTAAATGTCAAGACTGAGGCACCATGATAGGTGTTCACTTTGATTAACATATTGACTTTTAAACAAAGGCATGCTATTTGTACTTTCGGTCCCTAAAAATTCAAAATTGTGGAACGAGGCACAGGGCACCTGGGCCACTAGGGGTGGGGTGTGGGATGAAGAAATAATGACAAGACAACAGCATGGGATCAAATGGCCAAAACTTTATTGAATACAGTTGTCAGTAGGTTTGGGTATTGGCATTGAGTGTGTATGCTGACTCACCCAACCTGTTTACAGAGAAATTATTCCTTCACGGCAATCCCTCCAGAATGTCTTTTGGGGGAGTTCTATGGCCTGTTAGCCCCCATGTGGTCATTCAAACAGATTCAAACCCCCTGGACCCCTTTAATGGAGTCCCCTCAAACTTTGATCAGTGAAATAGGTGTGTGGTTCTGACCCACCCTCTCTGCCAGACTAAGGATCCAACCTTTTTCTGCCAACAAGTTGTGACAATTACTGTGAGGTAAACAGGCCCAATTTGTCTGCAGGAAAAATTCCTTCCTGGCTGCAAATATAGCAACCATTGCAAGGCCTTTCACATGCCCATTTCCATTCAGAAAGGGCAAAACATTAGGGTGGGGATGTGAGGGCAGTCAGTTTAAATGCAGTGAAGGCAGACCTGATTGAAGCCAGGCAAGGGAAGGCTTCACTCAGGTCCACCCTGCCTGTCCCACCCCCAAATTTGCCAGTGATTGGGCAATTGAAATCTAAATCTTGTAGGCTTTCCTCTCACCCCATGCAGGTGATGGAGGAGATTTGTCACCTGTCAGCTGAACGATAGTAAGAGGATCCCTCCGCCGACTAGTCCGAAGCTGCACCGGGCCCTAATTGCCACCCCCATCAGAATCAGTAAATGGGCATTATGTCTTTTAAAAATGAAACATTACAAAGATGATGACTTGCTGAGATCATAACAAACACAGTAGACTTTTTCATCTCAGGCCATAGCATGGTATTTGACTAAGTTTTCCTCAGACAAGTGCCATTGAAATTAATTTAGTCATGTTCATTAATTTCAATGTGTCTAAGAACAACTTAGTGGAATGTCCCCCACATAGTCTATATAGTTAGTACTAGTACCAGTATTTGGTTGGAGTCACACGACTAATTTTATGCCTAATTTCTGACTTTATGTGCTTTTTATTCCTTGACTGCTTCCTTCCGCAGTGTGGGACTGCTCTTATTCTCTTGCCCAGCCTTTTCTTGCTTCCTTATTGAGTAAAGTCTGTCAACACTTCACCCTCAGCAGCACATTCACCAAGGCTCCATAAACACATTGGGTTTGATCCAGACTAGGGCAGTTTGACTTTGTTCCTACTGAAGTCAATAGGGATTAGGTTCAGTAATGGTTAACTTGTCCCACAGAGTTCAATGGCATGAAGTTCAGCTAAGTTAGTCTGGATTCAAACCTTTTATTTTGAAGTTCCAATAAGATTAATGGGACTTTCTTCCAAGTGTTATGATTTGGACTGGAGCATTAGATAGTAGCTGTGAAAATGTCTTTTCCATCAACAAGCTGAAGCCACAGACATTTTATGTCCTGCAAAGTATTCTTCTAGAAACCTGCCTGGGGCCGTCTTGTGCTCAGGCCATTCCTGAACCACCCTGTTGTCAGACTCCCCTTGCAATAAACAGAAGAAAGAAGTTTGGCCAATAAATTATCCACTAAGAATAATTGGTCATGGTCAGGGCAATCAGTTTCCCTCTGACATTTAGCTCAGCACTTCAGACCATGGTAACAGAATGAAAAGTTGTCCACGGCTGATGCAAATTGTTGGAAGCTGAAACAGCTTAATTGAGAAAGAATAATACAATCTAAAGAGGTCACAGTCCTTTTGGTGAATGAAGCTTTCCCAAGCAGATTTATAGCACTGCATCAAAGCTCAGGAGGCAGCATGCTATTCTCTTCATTAATCGGAAGCATGCCTTAGCCTGCTTCCTTGTTTATTTCGGCTGTTATTAGAGCCCAGCTATTTGTTGCAGGTAAAACAAGATTTAATACGCTTGAAAACAGCAAAATTAATAATGCATATGTTTCAATCTGTTTGACGGTACGCTCCATTTCCTCGGTGCCCCAATGCACTTCCCAGGCTTGGTGCCAAGTTTTATTGGGGAAATTGGTCTTTAGCCAGTCATTATCCAGAAAGGGGCTTTAAGGGGACCAAGGAAGGAGAAACAAGAAGAAAGGCATATAGTAGTTTCTGGAGAGGCCCTCAAGAAGCTCCTATTATCCGTAATCAGGCGGATGGAAAATTCTACCAATAATACAAGTATGCAGAATTACAATCCTTTCCATGGTACATCCCAAAGAACCCATAATTAAAAAGATTTATATGAAATGTGGACAATGAAGACTCTCCTGTGAGCCTTCCTTGCCACTGTCATATTCAAATAAGACTGGGAATGGTGGGAGTGAGGAGGCAGAACAAACACTAAAAGCAGCTGAGGGGGTGGTGGTGGAGTGGCAGTCATGATTCAATATGAGATTGGGAGTTTAAGAGCCATAAAAGTCAATATTCAAAGCTGCTTTTCTGAGAACCACCTTATCACTACTAGAGAATCTGAAGGTAGTGTGTGGAACCTGGCCTCTGCAACTGATCCCCATAGAGAGCCAACGTGGTGCAGTGTTATACTAGGACCTGGGAGACCAAGGTTTGAATCTCTGTTTGGCCATGAAGTTCACAGGGTGGCCTTGGGCCAGTCACTCACTCTCAGTCTAACCTACCACATATGGTTTTTGTGGGGATTAAATGAGGAGGGGAAGAAACATGTAAGTCACATTGAGCTACACAGAGAAAAATATTGGATATAAATGCAATAAATAAATAAATAGTCCTGCCAGTGGCACAGTATTCCTAGATGCTGCACTCTCTGAAATGTAATTGGGGATAAGTTTTCATGCAGCCATTTGAGTGAATGGGAAGAGTCTCTATATGCTGCTCTAAAGGTGTGCATTATAAGAACTGATATGTAATGAAAACAGAAAGGATGGCTCTGCTGGATTCCTGTCCCCCCTTTAATGACATTGTATTATTCATTTATGGTCAGATCAGTAGGTGAAAACGAAGCCTTAAACAGAATAAAGAAAAAGCCAGAGGATAGTATTCAATGAGAATGCTGCAAATTGCAGCTTCCAAGTTTTCAGTGGTGCTTCCAAAACTTGCAGTTAGCTAGTCCGCACTGCAAATCTAACCTGACAATGAATATTGCAGCATGATACAACTAGCCATTACTAGAAAGGCTCTTGTGCCCACATCAATGCACAGAGCATGACGCAGAAAACTTTGCAAGTGAAACATGCACCCAACCACAGACAAGAGCCTAGAGATTTAGTAGCTACGATGCTTGATCTCTTAAGAAAACCTGGGGATAAATAACAACCAAGCCCCCATCTGATGCTCTACTATGGCTCTAGTCATTAATATCATATATTCTGTATAGACTTACCTTCACTAACACACACTTTCAGGCACCATGTAGCTATTCTGTTTCAACTATGGTTCATTATCATTTGTTGGTGATGTTGGAAAAAGAATTGCTGATCATTCCCATCCAATAACCCTAGGCATTTCTACTTTCTACTTACTTATGCAATTTAAACAATACAATTCTTGTGGTGTGTTTACTAGTTCTATTTTTATAATGTTGTTTTGGATTTATGAAATACTAGCAGTTTACATTGCATATTTTTTTTTCAAATGTTAACACACATTTGTATAATCTGTTTTTTCTGAATATTTATGGCATTGTAATTAGTCCAGTCACCAAATTTTGTTTAACAAGCATGTTATGTGCAGAAGTGAACAGTAAAGGGCATCATATTAGCACAGTTCCTTTGGGATAGTGCTATGCAAACCCTATTAATAGTAATGAAAGTCAAACAGTTAATCCCGGGGCATTGAACTGAAAAAAACCATTCCCCAAAGTTTTTGAAGCAATGCCATTTTCATATCAAGCAGTTGTGAGTGTATTGATGTTGTTCCATAAAACTTAACATCCAAGAAATGAATTCCTAGATGTGTAGCAAAGGTGATCACAACGAATTGTTCACCAGGGAACTTCGCAGTTTGCTATACATAATTTTTATTGATGAGAAAGATGTCAGGCGCATAGGATTGGTACAAAGGTGACAGATCCTGGAGTTGCGTCCAATTCATTTTGAAATTATGTTTAAATTTTTAATTAGCCATTAATTTTTCAGGTAAACTTCTGTTAGGATTTTTGATCCAGAATATGTTTCCTATGCATTGTCTTTTAACTTCAGTTTCAAAGGCATGAGGTACAGATGTCTTGGTGGTTTAGCTATGACCAGCCGACTGTTGAGAAGGGGAAAAAAGGCCTTTCCTAAATTGATGTGAGGAGCATGCTTCCTCTAGAGCAGCTTCCTGATTCTTCTGGACAGCTCTGTACTTCACACAGCAAGCACCACTGGACATGATGGTGTTACATTGTGTGAAAAATTACCTCACTTTAGGTGTGGAAAACCAGCTTCTCTTTATTACTGCTGATTCATCCAAGTGTGTGAAGGGCTCCCCTGTTTTATTCCCACCCCCACCATTGTCTTACATTTTCAGACCTTCATGAGAGGTTCAGAGGGTGGCAGCACAAGAATGGGCTTCTTCTTCTTCTTCTTCTTCTTCTTCTTCTTCTTCTTCTTCTTCTTCTTCTTCTTCTTCTTCTTCTTCTTTGCATTGGCTCTCCCTTTGTGGAATGCTCTCCCCAGGAGATTCATCTGGCACCTTCATTATACACCTTTAGGTGCCGGGTTAAAATCAAGAAGGGATTTCAAACCCCTTGTGATTTCCATCACTGCATTTGAAGGGACTCCCCCAGCTTCACTGCAGTTCAGCTTCCTTTATGCACAGATCATCAAGCTTGTGCAAGATGCATCCAACTGCATCAGTTCCCCCCACCCGAAGCATGTTTGCACTTCCAGCCAGGGCCCCCTTTTTCCTTTGAGAATTAAATTCCATATGCATGTAAGTATACTTGTTTATTTAGAATATAATTTTCTAGCCCACACATCATCATATGATTCCGGGGCAAGTTATAATATAATAAACCAATAAAAGAACACTGCAATAAAATCAATTCAGCACAATTTATGAAAACAGATTAAAAATGCAGTGAATCCTTAAACACACCCAGGGACTCACAAATTAGCAAGAATTGGACACAGTTTTCAGTCTCCAGCAGCAGAGCTACAATACCTACATCTCAGATTGAATGTTGTGGATTGTCACAGCATCCTGATAAATTCTAATAAATAATCATATCCAAATTTAAAACTGTTGTGTAACGATGTTCAGATGTTAACTAATGATTTGTTCAGGCTATTCTTAATGCTCTGCAGCCAACGGAGCCCTTGGGCACTCTTGTTTTCTGTACTTTCATTGAAATGGATTTTAAATGAAGTTTTTGCAATGTATTTAATGTAGGGCAATGCACCAACACTTTCCTGCTTGATCAAGATTCTTATATCATATTTACTCTTAAGCAAGTCCTGTTTACCTATGTTAATTCCTGTCCAAAGGTACTACCTGTTTTACTGCTCCCTTTTGACAAAAGGTAGCAGTTTCTGAGAAATGGGCTAATGTAGAAGCAACCAGTCTCGATTATAATTTTCAGTGATTATATAAAGAGAAAAATGTTTCTATAAGAATTTTATTCTTAAGCACTTAGCAAAGTGATGAGTTAAGTACTGGCTGTGCCTTCCTTCTGTTGAGGCAAATTATTCACTTAACAATAAATCATACTCAAATTATGTGGCAAGCAATTACTTTAAGATTTCAATGAGATCTGCTTCATTATCATAGATTGAACACCCAATTAGAACAATACATTTCCTTTCCTTATATGCAGAAGACAGCTGTTATGTACATGCAAGGTACGCACAACTATCCATCTCTGTATGGATAGTGCTGTTTTCACATGACGTTATCCCCAATCCTGTACTGGTATTCTCGTCAAAGAACATATAGGGGCACATAGCAGCATTAAGTCACTCTAGGAGAACAACACACAACTCAAATCCTCTTATTCTTTCCTTCAATAAATCACCTCATTGACATAGCCCATATCTAGCAAGATGCATTGAGCTTTTATAGATATATGGTATATCTGATTCCCAGGATCTGAAGGAAACACTACAGAAACTGACACCACAGTTATTTTTTAATGCTATCCTTAACAAACATGAGGGATTATAAAAGTATATAAATAAATCCCCAATGATACTATAAAAATTAAGAGGGGGTGAATGGTCTGCAGTTGGGTAGAAAGCTTGTTCTTATCTTCTCTCCCCTGGCAAAGAATAATTAAAATCTTAGTTTGACTGAATCCTGCACTTATAAAAATTTAGTAGTTAAAACAGGAATAAAGAGCAAATTCAGAGACTTCTGGAGAAAAAACTCAAATTAAATGTTGAAGAATGCATTTTTTTCTTATTTAATCTTTATTTTTAAATTCAAAATAACTCCATTCTATGTCATATACTATGAATATTGCATTTCAAAGTTTTAATTGATGTATTTTGGTTTATGTTTCATCTTAAGTATAGTTTTCCCATAACCATTTATGCACGCTGTTTTGTCCTCCTGAAGTTATGCCAGTGATGAGTGAGGCAGCTTATCTGAATGGTTTGCAAATAGATCAAAAAATGAAGAAATTGTTTACCGAGGTAAATTATGATGATGTCTTCATATTCATGCTAATGTGTGACTACACTCTACCCTTTCCTTCTGTCCTCTTTTATGTGTGCGTAGTCAGAAGAGTATATATTTGATCCTTATGTGCTGTTTCAGATGTTCAGAAATTGACAAGTTAGAGAAAACTATTTTAGTTTTTAAGGCACTGCTTGAGACACGCATTAATATTTATCATAAATGGACAGAAAGTATCACATATGCGTGTAATCCATATTGACTAAAATGAGGACATTAAAATAAATAAATCTAAATTGTAGTTTAGAAATTGGCATACATGTATAAGCTGATTTAAGAGGATGTACCCAAAGGGTCTAATGGTCTGCATCACATCCAACAGACGTGGGATATTTTTGAAATTTAAATTAGCAGAGGTAAACAGGCGCAAAGAATTATTTGAATATATATCCAAGGCTGGATTTGAAATTTGAAAAACACTTTAAAAGCAGCTGTGTGTGTAGCGGGAAGGCTACTGCAAATTGGCAAAGCCCAAGTGTAGGTTTCAAAAGAATTGTGTATGGATTATAATTTCTGCAAAGTAATGGGAATCACTTTCTCCTTCTGTTGTGACATTAATCCTGATATGGGATCGGCTGCTTGGTTTCTGTAGAAACATAATGGGATGACGAAGTCTCATGGTATGATGGTGGTGTGTGTGTGTGGGGGTGTCGTGAGGGGGTGTCATGAGAAGCCTCTTAATCCTATTTCACTACCTAATTGTAACTGCATCCTCTAGTCTCAGATAAGTTAGTGGAGTGACTGAGCTGCCTAGACTGGGTGGAAAAACTCTTTCTAATCAATTTCACTTACTCAGGAAGAAAGGAAGGAAGGAAAAGTTCCTGAATAGTGGGGCATTGTGAGAGGAAAATATTGTCATGCACTCTCTTTTTCTATCTCACTAATGGGTTGCAGGTACAGGTCTGTGCACATAAACGTAAGGTTTTTTGTGTTCATTTTTAAAAAAGCCTTTAAAAGCAGTTCATAAACTACTCCAGTAGAAAAGGTAAGTGTGTTACTCATCAAAGGCACAACCCAATAGATACACACAATAACAATCCCCAAATTTATTGTTTATTGTTGCACTACAGTCTGTGCCCAGATAATGTGTATTCTTTGGGAAATATCTATTCACAGCATGCTGAGCCCTTTTTATCTTTGAATTTTTGTAATCCTAATAGAATTTAAACAGTTTTCAGGTCCTTCTTCTTCTTCTTCTTCTTTGGTGATCACTCGTAGCCAAGTAAGATTGTCTTCCATAAACACGGTTTTAACAATGAGTCTGTAAGTGACTCTGGAGGCCAATTCTGGATCCACATGTCCTTCCACAGTGGGAACATTGGTTCCTGGGCGGGAGTTGATCACGGTGTGGATTTGCCGAGTGTGCCAACTCCTTCTTTCCCAATAGCCCCAGGCCACAGATCGAAATCTTGCCCAACTCTTGCATTAAAATCACCCAGGAGTATAATTTTATCTTCCTTAGGCGTCTCTGATAGGACGGTATCCAGCTGAGAGTAAATTTTTTCTTTAAGGTCTCCATCGGCATCCAGTGTTGGCAGTGGCGTAGCGTGGGTTGTCAGCACCCGGGGCAAGGCAAGTAATTTGCGCCCCCTAATCCGTGGATTTGCGCCCCCTAACCCTAACCCCCAGATGTTGTGCCCAGTGCAGCCGGCCCCCGCTGCACCCCCCACGCTACGCCACTGAGTGTTGGTGCATAAGCGCTTATAATAGTAGCCTGTTGCTTTTTGGTGAGCTTTATTCGAAGGGTTGAGAGTTGCTCATTAATGCCGGTAGGGACTTCTGACAGGAGCTTCACAAGGTCATTTTTTATAGCGATGCTTATGATTATTAACAACATCAGTTGTTTTATCTCTGATGCAGGAAGGAAGTCTAATTGATTATCCATATTTAGAACACCTCTGTAACTGAAAACATAATATGTACACAGGTATCAAGAGCAGGTGCACACTAGAAGTTATCCACTTTCTCATCTCATGGTGGATATGATGTGCTTTAGGCATTTCCACAGGATAATTTCCAACAGAAACAGTTTCAAAGCGCTTGAAATTTGCTGTGAGTGTGTCAGTCCCATGAATACAAGGGCTGTTGAGGCCAGGTAGGAGGGCCTCTCCGTGGAGGTTTTATTCCCTTGCTTCTTGCCTGGTGCTTGTAGAGTTTCTTTTGAAGTTTTGCTAGCATGCCTATGAAATGAAGCTTTGAAGTTCCAAGTTTTGAACATAGGGACTGTTGGCTTAACCACAAATCTCTCCCAATTGCTTTATTTCAAAGGCCATTTCTCCTTTCTCTCTTTGCTTTCCCCTGCACTCATTCCTTTGCAGCACAATCATTTAAATACATGCGCTCAATTTCCTGGCTGTAGAAGCCAGAGGCTACAGAGGAAAACATGGTCCCAGGTCCCAGTGAGAAGATAAAGACTGAGGGTGAAAGCCATCTAACCAACTTCTTTGGCAGCTGCTGTTGACTCTAGAGATGCTTCCAGCCCATATCCTGAAACAGACATCTTAAAAATGGGGGAAGCAAGTGTTTGAAATGCAAAGCACTTTCCTAATGTTTAGCAAATTGACTAGAGGGGCAGTTAACTCTTTCCCCCCATCAGGTAGAATAGCCCCTGGGCAGCACAGGCCAGTGGTTCAGTTAGTCTGAACTTCCTTAGCTCACTCATGTTACAGAGACCAACACTATTTATATGTTTAAGCCATTTAGTAGACCAAGGCTCTAATGAGCACAGAAATGTTATTTTAGTTGTGATGCAAACATGAAAAGCTTTTTAAAAGCCAAGACATTATTTAGTTAACATTTACAGTGCACATATTTAAATGACTAGTAATGTATACAAGTTTTTTAAAAATTGAAAGCATGGAGGATTCCCCCCTCCCTCTTTGTGAATATATTATATTCATAATCTACCAAAATCAATTGTAAGGCTCTTTTAACACTGGTGGTGGTGGAATAAGTGTCTACCTTCAGTTTTCTTGTTAAGGAATGTGGTTCTTTACAAATGTTATAAAGGCATATCTTTCAAAACCATTGGAATATCCCTTAGGGAGGATACATTTAGGCTTCAAGGAGCAGTAACTTATTCATTGCTAAGGACTGAATTGGCAATACACTGTTAGCTGGAGAGCTACATACCTAATCTGTTGTTGTCAGTCACATATAACTTGGACAATATAGGGTTGTTCACACATTTCCCAGAACACAGATAAAAGCTGTTTCTACACATGTAGAAGAGCTTGTATGAGAAAATGTAGACTTGTTGCTTGTACAGCTCAAGTACTGTATTCACAGGAACACAGATTTTACACTCATATGAATGGGTGACTTACCCTCATGTGTTGATTTCACAGACCTACAATGATGCCAAAGAATATTTGCCCTAGGACAAAAATATACATTTCCACTATGAGGCTTTGTACTTATTAGTTTCCGTACACCCATGTTCAGCCCAAGTCTTCAGTGCCTGCATGGGCTGGGCGACGGGAGCACCTTCACTGATCTTCTGAGCACAGGAACGCAGGAACAGCAACACAGCATTCCTGAGGAATAGGTCCTGGTGCTGTGGTCTCAAATTTGCTCACGTGAGCACCCAAATGCAGCAGAGTAAACGGAAGCAAAGCTAGAGAGGTTTTGTAGTATACCTAATTTATTTCTCCTAATTAAACAAATAAAAGAACATAACAAACATGTACGAGAGAAGCAGCTCTCATACAGCCATCCTGTCTCTAAACAGATCAAAAGAAAAGTCCTGCAGTACTACAGATGGAAGTCTCGATGAGTAGCTTCCGCTCCCTCCTTTCTCACAGACTGAAAGTAAAACAACATGATCAAGTGATCCTTGCAATGGGAGGGATGAAAATACTGACAATTAGATCACCCCTATATGAAGTGGAAGGAGGAACCAAAGAAGGCAAAATCACCTGCTTTCTGCACAGGCATGTCTGCATGCACTGATCAACTGTTGTTGTTTTGGGAGTAGAAGTAAATTCAGACACTGTCTTTGTTTTCCACCCTAACAGGTAAACAGTGCTATCATGGCACACATCTGCTTGGTGGCAATGTAGGGTGAATTTTTTGGTGTAGGAGTAGAGATGGAACCTGTCATGCATCATTGCATGGTAACACACACGCACACACACACACACACACACACACACACACACACACAGAGAGAGAGAGAGAGACTGAGAGAGAGAGAGAGGATAATATATCCCAATAAGAACAACACTACATCAAGACAGTACTCATCTTTGTTATCATTTCCCTGGGAACCTAACACACACTTATGTCTTCTCACAAGGGGAATATACAATTTACTTGGTGCAGGTCTTTGGTGAGATCAGTTATGTCAGGAGGAAATCTCAAGTGGCTGTTCATGACAATTTTCTTGAGCACCAGAATAAAAAGTGCTGGCTTCAATATACCATTTAAAAACCTAAAGCTGTGACCTGTTTAATCTCAGTTATTGATATCCACGTTCACTTACAGCTAAAACTTTTTTTTGCTGTCTGAAAATAATAATTAAAGACTCTAAAATCACTGAAGACTATCAATATGTGGTAACCTTCGCCATATACTGCAACACCTGAAAAATAGTGATGGAACATTCAGAATCATGAGGGGATCTGCCTTAATTCCTAGTCTGCATTCCTCCACCACAGAGCTTCATAAGGTGTTAAGTCAGTATCTCAAGCAACAGAGAACCATATGGCAGCAATAAGATGCCGTTAGAATGATTTCTTAAGGGAAGCCTCTGCCTATTGTTTGGGTGGGCAGGTAGAAACTTTGACATGATTCACAGTTACAGACTTTAATCATGGCTCAAAGTCTAGAAAGCTGTTAATGTAATTCTTTATTTGGCTTCTGCAGGTGGATTTGGGAATTGGAGGTACGTTTGACAAGGAGCTGTAAAATAATTTAAAATAAAATAAAAAGCTCTGTACTTGTAAACCATGATCAATCCTCTCTCTCCAAGTTGTTGGAGAATTTCTACTGCCACTTGTGATTACAAGAATATCACATCTTCTAATTAGAATGGGTTCTTAAAAGTCTGTATCATTTGATTAGCATGAAGATGGATGTTAGTGCTTGCTCAGGGTATCAACACAAGCCTTGGGATTTATCTTACATTGGATTCAGTTTGAGCTGTGAGTTATGTATACAAGTTGAGATGTGAGAACTAGATGTGCTCTTCATATGACTGTGCGAGGTAAGCAGTGGCTAGGGATGGGAGATAAATTGGAGTCAGTTCATGCTTATGGATGAAGTTACCTAATTAGAACTTTCTAAAACAATATGAGAAGCAAAACATCTCTCTCCTTCAAAATGCACACTTCTCTGAATTTTGTGATGCAGTTCTCCAGCCAAGTAATGTGTACACAACTGTATATACTATGGTAAGGTGCACATTAAAATGCTTGCATTCATGGAGATACCATTAAAACGCATTCTGTTGGGGAAATTGTGTTGCAAAAATGTATCTATGAGGAGACAGTCACACAAAACACGGATGAATTTTCATGAAGGCTTAGAAAAAAAATAGCATCTTCATGAACAGATGCAGAAATGTGGATAACTAAACTTTGGGTTGGAAAAATGAGAAGCACAGAGAGCAAACTGGACAGGTTTGCCCATCCCTTGGTATGACCTGAGGCACGGGCCTCCAGCTTTCAGGTCTGGCATGATGGTGTGCACTGTTTCAAGATACCACCAGAATTTTTGTTCTGTCCCTTTGTCAAGAAATTGGAATGCTGGGTAATTCTATTTATAGCATTCCAGTAGCTAGGTGCATGTTCTGTCATTTGAAAAGCAGTTTGCATGCCAGCAGATAGCTATGCAAAAGCATTTTGCATTTTTATACAGGAGGGTATGACCTTCATAATTTACTTGGAGCTTCCATTCTCATTACCTGTGGGACACTCAATCAGAGATGAAAATAAATTATATTGTTCAGCTGCTTTTTCTCCCTGTATTCTGTTTGTAAGTGGGTATTTTTCATTGACCTGAGGTATTTGTAACGATGATGTGTTCTCCAGTTATAAATATTGATAGAGCAAAGATGAAAACATTTACACTTGGAATTTTTGATTAGTTTCTATAACACTTGTGGAATAAGCATTAGCATTCTAGGAAAAAATATTCATTTATTTCGAAAAGACAACAAATCATAGAAACAGTAAGTCATGCTTCAGGGTTGTTTTTTTAATTAAGTGCTTTGCTTCACCTATTGCTTTATTTTGATTTTGTTCTCCAAAGGCTGAACTTTATGCCCAGTATTATGGTAATGCACTGCATATGTAACAGTGTGGATTACGACTTGGAAGGAGAATTTACAAAAACCAGCCAAATGAAGCACTTATTGTACAGTAATGTCAGTTAGACTGTCAGTATCCACCATTAGAGTCCATAAATCTACTCAGCTTTTCAAAATATCAAAATGTGTAATATTTTAGACATCAGAGTAGCTGTCGGTCATAGTCGGTTCTAATTAGTGGAAGCCACTGTATGTGAGGTTTGACAAGACACTTGACCTGCCTTTGCTACAGTTGACCCAGTTGTGAAATTGATAAAAGATATTACATAAAGGCAAGATGCCCTGAAAAACAAATCAGACAGAGGAGCAACACATAAGAAGAGTGCAAGTATTATGGGGGAAATATGAGAATCTTTGGTTGGCATCTATATTTGAACATTTATCTATCTATATGAATATCTATTTTCCCAGTCCGTTTTGGGTTGAAAAATGAGGGGCTGGTAATCATATAGTGATAAAAGTGTCATGAGTGCCAGCACAAAATGACTGCCCTGTGTAGGAAAAAAGAGGTGCTGGTACTCTGCACTGGTAAGCGCTCTCTCTCTTTCTCTTTCTCTTTCTCTTTCTCTTTCTCTTTCTCTTTCTCTTTCTCTTTCTCTTTCTCTCTCCCTCCGCCTCTCTATCATACACACACACTATCTGTGTGTAACCGATAAAGAGAAAGAGATATTCCGTTCACAATTTTTGACTTCTGCAGTAACCATATGAGCAGCTGGACAGGTCCTGCATGATTTGAATTTAGTGAGGTCTGGTAACATCATTATGCCAACTGGGACCAATATTTCATATTTTGGCCATGGAAAGAAACATTAAGAGAGACCCAAAGTTTATTTTAATAATGAGTTCTTGTGCAGCAGATTCTATGATCAAATCATATTGTTATGATTATTTTCTGTATTTTTCATAGCTCGTTTCCTAATAGCAGTAAAATGACCAATATGAATAGTTTTTAAAGCAAAAACTCCACCTATTTCCAGTACATAACTTTTGCATATTTCCCCTCTTAATTCTATTCCATTACATTTTTGCACTAATCAGTTACGCTTATTTAAATGTGTTTATACACATATTTTAATATACTTGTGAATCCATATTTCATCTCAATCGAGGTAGAATCCTCTGGAATAGCATATGTTCCTAGTTAATGCTTTTAAAAGTATGCGAAGATGTAGACAGAAGCAATCTCTAACTAACATCAGAGAAGACCCCTCAATGTATCGTCATGAGAGGTAATTAGAGTAACCCTTGCTTTTGTATCCACTAAATGTCCACACTCATGTCTGCTGTACAGACTGTCAGAGAAGTCAGGATATCTTTACTGGAGCTCAAGTCCCTACTCCTGTGGCTGCTGTTCTTATTCCTCTGATCATATGGGGAATACATTATCTATATATATTAGATGCTGCCACAATGAGGGAAGAAGATGTAAGATTAGTATCAGAGTGATCCCCCCCCCCATATTTTGTCATTTTCAGACTAAATTTTCAAACTTCCTTAGAAAAGAATCTATTTAAAATATTATATTTTTTCTACTTTTCACTCCTTTGTTGGAAAATGCTTCCATTTTGACAGTATTGCAGCCAGATCATTTAGGCACAATCCTAAGCATGTTTCCTCACAGGAAAGTTCCCCTGTCTCCAGCTGGGCTTACTCTCAAGTAAATGGGCAGGGTATTTCAGTCTAAGTAATTTTAGACTGAATTATGTTGCATTAAACAAAATCAGTTTGGAGGGTAAAACTGGGAAGCATTTAAGGAGCTCAAGTTCCAGCCTGTGCATTTGTTCACAAATTGTTCATTTAAAACATTCTTCTTGTATTATTTTGTGTGAGACATTGCCTCCCTGGATGACTGCAATGTTTAACAGAAATGAATAATAAATACTGGTATAAAACATGTCAAGTCAGTCTAACATACCGTATTTTTCGCTCTATAAGATGCACCAGACCACAAGACGCACCTAGTTTTTGGAGGAGGAAAACAAGAAAAAAAATATTCTGAATCTCAGAAGCCAGAACAGCAAGAGGGATCGCTGCAGTGAAAGCAGAAATCCCTCTTGCTGTTCTGGCTTCTGGGATAGCTGCGCAGCCTGCATTCGCTCCATAAGACGCACACACATTTCCCCTTACTTTTTAGGAGGGAAAAAGTGAGTCTTATAGAGCAAAAAATACGGTAAGTTGCTGAATAATTCTTGCCTAAAATGAAAGGATTTCCTTCTCTCTTAGGAACGAGCCTATAGTCACCTGAATAGCTTCACGTGATAATTATAACAGGGAGAAAACTCTTCGCATTCTGTAGAGGTTTGGTGGACAACTAAAGATATATCCATTTGGCACAACAAGGCATTGGGTTGCACCCAACAAAGGATTAGTCATGGACTTCCGCTTGTGCAACAGAACTTCCCTTCCCTCTCCTTTCCCTGTGGACACCCCTGCAAAGAATGTGTTCTGGGTTCGCCTCCCAGCGAGAGGCAGGTTAACTTCCTCTGTGCAAGCAGAAGTCCTTGTGCTAATAGGGCAACTTCTTTGGATACAACACAAGATCATCTAGGCCACTTCACTCTCCAAAAATTCAGGGCCGGCTAGCAAAAGTTTCTTGTTCCCTTACAGACATTTCCAGCTAATTAATGCAATCTTCATAGTAATGAGGGTAGCTGTGCTGTAGAAGAAGCTCTCTGATAAAAAAAAGCCTTTTTAAATGCCAGCACAATGTGTCATGTATTTACCATTATGTGATAATGTCACCATCTCATCTTTATAACCTTTTATAAAATCACGGCTATATATAGTCAGGTGTAGCTGTTTCACTTTACACCAATTTATTAAATGCTGGGGTATCAAGTATTTTTTTTTTTTTTTGTGCGCGAGAAAGTTCAAAATGTTGTAATGACAAGGATTCTGGCCTCTATTATCAACAGTGTGTCAAAATATGTCTCTTCCTGGGATATGTTTCCGCCAGCCAGTGTATCCCGAGGCTCCACCTTGGTTAGTTCTCTGCAGCAGAGTTACTGTATTTCATACGGAAGACTGGAACTTTTAAAAGAGATGCCATCTTTTCCAATCTGTTACTTTGACCATGGCCATGACATTTGGACTCACATAATAGAAACAATGAAATAACGTATTAGAAATAAGCCCTCTCTCCTGCTTTTGAAAAGAGGATTGCCTCTTGTTTCTTACTTTGAAGCAGTGCTTGCCTGTCCAACTGGTTACATAGTACACTAACCAGAAGAAGGTGTCACAACGGGAGGTCAAGGAAAGTAGAATTGTGTCCTACCACTCCCCAAAGCATGGAATGTTCACAGGGTCCTGGCTATATAGTGAATGCACCTTGGCTGTGAGTCCTGAAGACCTGCTCCCTGCCTTGCAGTCCTTTTTCCATCTGCCTGGAATGGCAGGGCCCTGACTGACTCCAGCTACAAAAGCTGAGGCTGCTGAGAAGTCAGAGACCATCTTGGCTATCTCTTAGTGCAGACCTATGTTGTTGCTCCTGAGCTTCCACAGCTGCTGCCCGCCATGAACTACCATTGGCAAGATGAGCAGCAACAGCAGGAGATATGGTCTGTGGTGATGATAATATTTTATTCTCTTGTTAATTATGTTGTGTACATTTTATATTTGACTTCCTTTAATAATGGTTTTGGGACACGGGTGGCGCTGTGGTCTAAACCACTGAGTCTCTTGGGCTTGCCAATCAGAAGGTCGGTGGTTTGAATCGCCGCGATGGGGTGAGCTCCCGTTGCTCGGTCCCTGCTCCTGCCAACCTAGCAATTTGAAAACACGCCAAAAAGTGCAAGTAGATAAATAGGTACCACTCCGGTGGGAAGGTAACTGGCATTTCTGTGTGCTGCTCTGGTTTCGGTGCTCCGTTGCCCCAGAAGCGGCTTAGTCATGCTGGCCACATGACCCCAAAAAACTGTCTGCGAACGAACGCTGGCTCCCTGGGCCTGTAAAACAAGCTGAGCGCCGCAACCCCAGAGTCGTCTGCAACTGGACTTAACTGTCAGGGGTCCTTTACCTTTACCTTTTTAGTAATGGCTTATTTCAAAATCTTTTAGATAGTATTTTAGTTTCCTATTGTAATCCTTCCATTGCTGCCAAGCTGGACAAGCATATTGTCAAGGCAGCCACAGCAGTGACTTGCCTCTCCAAAGGGTATGGGAGAATGTGAAGGTCTATGAGGCTTGTGTGTTGAGCATGCTGCTTTATGGAAATGAGTCATGGGCAACTTATGCCTGCCAGGTGTGATGCCTCAATACCTTCTATATGTGCTGCATCAGGAAGCAAAGATGTGGTCTTCCAAGCCTCAGACACCAGGCCCATTGGCAGACCAACTCTGCATTACGAAGATGTCTTCAAACGTGAAGCCTGGCAACATTAACTCTGTTGTATGGGGATGCCTTGAGTATGAGCTTAGAGACAGCTAGTCAGGTCATGTATACCCACAGCAGTGACCAGAGGAAGAATGACTGCCGGGAGAAGCACAGAGAGAAGAAACCTGGTTTTGGTGCTGCAAAACAGGACGTCTTCATCTGCTCCACCTGCAACAAAATATATCTCTCCCATATTGGTCTCTACAGCCACTGCAGGTACTGTAGCTCTCCTGCAGTTCGACATTACCCCCAAAGGCACATTCTTCCACTGTCTCCTAAGTCACATGGATGCAATGATGCTTTGAATGTATACTTTCTATCTAACTTTCTTTAGTGATGCTTTATTCTGGATTGTTTTATTTGATGTTTTAATGTGTTGTGAACCACTTTGAGATTTTTTTCTTATAAATATAAAGTGGTATAGAAATGAAATGAATAATAGTAACAACAACAACAACATCTGAAAGTAAATAAATTCCATATTGAAGCCCAGTTTGTGTGTACATTTAAGCTGGAACACAGTTGTTGCTTAAAACATAACCACAAAATCAGGTTGCTCAGAATGTTTCTGTTTGAGGGGATGATCTGGTCAATATGAATTGGCAAGCTCTGCTATCTATCACCCCAACTAAAATCCTGTATAGGTCTAACTCGTTTGGCTTCTTTGGTTGTGGAGTATGGAGGTTTTTTAGGCAGAGGTTGGGTGGCCATCTGTCATGGTTGCTTTAGCTGAGATTCCTGCATTGCAGGGGGTTGGACTAGATGACCCTTGGGATCCCTTCCAGCTCTACAATTCTATGATTCTATGGGCACAGTGTCTCTCCATTTTTCTTCACACATAATGCTATTTCCCATGCCTGGGAAATAAAATCTGCAAGCTCAGGAGGTTGTTTTTTCTCCTGTTCAATGTATAATTTAAAATAAGTCAGTGACATGACACTAATTCAAATTGTGTCAGCTTGAAATTAAATGTGGTCCTTAGATCTGGAACTTTGTTCTTTCATCGTATTTGAAAAGCAAAGAACTTTGCTTGTGCTATGTGTCTAGACACAAACACATAAGAAGATTTCATTGGGAATTTTTGCCACAGATTTATATTGTGATTAAAATGGAAAGAAAAACAGTCTTAACCAATGCTGCACTGGTGACATATTCAAAACTCAATATGTATAGTGCTTAGTAATGTTCAGAATTAGCACCATGTGTTCTGAGATTCTGGATCAGGCAGTTGTAACAGATCAATTTTCCAGGTTTGTTTCAAATGTGTGGGGGTTTGATATTTTAGAATACGTTATTCTGACATTTTGCATGTAAACAATTGCGATCCATCCTTTGGGTAACAGAGCAATAATTTATCATAGCATTTTGGGGGACTTTGAGCTGGATCTGAATCAACATTATGTTATTGGAGTCCATTGTTTATTCCCTTTAAGAATGAGTCAACGCAATAATAGCAGGGATGTGATAATAGCTTTTGCCCTGTCCTCATCCAGCACAACATCAAAACAACTCTGATGTATCATTTATGGATATTGCTTGTAGTCCAGTTGTTCTCAACATTTCAGGCTTCAGGGAAAGGAAAACTGGATGGAGGTTCTGCATGGCTTATTAAGCGGAAAGAAAAGCCATCCTAATTTTAAAAGCAGAGAAAATGTTTACATCAAATCTAGCACTCCAGTGGGAGAGGAAGCAGCTCTGTAGCAGAGAGCACATCCTTTGCATGCAGAAGGTCCCAGGTTCAGTACCCAATATCTCCAGTTAAAAGGAGCAAGTAGAAAGAGATGTGAAAGACCCTGCTCTGTTTGAGACCTTGGAGAGGAGAAATCAGATGTAGCAGTGGATGCAACTGAGCTAGGTGGATAAATAGTTTGATTGAGTATAATACAACTTCTTCACTTCTACTTTTTGGTCCCTAGTTCATTTGCCTTTTTGTATTCATATGGGTTGCTTGCAGGACAAAAAAAAGCCCTTCTATTTTGAAGTAAACAACCTGATCCTGCTATGTAATTTTCATCAAAAACCAGTCCCACTTAAATCAGTAGGATTCATTTTCCAGTAAGCATGCAAAAGATTGCAGCGGTGTACTGAGATTCTGTTTGCTGAGAGTTTTGTCTCCCTGGAGCCCTATTCAGGTCTGTTGTCTTTAATGTCAAATTGATAAGGGGGAAGAGTGGGGATAAACATGCCAGCTCCATCCCCACTTCTGCCCCTGCCATCCTCCTTGAGTTGGAGGCGTACAGGGAGTTTCCCACTACAGAGGGTCACCCAACTTGTCGAGGGCAATGGGGACGGTGAATTCATATTGGCGATACAAGAGGAATGGCTGGCAATGGCTTGGGTTCAGTGGGGCTTACACTTAAATAAATGTGAACATGATTTCAACCTAACCATACAGTCCCATACATGCCCAAGCCAAAAGAAGTCCGAGTTCAGCCTGGCTCACTCCATATTTCTCTAACAGGAATTGGATTTCAGCCAGAGTTGTTTAGCAACTCAAGTACAGAATACAGTAGATTTGAAATATGGCATATCAGTGCTAAAGGCTAAGAATCAAGATGCCAATAAAGAAACACTTGAGCTCAATAGAGAGATACTTCAGCTCAGTATTTCTTTGTGAAATAGAGAGGAACAGCAAGGAAAGTTCATAATATGTTCACATTTTATGCAACACACCTGGGTTACAAAATGCAATATTTTCACAGATGAAAACAAATATTTTGTCAGGACCGGGGATTTCTATGTCTCCTTCAGTGGCAACAAGAAGCAGGGAAAAACAAAGAGTCCTTAGTAATGCATTTATTCAGTCATCACGGTGAGAAACAAAGAAATCCAGTCAGCCTCTCATAATGGTGTTGCTCCAACGGAGCTCCTCCCCCTTCTCTTCCTAGCAACAACACTTCCCCTTATGGTGTCCGTTCATGGCCAACTGCCTCTGAGTCTTTTGCTCTTGCACTCTTAATGAACATTGAGTTCTAGGAGAAGGGGGGCAGCTATACTCTCCAGTGACAATGTGTCAGCTGGCTGCTCTGACTCTTCCTCCCCCTTCTCCCAACACCCCCCAACTCTTCTGCTCTCCTGTCTCTGAGCCGTGATCTTCCTCAAACCCCTGCTGCAAGTCAATACTGCTTTCCTCTTCTCTAAAAGCTTCAGGAGAAGGGTGTGTGTGAGATATCCACCATTCCTCCTCTTCCCCTTCAGTCCAGTCCCTGACATGTTTGCTACATCACTTTTTATTAAGAAAGATGGAGACTTTGCTTCTTAACGTGTTTACATGAAGCAACTTCTTGCCTCCAGCTTCAAATTAAGTTCTGTGCCCTCTGTACACATTAGTCACATGTTGAGTATTGCTCTGTTGAATCTAGATCATTGGGCAATAATCCCCATCATGCCTGACCATTGGCTAAATTGGGTGGGGATGATGGGGATTGTAGTCCAACACCATTTAGGGACTCAAAATTGACCCAAGTTTGAACACTGATTTAGAATATAGTAAAGAGGTATTTGTTCTCACATTTCTTCTTCTTCTTCCTCTTCTTCTTCTTCCTCCTCCTCCTCCTCTTCCTCCTCCTCCTCCTCCTCCTCCTCCTCCTCCTCCTCCTCTGCTTCTTCTAAATATCAAGGCAAGCTGCATATGGCAGGGAACGATTCTCATATACTAAAGCCACTGCATGATAATGCTGCTACCAGCACTTTCCAATTCCTCTTGCCATACAACTGCCATTTCGTAGATTACACTGCACCAGTACCAAAGACGCAAATATGGCAGCACACTATGCTCCAGCCAGGTTCTGTAAGCACGTTTGCAGGCTAACACAGAGAAGCTGAAGTAGCCCACTTCATTCTGCTTTGGGTTGCATCAGAAATTAGGTGCCCATGTTTCAAAAATACATGTTATTCTGGCACTTAAAAAATTGTTGTGATGGCTGAATGTCAAGGGGGAAAACCTGACTGGATTTTAAGGCATTAGTTACAAAACTTCCCCCTAAAGATCCAATATTGACAAAATTATTAAAAGAAGATTTATGACGCTGTCATACTAGTTTCTGCCAAATAATGAGGAATCCAAGTAATGTGTGACTGAATTAAAATATTTACACCTTGGCCAGTGGGGTGGAATACTTTGTTGTAAAAGAACATCCAAGACTGACAGACTAAATTCTTGATTTGGTTACTTCCACCAGTTCCTTTTACATTATTTAATACAAGGCACTTCCACTAAGAATATAATGGAAGTTATAAATGAGCAGTAATGGGAAAACATGTTTTTCTTGTTTGCTCAATGTTAATAGATTAACAATTGTTTTTAGTTTCCTTTTTAAAAACAGCTTTGGAATTAAATTCCACTACCACAGATTTCTGTACAGAGATTGATCAAGAGATTTATTTATTTTTTGCTTTCTTTTTAAGTTGAAAAAGGCCCAAAGAGATTTTACAAAGATGGAGCATTAAAGACAAAGGGAATAAATCAATATGTAGGCTGGCTGGAAGTGGTCTGTGGCTGTAAGCCATATTTGTGAGCATTGTGGAAACTGCCATATATGTGAATCTAAGCACGTGCAAGCAGTTTCAGGATCACAAGAGTCCAAGCTGTGAAGATGTTCTATGTTGTAATAAGAAAACATTCTAGAAACATTGCTACTATGTGAGGAGATGAACATTGTGGGAGGAGAAGTGAAGTAAAGAAAGCTGGGTTTATGCAGCATTAGAGTTGCCTAAATGTGCTTCATTAATCAAACCACAGTTCTATGCAAAGCTGTACAGCTTCTGCACAGTCAATACAATGCTGTCTAGTCACTGTACTGATGACATCTGAGCTAATCCAAAAACCAAGCTGTGTGACAGCACCAACTTGGTCTCACTTGTAGAAACAACAAATTGAGAAGAAAAGGTAGGTATAATCACCATGAACCTGAGCCTATTACATAACTGCTACATAGAAGTATGGTAAAGTATGGGGTGTGGGTGGCACTGTGGTCTAAACCACTGAGCCTCTTCGGCTTGCGGATCAGAAGGTCGAATCCCCACGACAGAGTGAGCTGCCATTGCTCTGCCCCTGCTCCTGCCAACCTAGAAGTTTGAAAGCACGCCAGTGCAGGTAGATAAATAGGTACCGCTATGGCGGGAAGGTAAACGGTGTCTCCATGTGCTCTGGGTTCCATCATGGTGTTCCATTGCGCCAGAAGCAGTTTAGTCATGCTGGCCACATGACCCAGAAAGCTGTCTGTGGACAAACTCTGCTCCCTTGGCCTGAAAGCGAGATAGGTGCCACAACCCCATAATCACCTTTGACTGGATCCTTTACCTTTTTTACCTTTACATAGAATTATGTTAGTCTAATAAAGGTATCACTAATGTAACATTTTCCAGATGTTGCAAACTACAACAATGAGTTCCTGGATGCTCTGTCTGATTTTATGACTGACATAGTTGGTGTTCCTGTTGCTCTAGTCTTACCATGGAGCAGGTAATGGAAAGGACTCTAAAAAAGGATCACTCTTATGTTGCAGGGCCCATAAGGCGCCATGGTATTTGGGGAGCTGAAGATGATGAAGAAAGCAGGATGAGCACAGGTGATATGAATCTTAGGATGAAGTCAACAAATACAAGTCCAAACACATCTTCGTGTTTACCATGTGGTGGTGGCATTTCTCTCCATTTCTCTTCTTTACAAAGGTATATTGCCTATTGTCCCGGCACAGTATCAAATAAGATATTTCCAATGTTTTGAATGACAAAATACCCCTTTTCTTGTGACCATTGCTGACCTCTTGACTTCATCGCAGGAATGACTTTATTCAGCACAATGGAAGAGGATTCGTACAAAAGAACACGATGAGAAATGGAACAAAATACCGTGCAGATTCTATCAGGGATTGTGGTGCCTTCTCCTTTACCCATTTGAAGAAGAACTGTCAGCAGGGAAATGATATAGTATGCAACTCTGTGAAACTACCAGGGGATTTTATATTATATTATTTGACACATAAGACAAAAGGTTTGCCCCTGTGTGCCTTAGATAGGGTTTTGTCCTTGAATCTTAACTACTTGACATGATGCTATAAGGGAACAGTTCATGAGGTACAGAGGATGTCAAAGGCACTTGGGTCATACCCATGTCATTGCTTTGCTTGCATATTTGTAAAATAAATCAAAATTACAGACCCCTGTACAGCTCTAGTGATCTCTCCTCTCAAAGGAGGCTGAACATAGGTAGTGCTGGCCCCTGGAACTTCTCCTTGCTGCAGGAAGTGTGGAGTGCATACCAATGTGTCAATGGGAAGGTACAATACAGGTAGTACATCTCTTTATGCAGTTATTGCTGTTGCATCGTATTTGTGGTTGTGTTAATATAATGCAGGAATGCTTGATTATTTTGTTCAGGTCATGTGGACCAAAGTCTCTGTCTATGTCTCTCTCCCTCTCTTTGTCTCTCTCACACACCATGCAAATACAACAGTCAGCCAGAGATCTCTTTCCTGAATTTTGTGATGCTGTTATCAGCTCAGAAACATAGAAAAAAGTGCAACAATATGTATAACAATTCACAATATACTATTGAAATATGTAAACTATGGCCAAACATCTGCACAATGCAATATAATATATTAGTCATATTTCAGTGCAAATTTCTCATTTGTGTGCGTGTGTGTGCCCTTTAACTGTTTGATACAGTAATCAGATGCATGTATCTAGTTACAGGTAGGTAGCCGTGTTGGTCTGCCATGGTCAAAACAAAATTTAAAAATCCTTCCAGTAGCACCTTAAAGACCAACCAAGTTTGTTACTGGTATGAGCTTTTGTGTGCATGCACACTTCTTCAGATGCATGTAGTGGATCAATGACAGAATACAGTGGTACCTCGGGTTAAGTACTCGTTAAA
The DNA here is from genome assembly GCF_965112155.1 of Podarcis liolepis. Taxonomy (NCBI): domain Eukaryota; kingdom Metazoa; phylum Chordata; class Lepidosauria; order Squamata; family Lacertidae; genus Podarcis; species Podarcis liolepis. Next base: position 48,764,373 of record NC_139564.1, on the reverse strand, counting down.
TTCATTCCAGAGGTCCATTCTTAACCTGAAACTGTTCTTAACCTGAAGCACCACTTTAGCTAATGGGGCCTCCCACTGCTGCCATGCCGCGGGAGCACAATTTCTGTTCTCATCCTGAAGCAAAGTTCTTAACCCGAGGTAATATTTCTGGGTTAGCGGAGTCTGTAACCTGAAGCATATGTAACCTGAAGCGTATGTAACCTGAGGTACCACTGTATGTAAAAAACAGAATGGCACAGAAACTGATTGACCTTTCCATCCACAGTATACTATACACTTATTGAGGGGTTGATGGCATCTAGGATCACTTCATGTCCATGACCATATCATTTGAGAGATATCACCTTCTCCATCTTGCTACAATGCCCAGACAGAGGAGTATTCAAATAGTTAAAAATATTGCCAATATAAGTCAGGCAATTCATTTACCCAGAACCAACACCTTGTGATTTCAAGCATTCGCTTTATTTCAAATGCATTTATTGTTCTTTATAGCCTATATGACTTTTCTTTCTTGTGCTGAAGTATACTGTGTGGCCATTTACTTTTCTTTAAAAGCAAGCCTAATTGCTCTCTCCAGGCCCCCTTCCCTGAAAAAAGGCAAACCTGCCCCCTTCATTACATTAAGGGTGTGCTTTGACCAGTCCCCTGGATATGTCCCTTGGTGCTCTGTTGTGTTTCCAACAATAATAAAGTGTTCATGTGTGCAGTTCCCATACTACTGAACTAAGGCAGCGTTTCTATTCTGCAAAATAGTTTGGGGTTTTTGAATGTCACGTTTTTAAAAGATTTGGAATGCCAAATTAATATACTTCATTCTCCTTCTTTCTTTTCTTGACCTGCTGATGAAGAGAGACAGATAATTACTTAATTAATATACTACTTGATCCCCAGCTGGCTTTTAAGCAATTTACAAAAACATAAAAGCCAACTGCACGACAAAATTGTTTAATAAAACTCTTTTATTAAAACAAGTAAACAACCATGGTTAAATTTGCAATAAGACAATTCCATCAAAGGAGCACATTGGTTAAAACTTGGGTTAAGAGATCAAATGCATATTCAAAAGCCAGCAGAATGCTTCTCATACTTCAACTGGGAGTTCATTCCACAATTTTGGTGTCACCAGTGAAAAAGACTATCTCCATATTACCAATAATCTTTAGGCCATGGAAAGAATAACTGGGAATGACAATTGGTTACCCATTATTAATCAGTGCTGATTCTTTCTTGAACAAAAGAGAGGTGGAGTTCATAATGCCTCTTATATTTAACACTTTTATAAATAAACAATTGATATTTCAACCAAATGTAATGGAACTATCTATAGACAGAATAAATGTATGCTGTTTTCTTTATATTATTATCCCAAGCCAATGTTAGAGCCGACTAGGATGAAGGAATGGAGGGGATGTTCATAAAATTTGTAGATGGCACCACACTGGAAGGGGTAGCTAATGTTGCAAAGGATAGAATCAGAGTTCAAGAATGACTTCACAGATTGGAGAACTGGAACCCAAGTAACAGAATGAAATGTCAGGTTCTGTATTAAGGCAGGAAGAACCAGCTACACCAATATAAGATGGGGGACACCTGGCTTACCAGTAGTATATGTGAAAAGGATCTAGGGCAGGCTTCCTCAACCTTGGCCCTCCATATGTTTTTGGCCTACAACTCTCATGATCCCTAGCTAGCAGGACCAGTGGTCAGGGATGATGGGAACTGTAGTCTCAAAACATCTGGAGGGCAGAGGTTGAGGAAACCTGATCTTGGGGTATTAGTAGACTACAAACGTAACATGAGTCAATAGTGTGATACAGGAACAAAAAACACACAAAAAAAGACAAACACAAGATGCTAACACTATTCTAGACTGCATCAACAGAAGTATTGTGTTCAGGCCAAGGCATCTATGCCCTTCTATTTTGCTTTGGTCAGACCAATTCTGCGCACCAAAATTTAAGAAGGATATTGACAAGCCAGAACATGTGTAGAGAAGGGGAAAGAGGATCAAGGGTCTGGAAACTATGTATTGTGAAGAATGGTTGATGGAGCTGGGTATGTTTAGCCTGGAAAAGAGGAGAATGAGAGGAGGGATGAGAGCCATCTTCAAATATCTCAAGGACTGTCACATGGAAGATGGAGCAAGCTTCTTTTCTTCTCCTCTGGAGGGTAGAATCTGAACCAATGGATTCATGTTACAAGAAATGAGATTCCAACTAAACACCAGGAAGATCTTTCTCACAGTAAGAGCTGTTCAACAATGTAACAGACTCCCTTGGGAGGTTGTGAGCTCTCCCTCATTGGAAGTTTTCAAGCAGAGGTTGGATGGCCATCTGTCATGAATGCTTAGTTGAGTTTTCTGCATTGCAGGAGGTTGGACTAGATGACCCTTGGGGTCCCTTCCAACTCTACAATTCTATGATTGATTCTATTTGAGAGGTAAAAGATTCACATTAATAAAAGAAAGCAATTGAAAAGGCTATTAGCAGGCCCTTCTATCAGTACATTTCATGATCATCATAACACTACTTCCCAAATATATGTGGACAAATCTTGCATTGTGTTTCTATAGAGCCTTGGCAGGAAAAGTCCCAGTTGCTCAAATGCACGACTCCAGCTATAGTGTTATTTTGAAAAACACAGACATTTTGACAGATCATGCACATAAATCTGCCTTGGGAGGAGTTTATTATGTACCTAAAAGTGTCATAATCCCTAGTTTTATGCCTCTGGAGAAACATAAGCTGGTCTTTTCTAAATGTTTATTTCTGTTTCATGCAATTATCACTTCTAGCTTTTAGACATTGCCGGATATTCCCACTTGATTACACTTAGCCCTTAATTTCTTTACGTCTCACTCTCTTGCCTCACCTTTTCTTTTTATCCAGCCTGTCTGTTTTGTTCATTCCCCACAGTCTTTTGTTATCCACTGTAGTTACTCCTTATTTTTTATGAATCCTACAGCCAACCCCCAGGCATAAACATCCAGCTTTCCTTATTTTTATGCATAATTTGTACTCTACAAATAGTCAGCTTCTCATGTTCTCCCACATGAATAAAAGTCTAACAGTTTTGATAAATACAAAGTGCATCTCTTTGTTTGTCAAGTGCCTTGAAAACAATAACTACCACCCACTAGAACTCTTATCAATGTCAGTGAGAGTTACGTGAGTGCTGCAGATGAAGAATATATCCCCCTACTGCTATTCCTATTTAAATGTTTCATGCGCTGTACTAAATTCTGCTTGGCTGGCTGAAGATATATTAAAAGCATTACCTCAACATTCCATCCAAACCAAAATGGTACATGATGGCTGCGTTGTCTATAATAGATGCTGCCGTAATGTGGACTGGAATATTATTTTGTTGACCTAAGTACAATTACTAATATTTATAACAATGAAGGCAAGCATTAGGTTTTTATTACGAAGATGTACGTTTGCAAATATTGTCAGGCGAGATAGCAAAATAGACTCTTATAGCTTTTAAGCCAATTTGTATTATTGCCAAATCCTCCCCACCATGTTTGAAGATTGAAAGCTTCTTGGACTACTGCCTAGTTTAAAAGAAAATCTTCATGTATATAACTGATTCCCAAGGGGATAAATGCACAGAAAAAGCCCAGCATCAGAGGTGTGGTATTTCAGAGGAGAAAATGTAACTCAAGGGGATAAAAGCAGTGCACACAGCCTCTTACCAGCCAACACTATTACGGACTCAAAGGAAACTAAGTCTTCTGTACAGATGCTTGATAACCTTGCCAAGAAGCCATATGTTACTGCTAGAAGAATATTTACACAGCTTGGCATCTGGATCCTAATGTTGTCGTACATCCGAGAATGAGAGAGATGAATAAATCACTGGAATAAAATGGTTTCTGCATAACCAAAGGCCACATTAGCAAGGGCAGCTTTTAAAGAGGCAGCTAACCGAAGTTCGAGCATATTTATATAGCATCAATTTATTTATTTCTCAAAAAGTATGAACCATTTACCAGAATAACAGAGCTGGCACAACGTACTTAGATTCATTAAACCTCGTCCAATTTGTGGGTTCAGATAGTTTTGAAAAAAGTGAATAGCAAAGGGGTCTGCTCTCTACCTTGCTTGCAGTTCCTGCTATGCATTGGGAGTCCAACAGTACAGTGTGCCTTTGGTTTACTGTTGCAGCAGCAGTGAGCAACTCAGGGGCTAAATCGGGCCTTCTATGAATCTTTGTCAGGACTTCAGGACCAGATCACACCCTGTGCTGGATCTGCTTCACATCTGTGCTAAGTGGTTTTTCCATAGCTGCAATATGTCATTGAACTCTGATAATAGAGGGCTCTTGAGTGTGTGTGGGAACTAGCCTCCTATACAAAAAGATTTACATTCTTTTGCTGTGTCCATTTTTTGCCTCTAGCTCAATTCACCGCTGGCCTGTAGTCGCAGAAAGTTGCCCAGAAAGGACTGTGGCCCTCAGGATGAAAAAGTGTCTCTGTTATCACTGACTTACAGAGTGAAGCAGAAACCTGAGGAACTTAGTTTAGAAAATTAGTGGGCCAGGTGTCTGGCCCAAAATATGAGGTGGGGTGTGTGTGTGTGTGAGAAAGAATTACACCCATGACCTGTTTATTGGGCATTCATCATTATTTGCTTGCAGAAACCATGGTGGTGAGATTATATCCTGTCTTTATTAAGCATTTGTTTTATGACAAAGCGTGTTCTCAATAACGGAGAGAACGTGTTCCGGTGGGGTCTAGCAGGCCACCCCACTGTTGTTGGGCAGATCTGTTTGAATGGCCACAGGCGGTCATTGAACGATTGAGTTGTTGGGGAGAGTTCAATGTTGCCAATTTGGGAGTTGGGCCAAAGCTTTTAAATATAGGACACACAGCTTTGGGTGCCCCTTTTGCTGCGTGCAACAGATCACCCGCCCACCCTCCCTGAGCTGGGGGTCTTATCTCTTTGACCTTGCTATGCCTATCATGGGGTCGCCTGCTTTGGGGGCAGGGGCCTGGTAGGAATTTTGTCCATTTGGCTGATTGGCTGGTGCCATTTGGTTTTTGCCTACTGCGTAGCAAATCGTCACAACTTGTAAGATTGCGGTTAGGCATTGGTTAAAAAATTGGTTGGTGGAGGGATAAGTGCCTGCCCCTCCAATGCTGGTGATGCAAGGGAATTCCGTTAAAGGAATCCGGGGGCTTGCCATCCTTTCGTCCAAATCCCTGGCATCGGGTTTGGGGCGCGCAAGCCCCTGGGAGCATGAGGGGAGACATGAGGGTCTGTTGCCCAGCTTCATTTATCCCCAATATTGTTTTCCCTGACTGGCTTCCACTGGAATCCAGAAGTCAGTTCTGTCCCTGCAGCAAGGACAGATAGTCATAACCAATGCCTAAGCAACCACTCACATGTGTGTATTTAAATAAAGTTGTGGCCAAAATTATGCCCAAAAACCTTAAACAAAAATTTCTGTGTGAAGTGTGAGTTATTGGGGTGGCTTGGGGACCTCGACACACAATGAACATTCGTCCTGATTTGCTTGCAAGGAGTTCATATGTCTTCCCATTAGCCATTTGTTCACCTCACACTTTTTCAGTGCAGTTCCCTGCACCTTTTCAAAGCATAAAAAGTGGGATATGTGAGAAAGTGACAGAACTTCATTCACTTTAACTGTGCAAACCTGAAGTTTCAGGGTGCACTTAAATGTGTCCTGCAAAATGGTGACAATCTGGAGGAATCCCTTGTTTTGGCACCCTGAAAAAGCAACACAGCAAAAACAATGGCAATAAAGGCCAGCAGAAAACCAGTTTAAAATGTCTGGGCACATAGTACACATAGCCCTCCCATAGCATCTGGTCCCTGCCTCATTCTTCTTAATGAGATTACTGGTACAGTTTGTATCTCATGATTGAGGGGAGCATATTGTCACTCTGCATCTGCACCCCTCTAGATTTTGAAGCAGGGTTATTCCAAATAACATTACATCTAGACATTTAGCTCTATCAGATCCTGGATTCCCAGTTGGCTTTGATAGGATTGCAGCCGCAGGGAAAGAAAAGTACTAGGTCAAAAGACACATTTGAAAAGCATTTTGATCACAGCCATTGCTATGGATTTTGCTTTGACGCAACATCAAGCCTGGGTGTGATTTGTAGGTAGAACTAAAGCCATGCTAGGAAGAAAAGAAAGTGCACTTGTTGCCCAGACATTTTGACATGCTCCCCTTCCGATCATCATAATGTCCCATAAAAGGTCAGATATATGACTGTGACTTGGAATGAAACAGACAAAGTGAGGTTAAGGGCTGATATGAAGAATCAAATGGGGGAGAGATAGAGGAAGAAGAGAAGGGAGGAGAACCCCTCCACATCATTTATGGGCTGGGGGAGAGACAGTGTAAATTGTGGAGCTAGAAAGTCTCACCTCTGACCCTGAGTTCCTTCCAAAAGACAAAGACATTTTCCAATTATAAAGTTAGAAGTTAGTGCACAGTTAGAGAATCAGGCTCGAAAGGATTTATTAACTAAAAGGCTTTTGCAGATAGCCATATATCTGTCTGAGCAGAGTGAAGGCTTCTAGATCACGTCTACTGGACCAGCCCTCACTGCACATGACTTCCAGTAGCACATTCACACATGCACCAAAAGGTGGCAGCTGGCTCCCTCTCCTCTGCCAAACACACACACAAGTAGCTACCATCTGAGGTGACCACTCACTCTGCTGGTTGGACTAGGTCATTTCTTTTCTACTTCATGGACTTTTAAAAGGAAAATCTCTTTCTTCAGAAAAGTATAATCCCCTTTAACTGCTTTTCTGCTATTCTTGACTCCCTCTTAACCAAACTGGAGTTTCTCTCTTGGGGGCATTGGGGGTGGGGGGGACAGGGCAAATGGTTAACGTCTCTTGAGCCAATGTCCCAATATTGATCGCCTCTCCCTGCTCTACCTAGCTGTTAAGTTAAACTTTTTAAAAAATGAAGTGCTGTAATTTCATTTTTGCTGATAGGGGCTTTCCCCCTAAACTTAGGGGTTTCGGGGGGGCAGTATTTTTTTGCTGTGACTACAGCCTTCTGTCCCAGCCTGCTTGAGTTCTGATTATTGTATCTCTAAATAAATAAATAAATAAATAAGGCTAATATGACTGCAAGTGATGCAACTAGCATCATATATAGTTAAGCAATGCATTTTCTTTAGTGTGTAGTTAAGCAATGCACATTTTATGGATGGAAGCATTCAAGCAAAGTGAGAACGCGCAGCTTCAATGAAAACCATGCAGTTTACAAAATAATATAAAATAAAATGCTGCCTTAGTGCAGTCTTTCTGTTTTTATAATTCAGTCTTGTTTAAGAAACTGAAATATACAAAGGTGACAATAGGTTATGCTGAAGAACCATTTCATGCCTGGTTAAAATAAACATGGATGTAATATTACGAAGCTATTTGTAGAAGCCCTAACTAGTCTCTGAGGTGGGCTCAGTGTGGCAGCATATTCTTGCTGGGAAAATCACAACAGTGCTGCTAAGAGAACTCCATGTCAGAGGCTTAAGAACTATCCATGTTGCAACTGCTTACAAATCAACCTATTAAATATTATAAGCATTAACCTTGTTCTGATCTTGGATACGTAGCTGTAAAAGTATACTTAGGCAGTAGTAATTGGGAAATGTGAATTTTTAGATACATGGGACCGTTAAAAGTATTTTTCCTGAGGCACAGCCAAGGGCTAGATTATGCCATATAGTTAGCAACTAGGATGGTAGGCTCTGCCTGTCATTGCTGTTCAACTGTCCAAAAGAGAAGAAAGAAATTATGACTTAGTGTTTTCTATAATTTATAGGAAGTTTTGTCTTTTAGCTTTACTCGCTGTGTAGATGAAACAGATTTGGAAAGTTTCGTCGTTAGCAATTTAAATAACAAAGCCCAGTTAAATATAAGGGGTTGTTTTTTTTAAAAAAAGCCTAATAATATCTCCCCCAACTTGACATATTTACAATCCAGCTTCATTAGCTGTACAGCTGCTTGCATGGAATTTTTGCAAAATATTAAGAGCACCAGAAGAGGCTTGAAGGACCAAAGATCTCCCTTCTACAGCATCCCACTTCCCACGGTGGCTAGCCAGTTGCCTCTGGGAAGCCTACAAGCAGAATTTTTCCTTGGCAACTGCCCTCTTCGGTACTTTTTTTCCTACCTAAACCAAAAAGTTCCAAATGCTGCCTTTCTTTGTAGGATTGTCTCCTAAGCCCTTGGTCATTTTGGTTCTGTTTCTGTGCAGCTTTTCCAGATCTATAGTATATTTTTTCAAGGTGAGCAGTGTTATATGATGAATCAGTGCCATTCTTTCTCTCAAAGAGAGAGCCAGTGTGGTGTAGTGGCTAAGAGCAGTAGACTCGTAATCTGGGGAACCGGGTTCGCGTCTCCGCTCCTCCACATGCAGCTGCTGGGTGACCTTGGGCCAGTCACACTTCTTTGAAGTCTCTCAGCCTCACTCACCTCACAGAGTGTTTGTTGTACGGGAGGAAGGGAAAGGAGAATGTTAGCCACTCCTTCGGGTAGTGATAAAGCGGGATATCAAATCCAAACTCTTCTTCTCTTCTTCAATTCTAATGATACACCCTACCCTTCTCTCTCCTTCATATACCCTCTTTCCAGATATAGATATATGCTTGCCTGTTAGCACTAAGCACTGCAGTCACCCTAGCATGCTATTCAGTCTTCCAGTAATAGCAGATAAAGACCTATTAAATTGCACCTCTCTCGAAATGTCCTTCTCATGAGCAACTTCTTCCTCCAGTGTTGGATCTCTTCAATCAGGTGTCATTTCTTTCCAGTGCTTTTTTCTTCTTCTAAAAACATGTTTACGGGTACTCTCATTTTGACTCAAGAAAATCACCATTTTATAGTTCAAATTGGGGGAAATAAATACAGTAAATGGACAAAAGTACAAAGATTCACAAAATGTTTAGGGGTATGCGTCCCCCTGTGTCTCCCTTGGAAAAAGCACTGTTTCTTTCTATATGCATGCTGCGTAAATGGTACCCTCCGTATACCCCCTTTTAGCTGATCTGAAACATTAGCACCATCAACTGTCAGGGATGAACCAGGTGCTCCCTCAGCTCCATTCAGTTCTGCCTTTCTCCCCAGAAGTTCACTTCAAAGTTACTCTGCAACGTGCCTGACATCCACCACCAGCAGTTCAGTTCCACTGCAGTTCAAGTATAGCCCTGACTTCAGCTACAAAAGCAGAGGCTGTTGAAGAGTCTAGAGACCTTCTTGGCTGTCTCTTAGTGCAGATCCAGGTCACCCAGACTGATCTTCCACAGCCACCACCCGCCATGAACCACCATTGGCAACAACAGCAGCAGATATGTTCTATGCTTAAGATAGCATTCCCTTGCTAATTATGGTGTTTTTAAATATGACTTCCTTTATCAATGTTTTCTTTTGAAATGTTAAGATTATTATTTTTGTTAACTCTGCTGTGTTAAATGTGCATTCTATCCTTGACTTCCTTTGTAATGTTTTATTTTGAAATCTTTGAGATAATATTTTAGTTTCCTGTTAATTACCGTATTTTTCACCCTATAGGACGCACTTTTTCCCCTCCAAAAATGAAGGGGAAATGTGTGTGTGTCCTATGGGGTGAATGCAGGCTTCGCGGACCTCTCCGCAAGCAGCGGGAGCGCTCCCGCTGCTTGCAGAGAGTTGCCGGCATGCCGAAGCCTGCGCGCTTCCGCTGGCCCTAGTTGAGATCAATCTAACCACCTTGCGACCTGGGACCTTCAAAATGTTGTCATTTGTGGACCTTAAGGTCCTCCGTGGGGCATACCAGGAGAGGCGGTCCCGTAGGTACGTGGGTCCTAGGCCGCATAGGGCTTTAAATAATTAATAATAATAATAATAATAATAATAATAATAATAACCTGCCACTTTTGTATGGTATGTTCCAAAATGCTTTCTATTGCCTAACAAATCTGAACCCTTCTTTACAAGCACAGTTTCATTCTCTGATAGAGACAGATTGCTGTTAACTTTTTTCTCTCTCTCTCATTCCATATTATCAAGCTGTACATTCACTTCCACCCAAAAATAATATTGGGGCTTACCTGCCAGCTATACCTATTCTGTCTTTCATTGGGCAAGTAGCTCTCTTATTCAATTTTACTCAATTCTGAAATGCGGAGAATTTTAGTATTTTGGAAGTGACAGTGAATGACAGTGGGTGAGTAGGTGGGTAGGGGACAGATTTACGCGATGAGCTGCATAGTGCAGAAATATATACCCCGAAGGGAATGATAAAGGTATGTCACCAGACCTGACTGCAACAGGAGCCAACTCAAGTCCACCTAGCCATAAAATTTAGGCACATACTGTATTTTCCTTTGTCAAATACTAGAAGGTGAGAAACTTATACCAAGTCAGATCACTGGTCCATCTGTTTTAATATTGTTTACACTGGCTAGCAGCAGTTCTCCAAAGTGTACAGCACTACCTGGAGATTTCAGGAATTGAACCTGGGATCTTCTGCATTTAAGAAGTTCTGCCAACTGAGCTAGTGCTACAATTGTTAACAGGTGCCTCCTTTTACGTTTTTAAAGATTTTATTTATTTGCTAATTTAACTGGTGATAGACTGCAGGTAAAAACTGAGCTCATATCTTATAAACCTGTGGCCATTAGCAGCAGCACCATTAAGATAGCAAAATAGCCTGTGGATCAATTTCTGGCCTGTTAACATATTACATTCAAACTTTCTGCCTCAGAAGATGAAAACATCTATACAGCAGGAGGCTTGCAAATATTCCAGGCTAATTTGTTAGGAGCTTGATTTACTGAAATGCCAGTGGACTTTACCTAACAAGACTGTTATAGCAAACAACTCTTGTGTTTCATTCAGTGGGCCTGCAGAAAAGGGAGGGAAAGCTGTGAGGGCTGCCTTTGGCGTGATGAAGCTGCCACTGACTCATAACTCTCCAAAGGGTAATGATATCAACACAATCCACAGGAGGATTCTTGTCTGTAATAAAGCCCTGATTCAGAAACCATTAATAACTTTTTATTGATCATAAGAAAATCCTCATCTGAATTCTGCCTCTGTGAAATCCCAATAACATGGCACAGTCACATTTTCTGATGGAGACAGAGTGAGCGGGTTACTCTATGCTTCCCCCACCCTCTCCTCCCTTGCCTATTGAGATGTGCAGTCACTTCCAGTAGAAAATGAAGTTGGCCGCTGTGAGCATTAACCCTGGCTTCTTCAAACGGCCTCATATCCCCTAGAGGTGTGTTACACTTTCAGGATTTAATAGTCACTTAATAAAGTTAGCTTGGGAAGGGGAATAGAAGACTTTTGTTAGAGAGGAGAACTGGAAAAGTTTAAGGATCTCCAGAATGTTAATGGTGCTGTTTCCCTCTGGCAACAATATCACTAATATCTGATTTATTCCCCAAATGACGCTGGAGCCAGTATCAACCTTAGAGTAGCTGAACAGGATCTTAATGGTTCACCAAAGTCAGGGGTAGCCAGACTGGTGTCTTCTAGATGTTATGCATCATTCCTGACAATTGGGCACGCTGACTGGGGCTGAGGGAACTTGTAGTTTGCATCAGCTGGAGGGTACCATATTGTCTACCCCTGACCTAACTTAATGCATACTAGTGTGCATACTAGCAGTTAACCTCTGTCAGTTCCATCATTGGATTTGCCTTCTCCTGCTCTTGAGTTTACACTTGACCAGAAACTGTAAGATACTGCACTACACCAGTCCAGAACTGAATCATTATTTCTGTCTGCTTGGGCAGAAAAAGCTGGCAGTATCTCTACTTCAAATGCAGTGACTTTCGAGCTCCCCTTAAAACAAGAATCAATGAGTTCAGTAGTTGAGTATATCTTTTCTAGATGCACTTTCCCTGTTTCAGCCTCCAGAAGACTGGAGTGACCAGAGTTGTCCATGCTTTGGTCACCTCAAGGTTGGATTACAGAGGTGTGTTCTATGTGGGGTTACCCTTGATATTAGTTTAAAGGTTGAAGCTAATGCAGAACGTTGTGACTAGATTGCTTGTGGGGGCAAACTACCACCAGCCTAGAACACCTTGTGCACAGGCTTTGCACTGTCTGGCAATTTCTTGCAGGGCTGGAATACTCAAGCACAGTAGTTTGCAATTCTGACTTTCCTTATTCATTAAGCTGGGTGACATTGGAAAGGTGATCACAAGTTTGGTAGGAAAAGTGAGGGGAAAGAGTCCTTGTGAACCCCATCCCCGAGCTCCCTTTCACTGAGAAAACCAGGACAGAGCCTCCATTTTTTATGTAAGTTCTTTGATAAAGCTTATCTCTGTTTGTTAGAGCATGGTGCTGATGATGCCAAGGTTGTGGATCCGATCCCCATATGGGCCACCTGCATATTCCTGCATTGCAGGGGGTTGGAATAGATGACCCTTGGAGTCCTTCCCAACCAGTGCTTGAGCTATGAAAGCTAGGAGCTAAATGGCACCTTAAATGTGCAGTTGAACCTGTAATGAGCCCAGTCAGCTTTGAGAATCAAATCCATGATTATGAATGCACAGAACAGAAGATTTATGACATTTAAGTTTTGGCAAAAATGTAAACAATCACTCCTGTTGTTCAGATAGTTCTCATGCTAAAACTGTGCAGCAATATTGCTACATATGCAGGCCAGGATCCAATAATATGGCAATCAGTTCCACATCCCTAAGGGTTTCTTTGGCCGTGGAGCAGTAATCCTGCCATTCCACATGGCAGACTACTTTGGAAACAGAGGGTGGTTTCAACAGCAGATTGTGCATAGTATGAAGGCTTGCTCTATGTGAAAAGAAAAGGGGAAAGGGAAGAAATAATATCTATTAAGTGTATACAAACCCTTGGGTTCATCTAAAATAGATCCTGGCAGTGGTATATTTATTTATGTGACAGAACCAATTCTGAAAAGCGTATTTACTCTTTGTTTGGCTACATATATGGGAGCATACCAACAATCACTTTGCATATTTTGGACAGCATAGCCAATGATCCTTTACTCTGTCAAGTTATTTTTGCGCATAAATCAGTCAATGTGAGATCATTTCTCTACCAAGCAAATCAAGAAGCTAGTAGTTTGTTCAAAATGAAAAATCAATGGGGGAAATGCAAATGCAATGTTGCTTGCGAATGTGAATTCATTCTACTTTTGTCACACTAGCTTGTTTGTGAAAGGGTATCAAAACCAGAAGGAAAACAGGCCTCTTTCCTCTGCTGCTAATGACGTTAACACTGTGTGAAATGTGCCGTATGGGTGAGTTGTGTTCTTCGCTTTTATTGAGACTCAGTTGCAAAATATGCTGGATTTCTGCCACAAGAAAGAAGGGGGAAGAAAGCAATTTCACTTAAGCCTATAAACCCATTTTGAGTGAATTACCTAGTGTTTAAATTGTAAAATCAGAATCAGGGAACTATCAATCAGTGTACTTTTTTTTGCAACTCTAACAGTACCAAATTTGGCTAACGCTATAACATTAAATAAATAAAAATAAATGAAGATGCCCCTGACCAGAATTTCAAAAACATGAATCTATTAATGATTTTGTCTTCTCCCCAAAAGCCTGTAGTTTACAACAAGTGCAAGGAAGTCCAATGAGTGTATACACGCTTCTAACTCCCTGTAATTTTCTTTCACAATAAGGCTATAATCTCAATTCTATTTAACAGATTTAATGGGACTCAATGGGAATTATGCACATCTAGTTATCACAGAATTTTATTTATATATGTAACATTTTCCATCACAAGAGACCTCAAAAGAGTTGGCACAAGTCAATCAAAGCAATATAAATACAAATCCTAAAATGCAATGTTAAACCATAATAAAGCAGTGGTAAACAACATAGCAATACCAAAAAGAATTAAAGGCTGAAGTCTCCTACATATGGCTTCCAAAAGCTTGGGAAAACAATAGCATCTTCACCAAGCAGCAAAACCTGAACAGTGTTGGATAGCCCTATGGTTTGATCCTGCAGAATCCTTTTTATGGCCCTATGGACTCAGCCTATCCATTCCAGGAAATCAGCCCTGAGTGCTCACTGGAAACAGATCCTAAAGCTGAGGCTCCAATACTTTGGCCACATCACAAGCAGAGAAGACTCCCTGGAAAAGACCCTGATGTTGGGAAAGATTGAGGGCACAAGGAGAAGGGGACGACAGAAGACGAGGTGGTTGGACAGTGTTCTCAAAGCTACCAACATGAGTTTGACCAAACTGTGGGAGGCAGTGGAAGACAGGAGTACCTGGTGTGCTCTGGTCCATGGGGTCAAGAAGAGTCGGACACAACTAAATGACTAAACAACAACAATGGACTCAGCCTAGAAACTCTAACCAGTGTGTTTTGTTGGGTCTCAGCTTAATTACTGAGATAATCCTCAAAGGCCTTGTTTCCCTCCATCTTAAGCACAGTAGGTGAGCCATAGGATGTGGGCTTTCTGATGCTGATGACAAGAAAGGAAGTTCAGCCTCACCACAGCACTCCTTTTGATGAACAGGGTCCCCCTCCAGTGTATTGACTTTGAGTTTATTGTTGTTTTAGCCTAATTGCATGCATTTTGTTGTTTGATATTGTTTTAATTTCCTGTCACGTTGTTTGCTGCCTTGATTTATTTTTCTTTTATGGGAAAGAAGGGGGCAGATGTTGGGGGCAGATGTTGAAAATAAGTAAAGGAATAACCAAACACACATGTCTGAATTAGCTCTTGTCCAATTTTAACACTCCTGGAATGGCAGTTCCCAAGTGTGTGTGTGCTCCCTTGGTACCAAAGAAAAAAAATGAGGACATTTTGGCAAATTCATAAAATCCACCAGAACAGAAATTTTACCCCTGAAAAAGAGGAAATGTCCTGGAAAAAGAGGATGTATGGCAACCTAAAAAGAAATAACATGTTTTAATTCAGCAGCATGTTGTCCTTAACCCATCTATCTCTTAGAAATGCAGTTATAAATTATTCTTATTTGTCTTTCTAGATGCTCCATACTGTTGCTTTCAGAGGTCTCTAGTGTCCTTTCAGTGAAGCCAGCAGGTTATTTTCCTGCAAATATACTCACTTTATGGAAAACAAGAAAACAAACATAGATTCAAGAATCAAATGAGCTTGTTAGAGAGCACTTCAGAACACTCAAGCTGTTCTACACGATGCCCTCCTCTTTTATCATAGCCATACGATTAAATTCTTGCTATCCATTGAACACAGTATGAATATTTCCTGCACATCAGCACAAAGTTATCCAGCACAGGTGTTTCTATAATTATGATATATGGTGAAAATTCACGGTGTTCAATGGCCCTCACAATCAGACTTCCACCTCATCAGTCACATGTCAGTTTAACCCCACCCTATGTCCTAAATCTTCATTCCACTGAGGAAATGCCGATTGGGAGAGAGCAGTTTGCAGCTGTGGTTTATCATGCAGAACGTTTGTTGCAAAATACATGGATTATTTTTTAGAGTGGTTTGTTTAATGTTTATTTTATTTACAGCAAATTACATTTTATTTAACCACGATCATTATGCGAAAAGTATGAAAGCACAGCTTTGTTTCTTGAAAAAAAAAATTGTACCCTTCAGTGAAGATTGTATTGCATTTCTTGCATAAGGAATGTCAACCTTGAAGGTAAAAACAATTCCCTTCTTACCTTTTGGGTCCCATAGAAGCCCACCTACTGTAATTCTCTGACTACGTGTACTCAGAGAGCAATGGCAGCTGGATCAGCCCTAGCTATTCACAAGATAAATCACTTCCTATGTTATGTAGAATGATTAAAGGACAAGTCACCAGGCTGAGCTTGGGGGGAGGGCTCATTTACTGGCAGCAAAGGAGACAACCAGCATTTTATGACTAAATCTCTAAACTGTCTTCATGGACCAACACAGAGCCAGTTAACTATAATTATGTTGACTTTCTTGAATATCGTAACAGTTCTGTCTTTCAGTCAAGTCAAAACCTTTATTGCATTAGCATACAGCCATAGCAAAGTAAGACAATACAAAAAATGCCAGAGACAAGCAACCAAGCAAAATTCAAGGCGATATTGCTGGCGTAATGACATTCATAGTGCAGGCTCTGAAACTCAGGGCTACTCTGACAGGGTAGTGTGTCCTAGACCTGGACCTGTTTTAATTCTTTTTATTACTTTTTTTTTTTAACTCAATGTGCCGAGCTCATTTTGGGGCCATTTTATGCTTTATATATATCCGGATATTAGATTTTTTGGCGCTGGCAACTAAATCTTTGCATTATTGTCTTAGGGTCTTTCAGTCTTTTATTGTATAAATATATGTTACTGCTGTGATTGTCTCTTTTTTAAGTTGTTCAGAACCTAGAAAGTCATAATTGACTCAAAATTATTTAGAACCAACTCCTCCTTCTCCTTACCTTTATATGCTCCCATCCTACCTGCCCTGTCTTTGATCTGTCTGTTCCGTAGAGGACTTGGGGACATGCAGCAGGGTAGGAAGGCAGTAAACGATGGAGTCTTTGCAGGCACAGGGTAAAGCTCTCTTTATGTTCTTACCTTGTCCAGCATAGGTCCTCTTGGAGCTTCTCATAGCCTCTAGAGGCTGTCATCTGCAGCTGGGGATCATGCAGGCTTTGAAGATCTTATGGTCCATACCTGCATTGCTTTCCAAGGACAAAAGAGCTCCAATGAACCATCTCCTTGCTGGGATAAGCTGTCATTATGAGGCTTTGGAAACTGGCTAGGTAGGAGGGGATTATGCACTTTTCTTTTTTGAGGCAAATATTATCAGGTACTGAAGCTCAGATTCAGGCCCAGCAAACTTCACTGTCATCTTAAATTGAAACAGCTATAGATTTTGGATGGAATTGAAGAATATTAATGAACTTACAGGCTTGGAGCCTTTAGTGGTTTCAAATGTCAGATGTATTTCAAAACTTTATGCTTTTCTTTTGTTTTTTAAAAAGTTAGGTGGCTTCTTTCATTTCTTATTGTTTTGCTCACTCCACTTCTACGAAACGAGAACTCAAAGATGCCTCCTAAGTCCATTCTTAGCTTTCTGAATTGCTGTCTTTCTCAGTCTCACTCATACTTCAGTCTCCTTTGTTTTCTCTCATGCACAGACCTAACTTCTTCCCTTCCACTTCCTAGACAGGCAAATGAGAATAAGTCATCTTTTCCAGCCATTACCTTGGGCTATCTTAACTTAGATAAAGAGACCTTTCACCAAAACATAAAGGCTATCAACACTCTGGCCAAGTCTACTCACAAAAATCTGACAGGAAACCCATAATATGTGCAATGTAGACGGGTTTTTAATTTTTTTTTAAAAACCCAGACTCCAATGACTGCTGAGAGCTGCTTAGCTTTATACAAAGAGCAGATTTCTTTAAAACAACAACACCCATCTTTAATCCTTTGAACAACTCACATCACAAACTCACATAGTTTCCAAGAAATCTTGTCATGTGGGCATCTGAGTACAATGCATATAGTGAGTAAAAAAAATGAGAAAATGAAGAAATGGGGAGAAGAGAAATTGACCAAGGGGAAAGGGAGAAAAATAAAACGCCACACAATTTTCAATTGTCCATGTGAGCAATAGAGAGTAAAGAAATGTAGCTTACTGAATACACAACAAATGAAAGCCTGCGCTTATTTGTTAATTCATTGGGGTTTTTATTTTTTAAAAAAACACACACACACCCTAAACTACGACTGTTCATATCCAAAAGTTGAATGAACCCTTACTGAGATAAAGCATAGTCTTCATTTCTTGTGGATGAGCGTCCTAGTTGTGTCCTGCAAGCAAGTCTGCTGTACAAAAGATAAGCATGCTCCATGTGCTGCTTTTTCTTTGGCTGTTCCTCCCACCTGTGCTATTTTGTGAAGAAATAAATCCCAGCACTTTCACAAAAAAGCAGGCTTGTTTTACTGGCAGACTTTCAGCTTCTTGCTTCCCAGAAGTAACTAGCGTTTGTGGCAGTCTTCTTTGATTCTAGCAGAAATCCCAACAGAAAAGAGTTACTGTTGGATATGTAACAATACAGAGACCTAGTTTGGGGTTTTAGGAACATTCCCTCTTTACTTGTATGTCCTTTCATTGCCACTGAAAACCGAATGGCCAGCTTCTCTGAGTGATCCCCAAGTAAGACATAGAATAAACCCAGTCGCTCTACTCTGACCATTGACTTAACTGGACATAACCTTGCTTTTTTGGGAGCCACTTTCCCCATTGTGAAGCATTTTTCTAGAGCCCGAAATTATGTGACCTCACACATGGACAATACCTTAGCCATGTGCCCCAGTTTTTTCATAGGAGAGCACTTTGTAGGGCAGTCCTCCATTTTAACATATTTTTCATTTCAAGGATAGGGAACCTGTGGCTCTCCAGGTGTTTGCGTACACCTCCCATATTCCCAATATTTAAAAATGTGCATTAATGCATATAAATTATCACAATAAACTTTACGCAAATCTTTGTTCTCTTTTCTCCTATTTTTCTCGGTATTACATTTCTTTCGGAGGGGTGATGCATAATTGGCAACTGTAATGGGTAGTCAGGTTCTAAAAGAAAATTGGCATCAACCAGCAGAAAAATCTTCAAGCTATAGACCATATGTGCTTAGATGGCATGAAGTCATTGACAGCGGGGAAGGGGACAAGAGTCTTTCCTGAATGTTCCCTTTAAGAGACTGATTGGCAGTAGTCCTTTGCCTTCCCAGAAAGCACATGAAATTTCTCCAGATGCTATAAAATATTTCCAAATGAGACTTACTGCTTCTTTTCTTAACAAGAGAGACTATGTCTGCATACATGCCAGACCTTTAAAGCACATTCAGTGCACATTCTACCCCCACAGAGCCACAAATCCCAGCAACAAACTACAGTGCCTAGAATACTTTGAAGGGAGATATGGGCTTCAGATATGCTTTAAAGGTATAGTGCCTATGCAAAATTTTTTTTTAAAAAATGGCACTGATTGGCCATGATAAAAGATTTTACACAATGTTTCTCAAATTATAGTCTATACAACAGAAGAAAGTTCTGAAAGCTTTTTCTGAGCCAATGAAATGTGGAAACAGTAATGCAAACCTGCTACCTAGCAACGCTTCCCTTTACTCTTATACACTTGTACTCAGACTTTGCAAGCTACATTGAGCTGATCTGCATGTCATACTTAGCCAAACCCCTCCCAGAGAGCAGATCACAACCATTTCCTTCTTGCCTGGAGCATGAATGCTCATACATTTGCACTAAACTTGGTTTAGTGTGATATCCAAACTAGGCTGCTGTCTCCCAAAGCAGTTGTGCGTTTCCTTGAAAAAGCGTCGCCTGAAATGTTACTGAGAACAAGCAGTTATGTGTAACAGAACTGGAACCTGCAACAAAACATTGCAATCTGTATAGGCTGGTTGGGTGGGATGCTTACCTGACTTCCTGTCACTGGTACTGCTGAAGCTTACTGAGAGGGGAGGGGTGATGTTGGCGCAGTGCAAACACACTTATGGGCATGCCTGGTTGGCTCTATCAGTGTGTTTGTAGCGTGCTGGCATTGCCGCTGCTTCCCCCTTTTCCTCTCAGTAAGTCACAGTAACACAGGAGGTCAAGTAAGCACCCGACCACACCAACTGCTACTGATTGCAATATATCATCAACCCATAGAGTTACTTCCTATTAGGGTTCCAGCTAGCATGGTGAGTGGGATGTTCTTTTTTGTATGTGTTTCTGAATACTTCAGAGTTACTCCTAGCACGCTGATACCCCCTTCCTCCTCAGCTGCCATGATTTGGCTACAGTCTTGCAGGCACTAGCCACCTGAGCTAACTATTGCAGGAGGGGGGAATAACAAGCTTGGGTTCATTTCACTAGGTTGAATCCAAAGGTCACCTTCCTGTGACAGTAGGTGCTGTTGCCTTACTGAACTTTTTGACTTTTCTATAAATAAATAAATACAAAAAATGTGTGATGTGGAAAATCTTGTTTGGAACTCATGGGAATTTCAAAAACAGTTTGTGGTGCATCATGGGAAGATGTTGTTCAAGGGGGGGGAAAGGTCCTGCTCAGTGCATGAAGGCCCTTGGGTATGCCTGGATGAGTTTGCTCTGGATTGCAATCAATATGGTTAGGTTTAATCACGTATTCCCATTCCACTAAAATGTAAGGCATTCCACTGGTGGCAAAAAAATTGGACACATGATAAAGTGGTTTGCAAGACAGTAGTGATTTGTTGAATCCCAATCATATATAGATATATAAACATTTAATCTCTTTAAATATAACCTAATTAATTTTCTGCTCTGGCACTTCATGTGTTGTTTCGAAATTATAAGATGATATTTTACCACACTACCTCTTTTAAGATTAAAAGATGGTATAGCCTTAGAAATCAATATTGCTTTGGGGAGGTTAGACATGCTTTCATAATATCTCACTGCACAGAATATATGAGGATGGCCACAGAAGAACTCTCTTTAATCTTCACACTAGGTTATGTCTTTGATCATCTATTAACTGAGACTATAGTATATTAACTTTCAGCTGAGTCAAGATAAAAGGTTTATGTGAGAGAAAAGTTTTCTTCTTTGCTATTCAGCACTCTTGGATATTAATAACAAGCAATATATGAACTGTCTCTAGATATAAACAATGTAGGCTACAGAGAACAAACTTTCAAATACATTTTTTCTGCATAGGTTTATCATGTCTAATATATTAACAGAACTGCATCTCAAGTGTTGAGTAACAAAAGAATACTAAAGAAGAAAAGAAGGAGCTGTGAGACTCTCTTAAAAATAAATATATGGGAGCAGGTAAAACCTCAGCGCCTAGGACTTGCTGGTTGTATGGTTGGTGGTTCGAATCCCCGCGGTGGGGTGCGCTCCCGTTGCTTGGTCCCAGCGCCTGACAACCTAGCGGTTTGAAAGCACCCTCGGGTGCAAGTAGATAAATAGGGACCACTTACTAGCAGGAAGGTAAACGGCGTTTCCGTGTGCGGCTCTGGCTCGCCAGAGTAGCTTTGTCACGCTGGCCACGTGACCCGGAAGTGTCTGCGGACAGCGCTGGCTCCCGGCCTCTAGAGTGAGATGAGCACACAACCCTAGAGTCTGTCAAGACTGGCCCGTACGGGCAGGGGTACCTTTACCTTTACCTTACAATTACATATTTTTATTCTCCCCCCCCCAAAAAAAAGCCAAAAATAATTCAGCACTGGAGATACACAAAATAATAATAATAATAATAATAATAATAATAATAATAATAATAATAATAATATACCTCCCTTTATACAGTGAAATTAGGCTATTCCTGTCCAGATAGGGATGCAGCTGGGCTACCAACCAAAGCTGATGGAAGGCACTCCATGCCACCAAGGCCACCTGAGCCTCACGTGACAGCAATGGGTCCAGAAGTATCCCCAAGATGCATACCTGCTCCTTCAGAGGGAGTGTAACACCATCAAGAGCAAGCCACCTCCCATCCATCCTGTCTAGGGAACCACTATCTAAAAGTTCCTCAGTCTTATCTGGATTGAGAACCATCCAATCCATTACTAGGGCAAGGCAATAGTTCAACACATCCACTCCCATATCTGCAGATATAAAGGAGAAGTAGAGCTGTCTGTCACCAGCATATCCCTGACAACATACTCCATCCATCAACCTCTGAAGGTGGACCATCCTAATAGGTACCCTAACTCTGCAGAAGAGAAAAGTTGCCGAAAGCCCAAAGTTCAAAAGGAAGGAATCTGACCATTACAATGGACTGATGTCAATATCCCCTACTTTCAGATCACCCTCTTTCTGCCCAGTTGAGAAAGCAAGGTCCAAAGTGTGGCGTTGGGCTGGTGACATGTTGGGACAGCCCCATGGTCACCATGGCTGCTATGAAGTCCTGAGCCACACCAGAGCCATTCTCAGCATGGATGCTGAAGTCCCCCCCAAACCAGGTGTCTGGGAGTCCAACACTGCCTCAAGACCAGCTCTGTTAGCTCAGGCAGGGAGACTGCTGGGCAGTGATGTCGGCTGCAAAGGACCAGAATCCTTAATCTGTGCTGATTGTTCAATGCCAGGAACACACATTCTAGATCCCACCACAACTGAACAGAGAGCCTGGAAGAAGGGAGAGTATTTCTATAGACCAAAACAACCCCCTCTCCCCAAGGTTAGCACCATGAGTTTAAGATAAAAGTCAAGAAGACAGATGATGATGATTACAATTTGTGTACTGTCCTCCACAAATTTTCACAGCAAAAAAACACAGAATAAAATCACAAAGTACATAATAAATACAAGAACAGAACAGAAGTGCCTGCCCTCCCATTTCCTCCTATTTTGAGGCAAACAACACAACCCAATTAAAACTGACTCATGGCTGGGGATTGGTTAACACATGACCTGCCCAGAATTCGCATCTCAGCACTTGATACTTTGAAGCTGAGATCCATTTAAAAAAGCATTGTGTTGGAGGTAATGTGAGATAATACTAAAGTTCTATGGAACGTGTTAGATGAGAGCTCATATGTGTCAGTAGAACACCCACTAGGTGAAAACCTTTAATACGCTGAGCTCTTCTCTGTATTTTATTCCTGAAACAATTTTTTTTTAAAAAAATGCCTTCAGATGAAAACATATTTGGAGTCACATCAGATGTGCACTTCCACAACTCTAAGCATTGTTTTCTCTATATGTGTAAGGTAGACTTCTGCCTCAGCCACACATAGTGCACATAGATTGTACAAGACATCTCAGTACTTAGCTACAAAAACTTAAGTTTTAGTAGTTTCATGTGACATTATGTTTTAGAATAAGACATTTGGACACATGGACATTTGGTGAAAGTTACTAGCTTCTCACACACCCCAAGAAAATAATGTCTAGAGTGATGTACACAAGAATGAAACAGTGCCTATTCAACATGTAAGCAACTCTCCTCGGCATAGGAGGGAGAGGAGCACATAGATTTTATGTTATAGTTCCACCTGCCCCTGGAAAAAAAATATCCCACATTACAGAAAGGCCAAACCACATTCTCATATCATTTGGAATGTTTTGTGAGTGTTTGCTGCAGTGATTTACTGTGAACAAAACTAAGAAGAAATAGCTGAGTGCATGCACCCATCTCTTGAGCATTCTTCATTAGCTCTTTTGGATCATGGCCAAATGTATTTTGGGCTGGTGCACCAGGCAGCAATGTTAAGCACAACCTTGCACTTGGAATTATGTTCTGTTGAAACCAATGTGACTTAAGTGGTTTCTTCCAGCTGTTACTAAGAGCCTTAAACCCACAAAGGCTCAGGGCCACCAGTTATACACCATCACACTAGGAACAAGGACAGAAGGTGCTTTTGGAAGGGAGCTTAATTTACAAATGAGTCATTGGCATTTTTAAAAACATATTGCATTCTCCTTGGGTAAATCTGCATTAAATGGGAGGGAGGGAGGGAGGGAGGGAGGGAGGGACTAGCCTTTTGATGTCAGCATTGCCATCTAGATGCCTAAAAAAGAACTTGCATGCATGAGAAACTGATTTACTGATCCTACAGTAAATATGCATCTGAAAATACCCTAACACTCAGGTACCTTTATTCCATTTACAGTGTCAAAGGGTCTTAGTATAGTTAAATCTGCCTCTTTATCAGTCAGGGGGCTGTCAGCTCTGACAGTTCCCTGAAAATAATTAAAAACCATGGCACAGAACAATGATTAGAGATATGCCACTGGGGTACATATTGTCCAGACTGCTACCCTGCCTGAATACCATCAGGTAACAACTTATGTCTCAAGAATTATTCTTGAGAGTGAACCTTACAGCATAACCATCCATTGCCAATAGCTCAAGCTTGTTCAAATGCTTCATTTATTTATTCACCAGCAGTGAAATACTATATGTTGTTGTTTAGTCATTTAGTTGTGTCTGACTCTTTGTGACCCCATGGACCAGAGCACGCCAGGCACTCCTGTCTTCCACTGCCTCCCCCAGTTTGGTCAAACTCATGTTAGTAGCTTTGAGAGCACTGTCCAACCATCTCATCCTCTGTCGTCCCCTTCTCCTTGTGCCCTCAATCTTTCCCAACATCAGGGTCTTTTCCAGGGAGCCTTCTCTTCTCATGAGGTGGCCAAAGTATTGGAGCCTCAGCTTCAGGATCTGTCCTTCCAGTGAGCACTCAGGGCTGATTTCCTTAAGAATGGATAAGTTTGATCTTCTTGCAGTCCATGGGACTCTCAAGAGTCTCCTCCAGCACCATAATTCAAAAGCATCCATTCTTCAGCAATCAGCCTTCTTTATGGTCTAGCTCTCACTTCATGGATCACTGCCTTGTCGTGGTGAAGGGGCTTGAATAACTCAGAGAAGCTATGAGCCATGCCGTGCAGGGCCACCCAAGACGGACAGGTCAAAGTTTTGAGTAAACATGATCCACCTGGAGCAGGAACCAGCAAGCCACTCCAGTATCCCTGCCAGGAAAACTCCATGGACGAAATCCTCTATAGGTGTACTCAAAAGTTAGTTACAATGAGTTCAATAGAATGTATTCCCAGGTAGGTGTGTATAGGAGTTCTCTGTTGCTGATAACATTTCTAGAGAAACTTGTCTACTATAATCTCAATATATTTAACACAAGACATGCAATAGTGTCAATAACCAAAGAAAGAACAAAGTAACTACATTAACAGTAACAAGTCTTTATCATAGTACTTTCCAGGAAGATCCGCATTTCATGGTCATAAACAGCTTTCTAAATTAGTTCATTCTTGTGAATATGAGTTCATTCTACACTGATGGTAATGGAGTCTGCATTTTAAGTACAAATAAAGAAAATACCCCGAGAAAATTCTTGATAGCTGAGACTATGGATGTTTTCGAGCAATTGTACTTAAATTCTTTTTAACATATAATCGCAAATTCTTTTACTTTAAACTCAGCAGTGGCTAAGAATTAAAGAGACAATTAAAAACCAAACATGATCACAAACAGCATGGTGGAAAAAATACAACATTAACACAGCGCACAACGTCCCTTTTATTACTACAACATTACATTCCTTCTGGGAACGTATGTTAATGAAAAGTCTTCCTAGATACACAATACTTTGAAAATCGGAGGGTGTTTTTCCCTTCAGAGGAACAAACCATCTAAGAAATAGTATGTATGATCTTTGAGGGAGATTATTTAATGGATTTTATTTAGGTCAACAAACATTACTTGTAAAAGTAACACAATTAAGGAAAAAATGAATACCAGTTGACATATAAATTTGTATTTGTTGTAATGGCATTCAAATACCAAGAGAATATACTCACAATTTCCAGCCACCATTGCCACCAATGATTCTGCGTTAGCTCTAAAGGGGAGGAAATGTGTGAGTAACTGCTTGTTGGTAGGTGATTTGTGCAATTTGGACCCCTACATAATTGGGGGTCAAGGTTACATGAAGCGTCCATGTGTTAGCTCCCCTTTGTAGATGTTTTGAGCAGACATGTGGCATTGGGGGTGTAATGTTTAGGTAGTTTTGACGAGAGACATAAAACTGACCACTGTTCTCCATGTATGTGTTCTGTGCATGAGTAACATCTGAAAAGGGCTACAGGGACTACAGGGACCATAATTGTTTCTTGCTTTGTTTTTACTTTCATTATTTTGCTAAGTTATTGTATAGTTCGTATTTTGATTTAATGCTGTATTGTTTTCAACACTCAATTGGGAGGCACCCAGAGTGGCTGGGGAAACTCAGCCAGCTTGGCAGGGTATAAATAATAAATTTATTATTATTATTACTACTGCTACTTGCATGCATGAACAGACTGCCACAGATAGAGCGGCATAGACAAAAATTTCATTTCATTTCATATCCCTTTAGTATGTTTATAAAGTCTGCCAATCACCATGTTTAGAAGTTTCAAGGGACATACATGTGTAAACCATCTCTCTCTCTCTCTCTCTCTCTCTCTCTCTGTGGTTTCAGGGAATCAAATCCCTTCCATGGTGGCAGCCAAGAATCAGAGAAACGACAAAAATTCTCCCCAAGCAATTTATTCAATAATTCACAGAGAGCAATGAGGGAATGCAGTCTTCCCTAAATAATGGTGTTGCTCCAAATAAATCCCACCCTCTACATCTCCCCTATTCTACGTCACCCTGAGTTGGCTAATCTGAGCGTTCTGCCTCTGAGATCTCTCTTCTCCTACCCTCAATGCATGCCTGGTCCAGGGTGGTGGTGGTCAGGGATGCTTTCCAAGGACCCTGAGTCTGTCAGCTGTCTCTGCCCTGGTGCTTCTTCTTCCTGCTGTTCCTCTTCCAATATCTCCCAGCTTCTGCCCTCTGCAGCCTCTGAACTATGCCCTTCTGCAAACTACTGTTCTAAATCTATACTGTCCTCCTGTTTTCAGGAAGGTTCTGGAGAAGGGGGGGCACCATTCCTCCTCAGTCCAGCCCCTATAGTGTGTATGTGTAAAATTATGGTTATAATCATGCACTCCAGGAATGGGAGGGGGGGTATTGGTTTGTTTTTGTTCTTGTTTTTATTACGTATTTTGTATTATTTTTATTGTAATTTTATGTTGTGGACTGCCCTGAGATCTATGGATGAATGGTGGTATACAAATTTTAACAACAACAACAACAACAATGTATTTTTATTAGCTAGAAAACAATGCCCTTCTTCTACTCCCATTTGACTAGCTTACTACAGAGTAACACAATAAATATACAAATGAAATGATAATCACAGCCATCTCTACATCTTGTATTTTAATGCAAAAATATATGTATCTTTTGTCATCACATTGTTCTGAAAAGCCCTTTCAGTCTCAGTTCAAATTGTCAGGTCTCCGTGTTCTTTTTCTCTCTGTTCCTGTCTTTTAGTAGAGTACTCTTAAAAACTAACACAGTAATTTTCCTTGGCTTTCGAAGTGGTGGTGATGATATAATAATTGACTGGAATTGCTTCCTCTTCATTCTAACGGCCTTCTGAAGTCCTTAATATCTTTTGTACAGAGATAGAAAGATTTAGATTTGGTGCAATTGGCACAGTGGTGACCAGAAGTGAACACTGAAAACATTCAGGACGCCACCTACATATACAGGCAAAATATCTGCAGTGCAAATTAAGCAGATCTTCTTTACACCACAGAGACACAATTATTTCAAGTCTGATTCAATAATGCTACTTGGCAGGAGTCCATATTTACAGCTTGATAACACAGTAAGCGCAGCTAATTAAAAAGGTGGATTTATTGCAAAAACAGATAGCTCCGGACAACTCTAACAAAGCCTCCGGCACCATTACTCAAGATGACCCTTCTGAAGTCTCCTTCCGGAATCTTCAGAAGATATTGAACTTTCGCCTCTTACGTCTTTTGCTTTGCTTCCTATCTAGCAGCCCTCCTATTCATCGGCTTTTCGGATTGATTGGATTAGTTCCAGCCTCTTCTTGCTCTGACAGATTGTCTCCTTCCCTGTTCCCGCCTGTTTGAGCTTCCTGAGAGCTTTGGCTGGGTTCCAGCCTGCTTTCAGTCATTCCCTCAGCAACTGGCATTCCAAGGGGTGGGGGAGCTGCACTGTGCACTGACCGCTGTTCAGCCTGTGTCAGATCTAACCCTCTCTGTTCTGCAGCAGGCTGTTATGTTCCACTAGGAGCTGGCTCGTTCCTGACACTACTGGAAAAGGCTGCAATCTAAAGGGATTCTATATGTATACAGGTGAGAAGTGTTTGCAAAAGTAGCTATTCTGATTTTCCATCTTTATTCTTTCTCTCATTTTTTATTTTGTGTAGCACATCTCTCTACTGAAAAGGCAAGTCAATTGTTAACAGTGTTCTGCTTTTTCTGCTTTTTAAGTTTCAACTGTGAAAGTTTTGAAGAAAGTCCAGTGTTCATATTTAATGGCTAACCGTATGTGCATCTAGTTCCTTTGGATCACAGATTATTTTTTCAGACTACTCTCACTTGGGAAAAATGATTTATCATGCAGGGTTTCAAACCACAATTTTTCCATCTGCAATATTTCTCAATGACATTGATCATGATCAATGGCAGTATTGATCAGCCTTCAGCCCTTCATTTCAAAATGTGTTTATTTGTACCAAGTTGTATTTAGATGAATAATGCACCCCCTATTCTCCAGAAAAAGCAAGGCTAAACTATGGAAATGTCAAGCAAAAGCTTAAAAAACAGTAAAAATAAAAACGAATTTAGGAGTGTTCCAGCAACCCAAGGGCTAGAATGCAGCACTCATTATTTAATGCAGGATGTGTCAGGAGTTTTATTCGAGATCTTTGCATTTCAAATAAGCACTGGGTAAAGATGAATGATGAGAAAAGTGTCACAACAATTCTAGATTCAAGTGTACGGCAGAAACCTTGTGAACTGCTAAATATTTCCAATGCCTATAGTGAGATATGATCATAGGAAGCACATCATTGGTCCATCTAGCTTAATATTGCCTGCACTGACTGGCATAATCTCTACAGGATTTCATACATCATTATCTCCAACCTGAAGATGCTGGAGATCAAACTGAGGACTTTCTCCATGCAACGAAGATGCTCTACCAGTGAGCTACAGCCCTTCTTAGTGTCTGACTCACAGAGATCTAACAAAATCACAAAGAATCTTAAAAATAAGGGATCCTCTCAAGAAAGAAACACACACACACACACTGATCCATATCTTTCCTAATTTGCAATTAAAAACTGTGTATCAACAATTACTTTGTTCAAATGTTGTAATCCACAAAATTATGTTCACCCAGTTGCACATGAGTGTGCAGAACAGAACATCATGTCTGTATTATTAAAGTAACAAATACCATTGAGAAGGTATCATAATTAATACCAGCTAGAATCTACTAATAAAGTAATGGGGGGGGGGACTCAGTTCTACTTTCACACTTTGATCTCTGAACACTATGAGCAAAGCTGATGAAATTAACTTGGAAAATTATCTTTACTTTGGATCTGGTATTCCAATTATGTAATATTATTATTAGCTTTAGTGCAACTGCACATTTATTAGTTTCTTCAAAGTTACTTTAACAGATACGCCATCAAAGATGTATTAATTCTTGCCTTGAAGACATACTATATTCATCATTTCACCAAGAATGATTAAAATATATATGAGAATATTATTGTTGCGAACTAGTTTTCTACAGCTTGTGTTAACATCAGTTAAAATTAAGGTTACATCATAAATCTGTCGTAACATTGTCTTCATAGTTCCAGCATCATATGTAATACTATTATACATTACAAAAGCTCAAAGAAAGACTGTGGTGATCGGAATATTGCTGCTAGGCTTTGGAGCCAACAGTTTAAAAAACAGACAAGGCTTATTTTGCTCTGCAGGTGGAATCTAAATAGGTTTAAATGGTTCAACATTATGTTCTGAGTTAGAATCTATATTCCATTTGTAGAATCATAAAATAATTGGATTTCTGAAAACAACCCTGAGCACAGTTGACTACGGTGGCTTATGCATGTGTAACTGGTGTGTGTATGATCTCATCGTCCTCCAGTAGGTTCATAAGAAACCTATTGATCTGAGAACACTAAGAAAAGGAAACTTAAATGTGAATTGTCAGGGAAGATGTTGTCCATTACCTGAGCAAAGTTTTATATGGCATCAAAGAATGTAAGAACAAAACAATCTTCTATAATCTAGTAGAGTACATCCTTCCCTCCACAGACTTGACATATTTGACAGTTGTTGGAACTGCAAGATCTATAGAACTATTTGCTGCAAAGTTTGGTGGGGATAAAAAAAGGAGCTAAGTTTGAAGAGGAAAGGTTGTAGAATGAAGGTCTAGTATTTTTAACAATCAAGATAGACTTGCTAGAAAACCCTTCTCTCTATTGTGATCGTATAGCAGAGAAAATGTAGTTATAGTTGATGTCACGTCAAACAAATAAAGGTAGGAAGGAAAGTTCAATAAACTCTGCACCATGCAATTGCTTTAAAATTCTGAAAGCAGCTTTGAAAATGTTTTGTTCAACAATATCTTTACATGTACATTGAGTTTCTGTGAGTGGCTTTGGATCTCAAGGAATGTGGAAGAAATAGAAATTCAAGACTCCTCTCTTCTGACATTCCCCCCAGTGTATGAGCTGAAAGTGGCTGGTGATGATGGTGATGCCACACACCCTCCCCTTCACACAATGTATAGCTGTGCCTGAAATATATTTTTATTTTTATTTTATTTTAATAACTTGTATCCTGCTTTTCCCTATTGAAGATGGACCCAAATTAGATCACAAATCACAAAATTAAAATCAAGAAAACATTAAAACTGCAAGACCAAAGTACAAAAAACAAAACAAAACTGGGGTGTTCCTCAGTGTATTGTTTTCAGCATATGTAGCAAATTTAGCAAACAGCACAACTTTTTGCATTAAGTTGGACAAAGCAGATCCCTTGTAGCTATTAGTGCTCCACAAGGACTAATTCTCTGTCATTTGGACAGGGATGCTTCCTCAGACAGGTGCTCCATCCATAAGGGAGCACTAACAGAGGAAACACCAAGCTGAGGAAGCATCTCTGTCCCAATGACAAAGCATCAAGCTAACAGGTGAGTTAAGCTGCTGAATAACTAAAGGGTAAAGGTAAAGGGACCCCTGACCATTAGGTCCAGTTGTGGCCGACTTTGGGGTTGCGGCACACATCTTGCTTTACTGGCCGAGGGAGCCGGTGTACAGCTTTCAGGTCATGTGGCCAGCATGACTAAGCCGCTTCTGGCGAACCAGAGCAGCACATGGAAACACTGTTTACCTTCCTGCCGGAGCGGTACCTATTTATCTACTTGCACTTTGACGTGTTTTCGAACTGCTAGGTTGGCAGGAGCAGGGACCGAGAAACGGAAGCTCACCCCGTTGCAGGGATTTGAACCACCAACCTTCTGATCGGCAAGCCCTAGGCTTTGTGGTTTAGACCACAGCGCCACCCGCCACCCACTTATTAAAATCATCAGCTTGGATTAGCAAGGGCTTGTCTGGAGGGCTACATGTCTCCTATCCTTGCTTTACAGGAAAGAATACTGGAATATTGCTAAATAATATGCTACTTACTAAGTATACTCTCTCATTCTCTCTCTCTCTCTCTCTCTCTCTCTCTCTCTCTCTCTCTCTCTCTCTCCCACACCCACGAAAAACCTTCCTGCCGACCTATCTCTCCACTTTTATTACTTGCTTTATTTACACTTCATAATGAACTGTCCTGCTTACCTCACATTTACTTGATTGAAACATATCCCTGATGTTAACGTAAGAAGAGCCAGACTGTCTTATGGATTTTCTTGATGCTTCATTTGCTTTGCACAACTCTTAAGACTGGTGTGTCCCCAAAGTGTAATACAGAGAGAACAATTAGCTTCCACATTCTAATCAATGCTAATATGAGCCAAAATGTGATCTCCAGGTTCTGCAGGTTACATTCTGCTGCTTCTAATATCGGTTTACACACTCTCCTCTTTTTATTGCTCATCGTTCAAATGCGGGGTCTCTTCAGGCTAAGTGCTATAACCTTGTAAATAACTCAGAGCCTGACCTTACATTCCCTTAATGGCTCAAAACACCTGGGATGCAATTTTTTCTTAGTGTAAATAAGTAAGAACTGAAACATACTTATGTATACCAGTAGTTAATTTGATTCATTTATGGGTCACTTACACATGCAAAGCATTTACTCTACTGGAGCTGAAGACTGCACTGTTAGACAAAGCTGGCTGAATGCACCAGGCTGAGAACCTGGAGGAAGCACAAGCTGAGGCTCCAGGGCTAGGTCAATGGGCCTTCTGGGGTTCCACAACCATTAGCTCCCTGCTGAGTGGCCAAGAGGGAGTGGAAGGCTATTAATGCCGTATTGCTTGAGAGAGAGCAATTAAGCTGGGCTGCCAGGGGAGAAGGAGAGGACAGCATCCACAAAGCCAACATAATGTGGCAGTACTCTGAGACAACCAGTCATTTAGCACAACATGAGTAAGAGGACATTGTAATTCTGCCAGAACATCTTTATATCATTGTGTTTTCGGCCACAGGCATGGCGAAACTGTTGCAATTGCTTTCTTATGGTTCAAAGTGTATAGGATAAGACTGCCAGTTTGCACTTTACAAAGATCTCATTTCTGGTCAATCACTGTGGATCTACAGCAAGTTTCACATCAGATTATGGAGCAACTGAATTTTCAGGTATCTTGCAGTTTTTGGTAATCCAGCATTATAAAGCCTTAACTTCTATTCATGGTCAAATAAAGGTTCGTCCTATTATCATAACCCCAACTGTCTAATTCGGAGAGAAGAAACCAGATGGAACAGGAAGATCAGTGAAACAACCCACAGGAAACCTGAACTAAAATCCAAGTTCTTACACCTAATCCGAATCTATCAGATGGTAGCTTCTTGAGCCAGAGATGCATGAACTTCAAACTCTGGAGAGAGCACTCTCTGAACCTAACCCCTCCTTTAGACCAGTAGCCTTATGCTCTCCAATGGTTCCTCACCAGCAGAAGCAAGACAACAGTGGAATGAGAGGTACAGTGCACTAGATGCCAGGTTAGAAGACGATCTTTTACTGGTTCTCTGCTCTTCAGGAGGTGTGTAGATGTGGGATCAATAGTTTGTTGACACTGCTTGGTAGTGGCTCTCTAGGTTTTAGGAAGGAATCTTTCCCTAGTCCAACCTGGAGACACCAATGACTGAACACAGAGTCTTTCATATGCAAATCATATGTTCTTTTTCTAATCTACACCCATGTCTCTATTCCCTGTTTGTAAAATGTGTAAATACTTTTTAGATGGTTGGTTCTTTGACTATATACCCTACATCTTACATGTTGTTTTTATGTGAAACTTATGATTCATTGTTGCCTTGCTCTTCTGCCTTCCCTTCCTTTTTTCCATTGGTGATGAGAGTCCTGCCTCCTGCCTCTCCTGCTGCAATGGCTGGTGCCATCACCAGATAGGTTGGTGGGAATGGAGTCCAGCAACCCATTACCTCCCAATAGTCCTCCTTCTTTGTTTAACTACATTTTGAGTAATGCTCCATTTTTCAACCAACTATACAACTCATGGTCTTTGGCTAAACATAAAATAAACCTGTATAGTTCTTTTTCATCTTGGACTATGAACTGAGCCAGGAAAGAATTGGAGTAGGGGCAGGAATAGGCCCAGTATAGAGTATGAGCAAGCATCACAAATGTGCCAAATCTGTATCCACACTGGGTAATGGCAAGGCTCAGTGACATCACTCTTGTCTACTAGCAGTCGAAAATATATCTATGCCTGTATATCACAAGCTTTATTTACTAATGGGTATATGTAAACACCATTCCAGAAAGCTACAGATGTTACCAAGATTTTAAATTTTAAATTTTATTATTGTAATATTTTTTTCTAAGAAAATTAAAAATATGATGCTATCATTTTGAGAACAACATTGCTCAAAACATTGATCTCTTATCAATTGTGCTATAGTAACATTGTCTCAAAGTAATGCTGTGTACCACTGATTTTTACCTAGCCCAAAGACATCAAACTGGAAATTGAGAAAGAATATTTTCTCAAAGAAAGAATAAGATCATGTTTGTAATTTAGCACCCCAACAACCTGTAGTTCATTGGAGGGGAGGGGAAGGTTACAGGCACTTGCTTTTTGTCTCCCAAGCTCACTGCAGGCTGTAAAATAAATGTGATCCTCCTTAATGAGGGTCCTGGTTGCGCGCGGGCCCCTAAGCCACCCCCACTGGGAGAGTTGTTGCCAGGCATGGCCCAAATCTTAACCGTTGGGCCCTGGGATCGTGCCGGGCTGTTTGGGCCAATCGGGGCAGTTGGCGCGATTCTTGGGGCCTATAAAAGCAGCAGCGTGGCTTAACTGGAGGAACTTGCATCACGCTGCCGAACACCCACCCTCCCTAATTTTAGGTGCTGCTGCTTTGGCCTTGCTTTGGATTGGGTCGCCTGCTTTGGAGCAGGGGCTGGGTAGGAATTTTTCCATTTGGCAGATCGGATGTAGCCACTTGGTTTTTGTCTGCGCCCTTAGCAATCATCACAACTTTGTAAGGTTTGGCGGTTAGGCGTTGGCTTATTGAAGTGTGTGGGAGGGGAGGTGCGATTCACTCCATGAATAAGGGTATTCCGGTAAAGGAATCTGGGGGTCCTGGATATCGTCCGAAGTCCGCTTGAGGGGCTAGGGCCATGCCAGGACCACAGGAACCCCGGAGTGAGCTTCGTTGGTCTTCATCGATGTTGCTCCCTCATTTGGTGTTTACCCTTCCAGACTTCCAGACAGAGAGGCAGAAGTCAGTTATAGTCTGTTGCCAATGCCTAAGCCAACACCACTCACTTTGCTGTAATCAATAAAGTTGTGGCCTAAATTTTGCCCAATAACTTAAACTAAAATTACGTGTCAGTGTGAAGTTATTTCAGGGGAAGGGCTTGGGGGTCTTGGGGCACAAATAAATATCCACAGCCACTGAGCTCAGCTTAGTGACCCTCGCAGCACAGTTTGGTGTCCCCCACCCCCCTTAGCTCAGTACAGCTAGTACATTTTAAAAAGCAGCCACTGAACTCAGCTTGGCATCCCCTGGAGATGAGTGACCACACAGCTCACCCTTCTCAAAGGCCAGCCCTGGATATAGACAGCTACTTGTTAGGTGTTCTGGGGCAGCAGTAGTTATCAGGTCTGCACATGAGGAATGCTTTGCCTAAGCACCCAGCTGCTAAGAGGCAATGGATCTACAACACTTTTTCAAGCTGGACACTGACAAGGATGTCTCCCTTTTCCTCCCAAATCAACTCAAGTTAGGGTTCCACTGTCCAGTCAGCTAATGGAGAAGCTGGCTCTCTATTTTTATTCAGTTCATGACTGTCTGCTTGAAACAGGAGAAGGATTTTTGTAATATTTGAGTGATCAGATTTATTATCATTTCAGTACTTCATATAAAAAGAACTTTTGATTTACTAACCTGTGAAAACAGAACTGTGGAAACAGGCATAATTTAGGCTGGCAGCTTTCTTCATTAAAGTGGCATTTTAGTTTGGAACAAATGGCAAAAGCAAATGTGCTACCTAAGAAATAATGTGTCATCTTTCAGCATGGTAAGTGTGTAAAGTGGTTTTCCTTCAGAGTACTTCTCTTGATTTATAAAACACACCAAAAGAGCCTAAATCTTTTTTAAGGAATGTGCATGGCAGTGCTAAATAATGAGTCAACCATGTATAATAAAAATAAGCAGTATGTGGCGGGGGCTGTTGCAAAACCATCAGCGAAGATTGTGTGTGTACATACACCTCTTTTTTAAAGTAACAATGCATTGTTATAATAACAACAATAATAATAATAATAATAATAATAATAATAATAATAATAATAATAATAATAATAATAATAATAATATCTTTATTGTCATTGCCCCCTCTCGGGGACAACGAAATTACTTATAATTATAGGCATTAAGACCAATAGCAACAGCACCTTTCCCCCCAAATGTTTAAAGTTTTGAACTTACTTTAACAATTTAATGGTGAGTACCAACATCTTTTTTTCTTTAAAAAAACTGCATATATAAGAGAAATGTAATATGTAAAGAACAGCATATCATATATCTGCATGAATGAATCCAACTGTACTTAAACAGAACATGGGAACTTTGGAAACTCCAGCAGGAAACTACTGAACTGAGTTTATGGGCTTGGGTTTTATTTACACATCAGACATCAGACACCTTTATTTTCTTTTCAGTGACTATAGAAAAAGACTTTTAGTGCCTATATAGTCTGTAATTGTACTGGTTTTGAAATTGTTTTCATGTATGTTTTTATTGTTGATTTTCTTATTGATAAATCACTTTGGCATGTTTAATGGGAAGTGATTCTTAAATGATGTGAAAAATAGTAAATAAAATCATACTACTTGTCATAATCCATAGGATATTGCATTTGGCTCCTTCCTATGTGAATAAAATTTGATCCATTAAAAAAATACCACCTTAGCTATATACATATAGTACAAGTCAAGCCTTTTGTTTTTTGTTTTATTACCATTCTCACGACTAGACCACAAATGGAATAAATGCTTGCTGGTATGAAAGGTAGTTTAAAAACCATAGATTCAAAAAACTTTCTCCCTGCTGTTTTTGAGAGCATTTGACTTGGATCCATCTGATTTGCATCCTGTTAAAGAAAGAATGTAGAATTCTGAAGAATCCATGTTTGTGAGACTACATATGAGGAAGTATCTGTTTAAAGGTTATGTTCATTCATAAAAATCCTGAATGTAACCCACTGTCACATTCAGAGTAACTTTCTGAGAGTGCATATTTGAATTCTGAAGGGTCTCCATGGTTTTTACTTTGAGCATGCATACACTCAAGAGACTCTGGCCAGTGAACTTACCTGATGGCCAAGATGACAGTTGTCAAACTATAGTTTTAGTTTAGTTACAGTTTAGTTACAAACTGTAACTAAACCCACTTACCTGTACCAATGTCAGATGGATGAACTGAAATGGAAAATTATTATACCAGGGATTAGCTGGTCCAGTACAAAGGCTCTATTGAGTATTAGACAATCTTAGAGACTAAGAACTGCATTTGGAAAATGATTTTATTGCTATCTCTTCTTTAGCTCTGAAAGCTAGAAATCCACTCCAGAGATGGACCAGCTGTTTTAATTAACAGTGACAGAACTGGAGACAGAAGGAAGTTTATCCACAAACAGAAGTCAGTTGCTATGCAAACTAGGAACTAGTGGCCTCTGTGGACATTATAAATTACGTGTTATGTAGTTCATCATTTTGACCAAACCCAAGTTTAGAATGAAAACACATACAAAACTACAGCAATGGATACAAAGACAAAAAGGAACAAATTCCATGGATGTAGCAGCCAGTGAATAGAAATGCAGCAGAAGTTTCTTGGAGGCCAAGAAAGAATCCAACAGATCCCATGAGTGGTACAAATGTTGCCAGGGATGAAGACTTTGCTATGAAACCTAAAGAGAGAAATTGCAAGGTTGCAGAGCAGGAATGAAAGCAGAAATTGGAGCAATTGTTATAAGGAGAGCAAGGTTATAGTCCTAACCCCACTTACCTGGGAGTAAGCCTCATTGAATTCAGCCACTCTTTGTCACCATTATATGCAGCATTACTGCAGTGTGACAGCTATTACTAGTCACTACATGTCCTGAAGTTTCAAGCAAGAGATGAACAAATTTATCGAATCCTGACTTTTCTAGTAATTCTTTGAGCCTACCTTGTATAGTATATTTTTATATACACCAAATATTCTTTTAAGGGTACACGAAAAAATGTAAATTGTGAATACAATAAACAGACATACAGGTAACCTACTCAGCTCCTTCTTGAGCATAGACTCTATGGCAAATTCAAGTTTTTCTGTGCATAATATGTGTGAAATGGCCTTTGGACTATGTTCAAAATTTTATCTGTTCTGAAAAATAGTTATGAGAGCAGGAATCCTGAATAACCTCATTTATGGGTGCACTATTTAGTTAAGCATTAGTTTGTCTTTGATAAAGCATCTTTGGACAAAGTAAAGCAAAACAACAATGAATATTGTGTAGTTTTCAGGTTTCCCTAAACTTCTATGCCAGTAATCTATTCTAGTCTTTAGAGAGGGCAATATCTATTGATAGTATCCAGAGTAGTCCTGCAGAGTTTAAATTGACATGTATGTTTCCTCTCAGTAGTGTCAAGGCTGTTATCAGCACCAGATTCAGCACCGATGGATGGGAGGAAACCTTACGAAAATCCACTTCCTGGGGACCCATAAATCCTAGAGCTAGGGCTGGTTGGCAGAATGAGGCACATGCTGGAGGTTCAGTATCTGATAAGGCAGAGTCCATAGTCTTTCCTAGTCCACTTACCCACAAAAAACTTTTGTATTGAATATCGTCTCCATTTTTAGTAAGCCCCATGGAAATCAATAGCAAAATACAGGTAAAAATACACTGGGGCTCAAAGCCACAATGGATAACTCACAACTATTCAAGCATAAAGCATAAAGTGATTGACTTAGGACAACTTGAATGTGCTTATGTGAATTGTTTGTGATTAGAAGGGTAATGTACAACCAAGCTACATTTCCTTTTGTTATTATTATGAATGAATAGGTGGAAAACTGGTATACAAAGATTAAGATTTGTATTTACAATATGTATATACAAACATTACTGTAATAACTGTATGAATAATTCAATGCTAGTAATTTGCCTGGCTAGATCACATTTCACAAATCTTTCATAAAAGAAAAGCAAGTTTCCGTCATCAATTTTTTGACTTTTAAAGGCCATTGGCTTATAATTCACTTCCTAGAGGCTCCTTTCCAAATCAGTAATCATGCTTTTGCCATCTTTTTACATCATCATTATTGGATCATTATCTTTGATAAATAAGAGAGAATCAATGTACAGTGTCTTCCATTGGGATGAATTGTATAAAAATAACAGGAAATTCTAGTGAGAAATTGCTCCTGCCCTGCATTTTATCACACCTGCAGCCAATCCAACTTACAAGCAATGTATGGCATCAGTTTGCAACTTGTCCTCTTGTAGCCAAGTATGATTAAAAGAAAAGCTTGGGTTCCCACTGAAATACTAGACGTACATTTGCTGGAATCTTAGTCCAAAATGTTGGTCCTGTTCCTTAGTTTTATGCCCTTAGCCTGCCTTTCATTTTGTTATTTGTTCATTTTATTTATACTGTATTTATTTATGGTATGAATGGTTTTCACACTTTTGTGCACTGTTCTGGAATCTTCTGATTAATATTTTCAATCCATTGATCAATCACGCTCTGAAGTAAAATGGAAGGACACTACATCAAGGGCCCTCCAGGACTTGACATCTTTCCACAGGGCCTGTAAGACAGAGCTGTTCCACCAGGCCTTTGGTCAGGGCGCAGCCTGACTCCCTCCTTTGGCAATCTTTACAATACTTTAGTTTATGGTTGCCATCAATTTTGATTTTAATTAATTCTTTGATGTTTTTATAATGTTGCAATATTTTAGTGTTGTTAGTTACCCTGAGCCCGGCTTCGGCTGGGGAGGGCGGGATATAAATAAAAAATTATTATTATTATTATTATTAAGACCACTTTGTCCAAAGCTATGTGGAAAGCACCAGGAATCAGTGCTGGCTGGTACCTATTAGGTCTGGTAATGCAGAAAGGAGGGAGACCATCAGTAGGTGATGCCGATGCCAAGATTCTACTGGGATGAAGATCTGAGTGCCAGCATTACCCCATTGACTGGTGGTCAGTAGAAAGATAAGCAAGTTGGGGCTGGGTAAGAGTACAGCCCCAAGACTACAGTTGGTGGGGCAGTGCCCCATTTGCTCTAATGGACCAGCCTCTATTTCCATAAAGGAAGACAACTCACTTTGCCTTTGCCTATATTGCAAAGCTGCAAAAGATACTTTTATACCCACTGTCCCAGCCAGCAAACAGAGTTTATGTGTTAAATGTCCTGGAGAGTTGCTGGGGCAAAGGAGTAGATCTCTGTAAGAAATGTAGGTTAAATGTTCCTCATAAATATACAGTAAATATACAGTAAATGAAATCAATGATTCTCACAGGATGTAATCCTAACCATTTGCATGGGAACAAGCCACATTGAATTAAATAGGATTTACTTCTGAGTAGACAAGGCTAGGATTCTGCTGTTAGACTATGATCCAAGGCAGGTTTAATGTTTTAAGTGCAAATAACCCAAGGTAGCTGCTCAACACATTTCATAATTTTGAAAAGTATGCAAATAATGCAGAGCTGGGAAGGTCCATCTGTTTCTGTGTGAGACACTGATTAAGATCTACCTTTGAGAAAGGACTTTGTATTTACTTTAGTCTTCCATTTTTTGTTCTTTATTTTTATTTAGATAGTTTTGTATTGTATTGTATGATGAGAAGGTTTCAATAAAAATTTATGGGAGGGGAAATAAGGCATTTTCAAATACTTGTAGAGGAGCAAAACTATTTGGTTTCAGGAATGCTTTTTGGCAATTCACCAGACAAAAGTTCTAGATTGCATACATTCACTTTATATTTTTTTGACAAGTATCGATTTACAAGATTATCATTTTGCATATTTGAGATTCTAGAAGTACTTCAATGAGTTATCAAAAAGTCATTTATGGACCATGATGGTTTCATACAGTATGTATATACTGTATTTATTTGAGTCTAATATGGGAAAGATTGCGGAACAACATAGTGATAGCTGAAGCACATTCTAGACAGCTGTCAAAAGAGGCTTCTGAAAGTGAATAAAAACTGGTAGAATGTTGTCATGTCAAATATATATGACCTATCTCACCCCAAAAAGGGTTAATCTAGATTCAATTAAAATGCAAATTTCAAAAGATGAAGAGTAAGGCTGATCCACAAAGCTGTCTAGGAATGATCATTTATCTAGCAAAGTTTATTCCAAACATGGTAATGGTGACAACACCATTAAGGCAAGTTATTGACCCAAGATGTTGTTTTTTACTAGGTGCCAATCCACAAAATAGCACTCGAGCAATTAAAGAAACCAACTACCCATGAAAGTATCTCTGTTGAAGTATTACAGTGTGAAAGAACCAGTAACTCTGGGCACTTCCAGGCTTTGCACAAGAAAAAGTACAATAAATAAATACTGAATACCATATCAGGAAACATTTGAGTTATGTAAAAGGAAAAAGAAAAGTTTGATGGGCTTCAATAAACTGTTGGATAGCCAGACATGTGTGCCCAAACAGAATACTTGGTACAATCAGATAGCAGGTACCAAACCTTCAGGCATAAAACCAAAAAAGGAACAGATATTGAATCATGAAGAAAGATCTAAATATGTTATGGACAAACAAGATTCTCCAGGAAGAACGAATGAACAGTATCAGCCTAGGGAGACTTCAGAGGAATTTTGGACATTGAGCTGGTTTTTTGTGACTCCATCATGAGGCAGAGTTATAAGACAACCTACCATAATGGAGGAGTAACATTTTCTAGAAAGGAAAGAGGTAATAACAGTTGAAACTATATGTCCCATGAGCAGATGATGGAGGGATGAAGTTTTGGTAAGCACCAGAAGAGAAGTGAAACATAGCAGTCATCTTATGTTCAAGACCTGCATAAAGAAAGTGCTGGGGAGCATTTATTCCAGATTGAAATATTCTATGACATCATTTTATGAAATGTGTTTAGCAAATATTACAGTTGAAGATCAAGAACTGCCTCTCACCCCAAAAGCATTATATCTTCCCATCTAGTCGACTGATTTCTTCATGGCAGTTTTCTTCCTGATTGCATCTGTGCTGATACTATAGACCAATTTCCCCAAGATCATCAGAGAAAGGCAGTACCCTGGGGAGGAAGAGGGGGTTGCCTCACCACTTAGAAGAAACAAACAAACCCTCAAGTGAAAAATGAAAGACTAGTTTTGACACAGAAGTTCACAAAAACACCACAGGAACATAAAAGCCAAAGAGAGAAAGAAAGAAATTAGCAATTCAAAGGCAAGATCAAAAGGTACTTGTATTGGGTTTTGGCATGTGAAAGAAGAGATTCATTTAGGTGCAGGAAGTATGAAAGGAAAACTGAAGTTTTCTTATTTATGTTATTTAATTACATTCTCATTAACCCTATTAGTAAACTGTAATGATAATAGATTCTGAAAGGGAAAAGAAGGAAATTTTATTTTAGTTTCCACATTTCGTGGAAGGGAAGTCTTGCTCAGCCTTGTTCACTTCTCAATCTATCCTATTTAATTTGCTAGAAGAAATCTTCATAAGAAATGAAGCAGCTTTACTAGTCTTAGCTACATAGGTGCATTTCTTATTAAGCACATTCAAAATATACATGTTCCTGGCTCTAGGAATTTTCAGAATATAAAAAGTTGCTTGTCATTACACTTAATTTTTTTTGTATACATAGTATCCATTATTACTCATATTTAGAATATACCAATTGAAACAAATGGATTTAAATAACGTATAGTACAAAATTTACCTATGAAAAATCAGGGCAGATGACTTTAGCACAACCTATTAACTATGTATTAATATTTACAATAAGGGTCTTCAACTGTCTCCTAATCACTGATTCATGGGGAAAGAAGAGTATGCACTGTCATATAATCGAAGTGCATTCATTCCTAACACTTTCTTCATATTATGGAGTCCAACCATTCATAATATCTCTATATTTTTCTTGATAGCTCAGCATTGCTGCCAATTTATTTCTAGATGTCCAGTTTTCATTTTTCCATCAGCGGGAGTAGCATGAGGAACAGAGGCCCAGGACAGCACATTCCAAGAACTTCTTCCCAGGAGAAATCAGACATTTACCTATGTTCAGGAGTATTGTAAAGACTTGTTCACTTATCCAGGTTTGGGCTGGCAATAAAGTGTTCACAGTTATAATTTTCACTGCTGTTCACAATATATTACAGCAGTTGTTGATTTACATGTTGTCTTAGGTGATTTATTACTGTGAGATGCCCTGGAGTTCCTTTGGGGAGGAAGGGTGAAGTATAAATTTGATATAATAAACCCGCCCAATAAAAAATAAGCACACCCCCCCCATTAATCACACAAGCAATCACAACCAAACACATTTTCACCCTTTGGCATTTCCACCACCTGTGTGGTTCTTTACAAAACCAACATTTGCAATATTTATATTTAACCTTTCACAGAACTATTCCATAGTGTTGAATACCATTGCATGGACACCTTTACACACTTTTCTGTGTGGTGCAGCACAAAGCTACAGAAAAGGCTGCTCTCTTATTAAATAAGAATAATAATACACCATCTGGTATTTTAGCTTACATATAGTATCCTTATCCAGTTTGAACACATAGTGGTGGCTTCCATTAGTTTGTTTAGAAAATATCATTTTCTTATCCACCCGTTACAGACTTTCAAGCTCAGTTTTGTTATTCCTGATTTAACACTTAACATTTTGTCTTAGTCTAATTAGTAAAGTTATTATCAGAATAAACAGGAAAAGAGGGGGGTGGGTTTGCTTTATTTCTCCCTCTTGTTTTAACGTCTGTATTTGTACCCAGTCCTGAAGTTTAACCCTTTCTCTTTCCATACCTAGGCTGACATGTGTATGGCAGGCTCTTTTGAAATCCAATGGCATAGATAACATGTCATATGTCTAGTTGTGTGAATTGGCTTCATGCATAGTTTAAAGGTAAAGGGACCCCTGACCGTTAGGTCCAGTCGCAGATGACTCTGGGGTTGCGCCATTCATCTCCCTTTACTGGCCGAGGGAGCCGGCGTACAGCTTCCAGGTCATGTGGCCAGCAAGACTAAGCCGCTTCTGGTGAACCAGAGCAGCACACAGAAACGCCGTTTACCTTCCCGCCAGAGCGGCACCTATTTATCTACTTGCACTTCACGTGCTTTCGAACTGCTAGGCTGGCAGGAGCAGGGACCGAGCAATGGGAGCTCACCCCGTCACAGGGATTTGAATCACCAACATTCTGATCAGCAAGCCCTAGGCTCTGTGGTTTAACGCACAGATTGTTCTTATTTTATCTGTAAGCTACCTTGAGTCCCTGTCGGGGGGGAATACAGTGTATGTATAAATAAATATATAATAAATTTCACCCTGTAACAGTTCAAACACCATCGTCAGTGGTTTCCACTGATGATGACATGGCCCAATGCCACATTGCACAAATGGATAGTCTAACCCAGGTTTTGTTTCAAGCATCAGTCAAGTTGCAATGTCATTGTGTGAATGAGGCATTTCATATGTTGCCATGTATGTGTATTTTATGTTCTCAAACTAGGATTGAATGAAAAATAATAAGATGAGGGACACCTGGCTTGCCAGCAGTACATGTGCAAAAGATCTAGGTGTCTTAGTAGACCACAAGATTAACATGAGTCAATAATGTGATGCAGCAGCAAAAAAGCTGCTCTATTCTGTGCCACAATTTAAGAAGGATATTGACAAGCTGGAATGTTTGCAAAGGAGGGTGACAAAGATGATCAAGGGTCTGGAAAGCAAGGTTCATGAAGAATTGTTGAGAGAGCTGGGGTATCTCAGAGGACATATGATAGCCATCTTCAAATATCTAGAGGTCTGTCACATGGAAGATGGAACAAGCTTGTTTTCTCCTGCTCCAGAAGGAAGAATACAAACCAATGGCTTCAAGTTACAAGAAATGAGAGTTTGATGAAACATCATGAATAACTTTCTGACAGTAAGAACTTCTGATATTGGAATGGAGGTCCCTTTCCAGCTGCCCAATTCTATGATTCTAAGGACTCCCTCAGAAGGTGGTGGGCTCTCCTTGATTGGAAGTTTTTAATCAAAGGTAGGATGCCATCCATCACTGATGCTTTAGTTGAGATTTGCCTTCCATCTCTAAAAAACTCTATGATCTCCCAGAATTCTCTATCCTGTTTGCGGCTAGTGAAATTGGAATTTTGCTCAGAGGATGTGGGGGATTCTCCAGCAGTGGGAGAGGGAAAATAAAATTATATGAGATGAACCCTGTTGGATCGGACCAAAGACCCATCAAATCAAGTGTCCTGTTCTGACAGTGGTCAACCAGATGCCCAAGGGAAGCTACAAGTGGGGAGAGTGATGCTGCACTCAGGAAGTACTTTGGGACTTCCTATAGACATCTGGCTGGCTACTGGGATGGCACAATGTTGACCTAGAAAGCCATTGTCCTGATCCAGTCTGATCCAGCAAGATTCTTTTTTATATCTTTACTTAGGTTCTTCACTAACAGTACAATCAATGGCGCACTCCCCAGAAATAAATAAATAAAATTTAATAGAGCTTTATTCCTAGTAAGTGT
Source organism: Podarcis liolepis (assembly GCF_965112155.1). Lineage (NCBI taxonomy): Eukaryota > Metazoa > Chordata > Lepidosauria > Squamata > Lacertidae > Podarcis > Podarcis liolepis. The sequence continues at coordinate 48,719,586 of NC_139564.1, read as the reverse complement.
ATTCTAGACTGTTATGAAAAAGTGGGGAGTTATTCTGCAAAAATGTATTTAAAGGATTGAGTGATGATTCTGGCACATCAGTGACAACAAAGTTACAAATGGAAGGTGATATTGACTACAGGAAAATGTATATGTGTAAAAAATATGCATTTAACATAGGATCATCTCCTTTTATATGCTGGGGGAAAACATTCTATGTTGGTTATAAATGAGCTTCATCTATACCTGAACACAGCAAGCCTATTATTATTACTGCAGATTGATGTGGTTAAAAACTTCATTTTGGGGATAAGAACTTCATTTGATTTTCAACATCAAAATGACTGTCCTTAAATGATAGCTGGATGTCATCTATGTTGTGAAGAACTGTGACCATTTTGCATTTGATTATATTTGCTGGGCATTTTTAGTGCAGTCAGGTAAGCAATAAAATGAATATTTAAAATGGCAGTTCAGTTTGCAAGTTTGGGAATTTGGGGAACTGGAGCGAATTCAGTGACTGTACAAGTGGAACTTTTTTAAAAAAATAGCACTGATGAAAAAATGTTTAGCAGCCCAGTATTCATTCATTTAAAGTATTTATAGGTCGGTTTTGGGATTTCCTTGTGCATAGTGCCGGAAGCTATGGCACTTTGTGATTTGTGACTGCCAGGACTAGAGCCTTAGAAAGGTCAAATCCATGCCAAATATTTGACTCCACAGCTGACCAGGGAATAATAAAACATGTGAGTCCCAGAGGTGCCAGTTTCAAGACTAGGCAGCAGTGACTGAACAAGAATCAAAAGTAGGAAGAAGCAAGGCAAGGTGAGAAGCAATCTAGTAGTAAATAGTCAGAAAACGTACATAGTTCAAGCAGCAAGGAAACGGGAACTGAAGACCCAGGTGGAATCTACACACATATTGAAAAAAACGCTGTGAAAATGCTTTATTTTGAAACGTTTTGAAAAATACATTGAAGTTTGCATAGCTCACTGTCGCCATCTAGTGTCACATTTGTATATTGCACTTTACAACACATTTAAAATGTTTTCTTTGCAGATGTGTAGCTGAGTCCCCACTTAATAATCACACTTGTCAGCTGATTGGGCTGGCTTAATGGTGGGGGTCGCAGTCTGAAGCAGTTGTTTACCTCTAGAGCAGGGGTATGGAATTTTGTTGGCCACCTTCACATATGGGCAACCTGGGGGGCAGAGTAATGCCAGTAGTAGGTGGGGCTTGAAGTAGGGTTGCCAACTGTCCTGTATAATGTAGGATTGTCCCGTGTTTCAACGTAAAATGCTACACCCTGTATTGATACAGTTTTGTCCTGTATTTCGAGTTCTCTCTCTCTCTCTCTCTCTCTCTCTCTCTCTCTCTCTCTCTCTCTCTCTCTGCCAGGTTAGGGATCCTCTCCAAATATATGTGCTTGAAAGGGCGTGTGAAAGTTCCTTTATTTAAGCCCTGGGTAGCTAAGCACAGACAGATTTACAAGTTGGTGTGTGTGTGTGTGTGTGTGTGTGTGTGTGTGTGTGTGTGACAAATTCAGAAGGAGCCATCCTGTTAGGGTGCAATAGATTGTCATGGTTTGCTTTGAATTCATTTCATTACCAGATGAAAAAAAAAATCGCCCCCCAACCACACCACACCACCCTGTCCTGTATTTTGCCAGAACCAGTATCATCTGGCAGCCCTAGGCTTGAGCCAGTGGGCAGAGCAACATGTGTTTTTTGTTTGTTTGTTTAAAAAGACTTTTCTCAGTAGCCCACAACCCAACCATGCAAAACCCAGAGGTTTACACACATGTGCACCCGCCCACCCTGTTCAAGGACACATTCTGCCAGGTAAAAGCACATGAGAAGGGTCCAGAACAGGGATTCTGCGAGCCAAGACGAAAAATGGCCTAGGCAGTGGCCACAAAGCAAGAGACAGAGGTCTGAAGAGCCACATTATTCTCCATCCCTGCTCTAGAGCCATGGTTTGAAACCAACACAATAAATCACAATTAACTTAAGCCCCTTTGTTTTCTGTGGACTTAAGTACAACTAACTTCCACTCAGATTGGCTGATGGATTTTATTCAGCCTCTCATAGTGTTTTCGGTGCGATGTGAAGCTAATATTTGTGTTAAATGCTGTTGAGCTAAACAGAACCTGCAGACTCCCATCTTTTTTACGTTAGTACCTATAATATAAACTCACTGGAAAATTAATTTCTAGCTGGAAAGGAAGACATGGTATAAATTGAGAAAAATAAATGAATAAAACTAATGCGCCTTCAAAACTGAGCTACTACATAAATAGAGAGTAATCATATAAATGAAGGTTTTGAAAAAAATGAAGTGTTTCCATGAGTTTCATTAACTGAAAAGTCAATTTACTGGTGCAAGTCAGCCTGTTTACAAGCACTATCCAGCTTTTGTACACTAAGTGTGAATTTCCAAATCCCTATGCTGGAAAAAGGGGGTGAGAAAAGAGTAAACTCTTCCTGTCCATTAAAACAGGAAGTTTCTTTGCTGAGTCTGCCAACAAAGGGGCCATTTGTGAAGGTGTTTTCATAGGAGTCTTTTGATAAACTACTGCAGATGAGTTTACACAGTGACAAACAGCACCATATGCCTGACTCTGCAGTCCTTCCAACTCACTCTGCTTGTCGCTGTCTCTTTCTTTACCTCTCTGGAATAAAAAATGGCTGTAATTTCTGCTGAGTAGTCTAAAAATGTGTTTTCCTCCCTGCAAAAATGTGGACTTTGGGAGAAGTGGCTCAAGCAGAAAAATGCAAGGTATCAACTCAAGCCTCATAACTTCAAAGGCAAATCTGTTTCAGAAATAATAGGTTGTCTTTAATAGTTTTGGTATCTTCCCTAGAAACTTGAGAAAACGCGTTCAGGGAAGCGAAAGGCAAACGGAATGGAAAAATTACAGCTGCAATCTGAAGCACATCTACTTGGAAGTAAGAGCTGGTTCACACATGCTCCAGGTGCACAGGTCATCCACACTGTGAGGAGGAGGTCAAAAAGGGAGGCATGGGCTTTTGCAGGTTCCCACACTCATATTGTGTATTAAGGTTCAGGACTTATATGCACCCATACTTGCAATGAGCCTCACTTGTCATTTTGTGTTGTAAATGACAGGACAGGCCCAAGACATTTTGCCACCTGAGGCAGACCCCAAAATGGTATCCTCTTTCCCCGCCAGTGAAGAAGGGGTCAGGGCAACTCTACATCAGGAATAAGGTGGGGAAGAATGACCAACATCAGACTGTGCTACCTTGCTGGACCCTGCCTCCTGAGGCAGTTGCCTCACTTTGCTTCATGGGTGGGCCGGCCCTGTTAACATGGGGTATGTGTGTGGGGTGGAATTCCTACTGTTTGGACAAGCTTTTAAAGCAATGGCATTTTCTTCTGACCAAACGTAATAAGGATCATAGTTTTTATCCTTTAAAAAATGTCTCTTGTAACATTTTCACAGGTATGTATAAATATCTTGTACTGCACTTGTAAACCAGTAGATAGCACAAGATGTGGGCAAGCTATCTGTTCCCAAGGGATTACATGCCTCCTTAAGCTTTTGCTGCTTCAAGCCTACTTATAACCAGCAGAGGTAAAAGTCACAGCCGTTGCATTGCATGTTCCAGGATGGGGATGGAGAGATGGATGGAGCACTGTAGGAAACAGCAGGTTAGCAAAGATAAAAATGCACATGAAAAATGGAAAAGCATGGCTGGGCCCAAGCAGACATCTGTAGGTCAGATATGCTCGGCAGGCCACCATTGCTTAAAGTCTCATCTTAAACGTGTTTATCGAGAAGTAGTTCTGCCCCTTGATGTGTACTTTTGCCAGCATCCTTGTTATTGCATATTTTTACATGGCTGTTTATTTGTATATATTTTAAAATTTTATATATGGATGTTTTATGATGGCCTGTATTTGTGATGCCTAATAAAGGTTTGGCGGAAATAAAGTATTTTATTTTGTATTTGTCATATTTGCTTTACTTGTCACTTTAGGCCACCGCAAAGTGGTTAATCAATGTTGTTAAACAAATGAAAGAATACATAAAGACTGGCTCGCGGTTCAGCTTCCTTGTGGGTTTATATACTAGGGATATGCATCAGTTCTGTGTAGATGCCAAATAATGAAGCAATTCAGCGAGATTCAGGGTCTTTACTCTTTTGCTGAGTCAAAATGTGATGGCAATAAACCAGGTCAGGCACCCCCATAAAGTGTTGCACTGTTCTTACAGTTTCCGTCTTTCTCTTCAGGATAGCTGTCAGACCCTCAAAGTGTCCCTTTTATACAGGGATAGTCCCGGATTTACAGAAGCCGCCCCATTTTCTGATTTGATCCTGGAATGTCCCGCTTTTCCTTAGGACGTCCCTATTTACATCAGAGAAATGTTGGAGGGTATGGAGTTATGCAGCCCCGGAGCCAATGAGATAAGTAACTAAACAACCTTTAGAAGGCATTTGAAGGCATATAAGGACGTTTTTAAATGTTTAAATGTATTACTATGCTTTTATATATGTTGGAAGCCACCCAGAGTGGCTGGGGCGACCCAGTCAGATGGGCGGGGTCTAATAACAACTACAATAATGATATTGAATTGGATGTCTCTCTTTTCATTAGAGAAATGTTGGAGGGTATGAGCTCCACATTCTCTTATATTTCTGTATTTTTCTCTATGAGTTTTGCAAGATGTGAAGCAGTCTAAAATGTTGCCTGGATTTGTTTGTTTGTTTGTTGTTTAAACCACAGCAACAGACATTTTTGTTTTTGTTTTTATAAAAAAGGAAAGTTAAAAGTTTCATTTAACCAAACAAAGCAAAACCAAACCGATATTGCTCTGCTTTCACACAAAAATGAAATTAAGCCAGAACTCTAGGTAGCCCCCCCCCCCCATTGTAGGCCTATCAGAGACCTGTAAGGGGACAGAAACACTAGGAAAGCCAGTGGTAGCCTACAATATTTTTTAAAGTGTCAAAGCAGAAATACACACCATTTGGCCATCTCATAATTGTTTTAAGGTAATAAAGAGCAAGAAATAAACCCGACTCTCATTCTCATAAAGGATTATGGCAGAAAATGAGCATTTTTTCTTCCCCCACAATAAGCTCTGGACCTGTGCATTTGCAATTTGTCAGGCTTAATCCACTCCAGAGGGGCTTCTGTGTCTGCAAATTTCATCCACTTTGGCCAAAAGTGGAAAAATTATATTTGATTTGCAGTGAAAGGGGGTCACAGCTTGGGAATTGGACGGCAGAGAATACAGACTGAAATGAAGAGAGCAACTCAGAAACAAGGCCAAATGCACAAATACAAGGTTAATCTTGAGACCCCAGGCACATGCACATCCATATTCTATTAGGGTTGCCATATTTCAAAAATGAAAAAGCTACGCATAAAACATATCTAAAATCACTCCTGTTTTTAGGAAATGCGCAAAATTGTTGAGCTTTTTAAAAGAAAGCCTGGAAGTTGTTGAGTTTTTTTTAAACACACACACACAATTTTCAATTGACTTGCCTAAGATCCAGGACAAACTGCCACCTTTCAGAAATTCCTCCCAGACATCAATTCCACCTTTGAAATTCCAGTAATGTCCGGACTTATGGAAGCTCTAATTCTATACCATACAAATGACCTCCTTCTAGCAAGCCCAACCACATATCTTCTTTGAAGTCTTTGGGTATATCCAGGCCAATGCAGGAACAACTGCAGAAGCAGAAACAGCTACACCTCTATGTAGTAAAACTGGTGTTAGTTTAGTCCTGCTGAGTCAAATGGGATTTAATTTCTATCAAATATTGCTTAGGAGTGAACCTTAAATAACTAAGTAAATAGCCTTTCCGCCTTGTCTTCTAAATTTACTTCAACAGCAACCATTACATGGGAATAAAGTAATTTGCATTTTTTAGAATCCTTTATCTGAGGGCTGGTGAACAGATCTTAAACATAGTAGCTTCCCAGTTCAGGAACAATTTTCACAGATCTGAAAGTCAAGACTGGAGCTCAGTTTAAATCCTACATCCTATGAGAATATGTCTTGGTGTGTACTTGTTAGAGCCAATTTAGTTTGAAGCTGGTGCTCGCTTGACTCTTGACATTGATGGATTGGTCAGTTTTTTTTAGAAGCCAAACACGAATGATAAAGTCATAGAACACATGCACATATACCTTTCTGTTGCTGCTGCCGAGCAGCCTGTCAGTTAATTTTGATCAGTTATTTAGTGTTTAGTCAGTCAGCTGAGCAATTGGAATTTGTTGTGATGTCAAGTCCTGTTTAACCCTCATTTTCTCCAAGAAAAAAATAATAGAGCTTTTTCTTGTGATAAAAAATTAGAGCTTTTTCTTGCAGCTATGGTTTGGCATCAGATTCATATGATCAATGACATGTGTGTGTGTGTGTGTGTTAGCACAGTCAATGTATTATGCAGAAACACTGATTGGGCCATGTAGCTGGGAAATGTGTGTGTTCACACGGATATGCACACCTACCCACACCCACAACACCACACACACCTCCCCCCCCCATGCACCATATGAGTTCAGCAACTAAATGATTGACTTTTTTTATAGAAAATACTAATTGTAATTGTATGTGCTAAAGGTGTGCAGGCACCACACAATTCATTTCGTATCTGTGCCATTGGAAAGCACAGTGGTGAGTAATCACAAGGGCTAGCAGACTAAGAGATTTTTGAGTAGCCTTGGTACAACTTTTACATACTCAAAGACTGGCTGATGTTTTGGCCTGAGTGACAGGTGGGTAGGGTCTGATGAGAATGACAGTAGGAGAGTTGCTGAAGTGGTGGGGGGGACAAGATGAAATGAGATGGGAGGAAGAAAGAAGGCACAACTTAGAGAATTAGTGCAGCTATTAAGCGGTTGTGTTAGATCAGGCTATTAGACTGCTAATTTTAGTATTTTGTTCTGGGTATTATTTTCAATCAATCAATCAATCAATCAATCAATCAATGTTTACTGTTTTTACTATTGGTATCCTGGTCTGAATGCTCATGCAATGTGTCTTGTGGATATATTCAAGTAAGAATATAGATCTCCATAAGGTGGTCACAGCAAGAAGGGTTGGGTGGGATCTGCTGATTTTGGTTTCTCTCAGGGTCTTATTTTTCCAGTTAAGTTCACTTTGCCACATTTCTGCATCAGCTTGTGGAGTTGCTATTTTTAAAAAGTATCTTGTAAATTAGCCAGCATTTAAGCACACATTTCAAATATTTTACATCTTGCTTTACCTGACTGTTGCCTAATATGCACACTTGCTTTGAATAATTTGGAGAAGTGCAAATTCCAAATGAAAGCTGTGTTTTGGTTTCACATATTGTTTCAGGAAGTGCAAATTAGGCAGGTGTGCATTAAAATGTGTACTGAACTACTTCCATCTGGAGTAGCAGGTATTGTGAGGACCATTAAAGAAGTCTGAGCTCAACAAAATGGCTGAGTGATAGACTTGATTACATTCCCCAGCCCTTGTAGGGAAGTCTGGAAAATCATGCAAGAGTAGGCAAATTAATAACATAACTTCATGTGTGTGTGTCACTTTCCACATTCCATTCCCTTAAAAAAAAAGTATCATTGTCCAATAGGCCATAAAACTGACCAGAAAACTTTAGAAATGAACCTGAGTTCTCCACGTATCTAGAGGAAAGATTGATTTGCTGCAGCCTTGTTTATACACTGTTGGCCTTATCACCTCCTTGACAGACCCCAATTCCATGAAAAGTGCTATTCGTTAAATTACACAGGAAGAGTGGAAACAAACTATCTTTGGATACAGTAGTGTCTGTGGCTTAGCTAGGGTGCAAAAGGTAACTTTGTGACAATGAGAGAAAACCTACTGAGAGGAAGCAGCGTTTTCTCCGGTCCTTGCATTTAGTGTGAATTCTCTCTGATCAGAAAGATCGTGGAAGAAATGAAAAAGATAGCTAAAAACTTCAGAGAGCCAGCAGATGTGATAAATGACAGCCAGCAGGACTCTGGACCATTACAGCTTGCTGAGCCAGATGTCCAAATGATTTTTGAAACGCTAAAATTGAAATGTTTCCTTCTCCACAAAAGAAGAAGAAAATAAATGGTACTGTGGATCACCTAGAAAAATGTTTTGCATTGAAAATATAATATAGCATTTGTGAAAATTCCATTTTTACAAGGAAGACAGCTAGACTTCAAAGCTGTTTCTGGCTTCATAAAGATGCTCAGGGTTATAAGGCAAGCCAAAATATTGTTGCTTGATGCTGGCCACTTTGCAAGATGGGGCTGTCAAAATTCTGCCTGTTGACAATTGTGTAACAGCAGATTCAGACAGGGAGTATCAATCCAGAACACTTGATAAATTGTTAGCTGGGGTTGTAGCAGCAAGGCTTTGCGAGGCACAAAGCTATGCATAAAACATATCTAAAATCACTCCTGAAGTACTAGAGTGAATTCTGTCTAGTATACAGGTGATATAATCAGTGTGTGCTCTAGCAGTGTTTATGTCTTGCCAGAACAAGAGATAACAAGCTCTTGAAAAGGTGTAGCAGGTCACAAAGAATATGAAGTTGAATGTCAGAGGCAATCACAAAGTGAGCTAGGTTTCGATTCTGTGTAAAAATACTTCATAGTGTGTTCATTCTGTTTTAGGATGCAAAGATACACACCCTGTCTATGCTGATTACAGTTAATATGGAAAAGTAAATCTACTTTGGAATAGATTTCAGTATGTTTGAGGATCAGTTCAGATGCCTCCCAAATGGCTACTTTCTACATTATGAGTACGCAACTGAAACCACTCCAAAAGCAACTTTCACATTTTCTCATTTTTCATGTTTTCTTTCTCATATTTTCCATGATAAAGCTTTTTTGTTTTCAAACATGTTCTCAACTAACCTTTAGTAAGAGGCAGCTGTAAGTGTGTTTCCCAAAAATGCTCTCGGAATGATGCTATATCATTGTGTAGCATTATTCTTCTTGCACCATTTTGTAGAAGGTGTCTTCCATTACACAAGATTGGTGTTTGCAGCTGTGGAGTTGCAAAGCTTCTTTTTTTTGGGGGGGGGGGGGGGAGAATGAAAATTGAAAACAAAATGAATCCTCTATTGGCTCTTAAAATAATATCCCTCATCTAGGGGTGTCCTGTCCCGTGTTCATTGCAATCAGCACTGCTTCTGTTTCTCTACAGTTCAGCTTCTACTAGAACCTATGTTCATCTTGTTAACTGCTCAGGCTGAAACTAGTGTAATTTAATATGTAATTAACTACATAACCAATGTCAATGCATTTTAATGGAAGAATAAAAAACAATGCAGAAATTAACAAAAGTATTTGCAGCTTTTCAGACTAAAACAAAATACTTGTATTCACTTTCATGACTTCCATTACTGACCTTTGATGAACATGAAAATTGTGGCAATTTAGGCCCCCATTTCAGATTTTGAAAAAAATAATTCAACATCCTTAGCCTTACACCTCAAACATTTTCAGACTGCATCATATTCATTCTCTCTCTCTCTCTCTCTCTCTCTCTCTCTCTCTCTCTCTCTCCCTCTCTCTCACACACAGGAAAATTCTGGGCCAACACTAATTAATAACATACAAATTTTCTTTAAAGAGCAGGGCTCTGGAAAGGAACAGACCATTGGATAGATGCAAATGAGATGTGAAAAGGGTCTCAGTTATTGATAATGGATTGATGGGGTCTCAGTAGAACATACTCTTTCTGTGCAAATAGGGTGGCCTGGGTGGATAGTAAATTATATCCAGGGAAGTATTGCTTGATTATGTTAATATAGTTAACATAGTGAGTTAACATAGATCGAGCTAATAGTATGAAGTATGGTGAATGGGGGAGTTTGCAGGCTGTTGTATGTCAAATTGGCTAGTTTCTGAGCTCACATAAGAATATTTCTCATCTAAGTTTGAATACATATATAGACTTTGTTTAAGCCATTATTGCCATAATAAGAACCTAGGATGAGTCAGGCTAGAAATGTGAACAAATTAGCTTTATGTCTATAAAGGTGCCTTGAAATTATTAACAAACCTGATAAAAACAGCTAGAGATAGAAAGACTCTTCAGTAAATAAGCAGTTTCTTTCTTGGATTATTATAAAGAAAATGGCTCTTGGCTCAGGAAAGCCAGAAAGTAATTTTGCTAAAAGCTTATTCACTTTATTACCACAACAATAAAATTTTGTATTACAGATCTGTATGTTTTTATTGCTCTAGTTATATAATAAAATATTATACTGAAACATTAAGGTTCTCAGAATCTTTTGCTTGACTGAATTTGTGAATTATTTCTATGTATTTATATACTTTAGTCTCCATGTCTACAGATTCCTCATTCTGTGAGCTTTCCCTGCCATAGGGTACCCAGAGCAAGGGACAAAGGTACCTTATAATAGTCATTGAAAGGTTTCACTAGTTCGTTGCTGATGATATCATTGTCATTAAGACATTTTATAGTGCAATTTCAACTGTGTGCTAGAAAGTGAATTATATTTGATCAAAGAATTTAATATCAGGCAAGGTTTATGGTGAGCAAAGTAAAGAATAAGGAAACCACCCAAAATTACACCTTTACACAAAGTAGTTATATAATTTGCAATAAATCTATTGAAGTGGAGAGTGTAGGAACAGAGGGACAAAGGGAAACAAAATGTATGTTCTGCTGTCTGCTAGTTGGGTCCAATCCAGAAAACATTAGCCGCCACTAAATCCCATTAAGTTCAAACAACTGTGCTCTAATTTGATTGATTTCAGTGGGATTTGGACTGGAACTACAATTTTGGTGGCAGAACCTGTGTGTGGGAACTTGGGTCTTCACTGAACAGCTGCAAAGCAGTGAGGTGAGGAGCAGGTCTGCAGCAGAGACCAGGTAGACGTTACTCAATGCTTTCCCCATGAACTCATCTTTGCTAGCAACATCCCCCAGCTGCTTTTTCAAACTGAATTTCTGCTGGTTAAAAATATATTGAGGGAAGCTGGTAGCAAAAGGAAAGCACAACAATCCAGTTGTATTTCCTACAAGGGTTTGGCAGCAATCTGTACCTGTTGCTAAATTCGTTCTTCTGATCTTAGAGCCCATTAGATAGAACAAGATCTTCTATACATGATCCACTGGTGTGAGTGTGTAATCACTTGTATGAGCAATGAGACATAATAGAGTAAGAAGCTGGATTGTTGTAACCTCCTCCAAACCATCTTCCTATGAAATTTGAGTAAGTATTATTATTTATCATCAAGGCTTGAAACAGAGTGTTACTAAAGTGAAAATATATCATCAATTTTGTGGCAAATGACAATGAAATACGAAATTCGGTTCAGAAATACGAGGCAGATGTAGTTCTAGTCCTTAATAGGGGGAAAACAATAATACAGTAGTACCTCGGGTTACAGACGCTTCAGGTTACAGATGCTTCAGGTTATAGACTGCGCTAACCCAGAAATAGTACCTAGGGTTAAGAACTTTGCTTCAGGATGAGTGGCTCAGAGGCAGCGGGAGGCCCCATTAGCTAAAATGGTGCTTCAGGTTAAGAATAGTTTCAGGTTAAGAACGGACCTCCAGAACAAATTAAGTTCTTAACCCGAGGTACCACTGTATATGATTTCCCCTAGAGAATTTTTGGCAAAATGGCCTCCTCCATTGTGCCGTCTGTGAATTTTGGCCACAACTGTGCATTGAGCTGTAATATTGTTTAACTTTATTTTGATATTATTGAAGGAAGCAATAGGCTTGGACCCTATTCCTCCTCGTTTTAGTCTCTTGAATCCTTAATCCATGAATGTAAACTAACAACAGAGTTTCAGTCAACTTTAATGGAACAATTAAAAATGAGGAGAGAACTGAATATGGGCAAACCACATTTTCCTACACCCTGCAGGGCTTGTGCAGGCAGAGCAAGAAGTGGTTGAACACTCCCCCCCCCCCTCTACTCCTATTCCAGGTATTTATTTATTTAAAAAACCCATTTCTCTACTAATTCCAATGGGAGGAAAAGGAACTCTAGGGTTGTGTAGTTTGTCCTCATAATGTTTGGGGAACGGAAGGTCCTGTGGCATCCTCCTCTCTCACACACAAAAAGAGTGAGATAGAATATATATTTCCTTTCAGCCCTCTCCAACACTGGAGTTTTGATTTCAGAGGAGAATTTTAGGAGCTATTTTCATTCAGCCTTAAAATAAATAAATAACCAAGACACTTTGAAGCAGACATGAACTGCAAAGTAAGATGAGTTAAAATTAAAATTAGACATTATACGTCACTTAGATTGGTTTCCCATTAGTGTAAATTAAAATTAGACTTTCTAAATCATTTCAAATGGTTTTCTATGAGTGTCAGGCTAGGCTGTAAAATGTTTTTAAATTGTTGTTTTAATCGTTTAGCTTTCTTGTTTTAATTTTATGTTTTATCTATGTATGTAAGCCTGTGTGGAAGGCTTTGCTCTGAGAGGCGGTAAATTCATCCCTAAACAACACTGTCCACATTCACATAGCTTGAGACCTATTTCCCTTACTAAAATCCAGTGAAGAAATTGGCAGACTTGACTGAGGGAATGGCTGTGCTCCATGGCATTACCATCCACATCAATGTTCCTGACTGAAGTAGCACTAGAAAGGTTGGAGAAACAACATCTACATATTTCACAAAAGCGCTTTCACACAGTAATTGCATGAAGGGATCTCTAGATGATTAAGGGGAAATGAGACTGTGTCCCTGGCCTGGACACTACACAGTTTCCACAACTGACATCCATATTTTGAATGTAGACCTTTACAGGGGGAAAGCATAAGTGTGTAGACCTCTACATGCATATGCTTCTTTGTGAGCCAGAAGCCTTCTTGATTGACATTTCAGTTCATGTAGAAAGCCTATGCAAATAGAAATCTGCAAATAAATGTGTTGTCCCTGTAGATAACATATAACATCAGACTTTAAGACTAGGGAAGTCATGCTATGCTGGACAGTGGGACTCGTATCATGACCTCTTTTCCATTAATTGTGTGTAACCTCATTCATATGATTAACACGTTGAAGACAGTTTAATTTATATATCTATATTCTTTCAAAACACTGAAAATTAAAGGGAAAGTGGATGGAATCCTAAAGATCAGGGGACAAATTAAGCTATGTAGTTTTGTTACTTGGCCAAACATTAAGCCAAGGTCTTAATGAATCTAACCGGCATATTTTTGGCATATATTTTACTTCCATGCTATGCTCTATTAACTAAAATCTCTCAGCTATTTTTAACCATGTTCATTCCATAATTAATACTTATTAGTCCTTTGAGACAGTTAAAAAACAGAGAAAAAGTAAAGGCAGAAGTTTTGAGTTCATATAGCCTACAAATTAGAATCTAAACATTGTATGAAGTCAAATGCAAAATGTCACACTCATGTGCTTAATCTTAATTAATCCAAAACAATAACTAGCCCTGATTTCATTTCAGGACTCATCCTCATATTTTCTTAGCAGAATGGTTGCTAGTGGAAACTTCAACTGTGTGTTTGTCTCTCCATGCAGTTAGTTACTTGACTGTTGTCATACCCAGTTGATTCAGGGCAATTTTAATCATGCCAGGGAAAGCCTACCAGATGTCACTCAAATGGTTGAATGTTACATGTAAATGTTTGATTGTATTATCTTCTTTTTTTATCACCATAGACCTGCCTTTGGAAAAGACATCTGTCATGAAAGGAAACACCCTTAGCTTTGATTATTTTAGCCATGACTGTTCCATCAATGTAGAATAGTTCCATGGTTCCTCCCCCCTCCCGATGCTAGTCATACTCAGAGTAGACCTGCTGAAATTAATGAACATGATTAATTTATAGCATTAATTTTAAGCCACATTCTGTGCCCAATAAGTACAGGACACCTTTGCCCGACGGCGCTGTGGCCTATAGATTGCAGCAAAATACTGGGCAAGGTTTTTTCCTCCCTCCAGTCAGGAGAGAGAGAGAGAGAGAGAGAGAGAGAGAGAGAGAGAGAGAGATGAAATAAGTAAGAAGGGAGGGGAGTAGTATGTCAACTGGACAAACAAGCTGTTGAGATATTAATTATACACACAATTGCCAATTCAGGGGCTTCATAAAGGGTACCTGTGCATAAATAGCATATGTCTTTCTTTCTTTCTTTCTTTCTTTCTTTCTTTCTTTCTTTCTTTCTTTCTTTCTTTCTTTCTCATTGCTCTGTCAGATATAATAAGAATCAGCTACGTAAAAGGATGGAGCACCATGAAGAAGAAAGAAGACCATAGCAAAACAAAAAGAGCAACTTTACCCATCCAGATCAGAACTGTAGCTTAGAATAATGGGTGTTCAATATTTTCCATCACATGTTTCTCCCCAGAAAATCATGGCAAAGCAATTTGATGCAAATAGGATCTTTGGGAAGGCAATTTTCAGATGGAAAATAGTTGGTGGGGGAAGGATTGAACCCCGTTCCCTGTGTACTATGGTTTCAGTCTGGATCAGGGCCCCTTGCTGCTCCTGTAATTTTATTTTAAAAAGCCAGAGGGCCCCAGTCATGGGATTCAAAGAGGTGGCTAATTTCACACTGATTTGGCTTGGTGTTTCAGCGCATGGTATGCCCCAGTCTGCTCAGAACTTGGCCTTCCCATATATGCAGCCCATCTCTAGACAGAGAACGAGTTTTGTACTGACAACAGTATGACGGTAGGTGACTTGTGTGCTGCAGTCATCTATCAGCTTCAAAACTGTTAAGGATTCTATGAATACTCAAATAAAATTTGAATACTTCATCTTTACTTCCTTTTCCAGCACGCAATATTGCATTATTTTCAGTAAAGTGCTTGGAAAAGCAATTTCATCCCCCCAACTTCTATCATGCAGTGCTCTTAAAACAAAATATAATGAGAAAAAAGTGTTTCCCCTAGAGTAGTCTGAAGCTTATTTTCTTAATAAAAACAATTACCTTAACTTATCATCTTTGAAGTGAAAAAACCACCCCCCCCCCCCAAACACAGCCTGTTAGTCATTTCCAGGGCTAGTCTGGCAGCTGATGGAACCTTTAAGGAGTATGACAAGCTGCTCCTGCCCTTTTATTTTAGCATCATTCCATAACATTCAAACCATCAGAGCTGCAGCAAAAAATAGCTACCGTGGGAAGAAAAAATGGAGACACATAAATGATAAATGTGATGAGCCAGGAAGATGAAGTGTCTAAAAGGTTTGTCCCACACTTTCTACAGTGTTTTGCATTTCGGGATCTTTATGAACTTAACCCTCAAAAACTCCTGTGCTGTCAAGCAGAGCAATATTGGTAAAACTGACAGTGGTTTGTCACCGTCTCTTTGATTTCAGAACACTGGGGATGGTAGTAAAAAGGGGAGCTGAAAGCATTAATTTGTGGTATTAATTAAGCTTCAGATCTCACATTTTATTTTTGTAAGAGGTAGGAATGTAAGGGGAATCCTTCTGGACCACACTAAGAGTTTAGCTAATTGAGCATCCTGTTCTCCACAGCAGCCAGTCAAAGACCCCCTGGGAAGCCCACTGGTAGAGAGGTGGGCAAAATTCCATCAGACTGCATAGGCTCCTTAAAACCTACCTCAAATATGATGCAAACTTTGAAATAACCTAAATTCTTCGCCAATGCAGACTGAAACCCAAAGTCCAGTTGTCTTTCAAAGACGGAAACATCATCCATTAACATTTTAAAATTGTAATTATTTTAAATGGATGTTTTCTTTTTTTTTAAAAAAAGAGTATATGCTGCTGAGCAAGTTGTTTTGAACCGCCCCCCCCCCCTGTAGCTAAGGGCTCAGTAGAATGATCCTAGACAGACCTTGCAAACAGTGAGGTGGAGCAGAGCATTGGATCTACTGCTGGATATGAAGCCATGCCAGTCTGGGTGAAAGTTGATATCAGGGTCCTTCTTTTTTTTTTGCTATGGTATCTCCAGGCTTGACAAGATTAGAGACCTAAGCATAAGGACCCTCAGGGAATTCATAGGGTCCAAACCTCTGGCACCCTGACCCAAAGCATCCCATTTCAGGACTTGCCACTGTCTTCAACTGGTGAGAGAGTCACTGGTAGGAGCTTACTGCTTGCCTCCCCCACAATTGTGCCTGCTTCACCAGCAGCACTTCCCTTCCGCAGCAGAAGCACCACCCTAATCATATACCTCCAAGCCACCAACACTGGTGGTGGTGGTGGTGTTAAGATTGCATTCTAATTAACTATTGTATCCAAGAAAGATGTTCTGTTCATGCAAAGACTTCTGCTTGCAAAATTGAATGTTTTCCCTTGTATCCCTCCCAAATCTGTTCTGAGATCTCTCCTCCACCACCGCCACCCAAACTGTCTGGAGCAGGTGTTGACTGGTGCTGGAAGCATCCAGGGAGAGGAGACTGAGGAAAAGTTCCATTGTGCAAGTGGAAGTCCTTGTGCTAACAGGATGACTTTATTGCATGGAGTTGTGATACAAATTGGAATAGCCTTGAAATAACATTTGTTTTGCAGCATCCTTCTATTTCTTTCAATTGGTGGGGTCATGCCACATGACCGTGCCACTTGACCATGCATTTAGCATCTGTAAGGAAGGACCATATATATAAGGAGGGTTCCTGGACAAATTATGCCCCCCACCCACCTGTGCATGGAAGAGCTCTGTGTATAAGCATTGGTTTGTGCACAGAGACCCTCTTATGGACTTAATATTAGGTGATGGAAGCATGGCCACAAGTTGTTTATAATTGTTTTTGAAATTGTTTCTAATGCTGTATCCTACCCTAGGACCTTAGGGTAAAGGGTGGATAATATAATAGCAAGCATACTGGTAGCAGGATGGGATTATCCCACTCATCCTTTCAACCTCCTCACGTGTTCTTTGAATATGTGAGGGTGTTCAAATTAACCCCCTGTTTGTACTTATACAGTAGTTTAGTGGAGGTGGAAAACTCCCCTTCTCATCAAGAAAACAAAAACTTACCTTTCAATTTTTATTTTACCATTGTTGAAAATTATTGATGGATTTTTCTCAAGCATTGTCCAGGAAAGGAGTGGTGGGAAGACACCCAGCTAATGGATTTTGAGGCCAGCTGAGCAGAGTTTGCCAATCACTAACTGTGAAGCACACAATTGCCATAAATCAGTTTTTAAAGATGTTTAAGATTACATTCAGTCAAATGGCATAGCCTGTTAATAAAAGTAGGACTACTGGCGAATATGGTACTGTATTGTTCATTTTACTAAAGTCTGCATTATTTGGTCTATTATCTCTCTTAATTTCTGGGTCAGATTTTGTGTTTAAATCAGTTTTATAGAGCGTTTATTGCCTAATGAATATTAATTCCCATTCTGAAAAATTGCTCATCTCTCTTTGTTTGACTCTTGGTTTATATTGAAGTCAAATGGCCATTAAAAAGTTTTTTTCCCCCTTCATAAAAATAATTAAGTAGCACCATCTCTTATTTTCATGGTTTGAAGTTTGCAATTGTACTTTAGTGTAAAAAGGATTGACCTTGGGGAGGAAACAACAATTATAGCATTAATGAAACATTATAGGCATTCTGAAAATGATTTGCCGCAACTTATAATTAACTTTACTGTAGATAACTTTAAAAGATACTGGCTAGCTTCTAAAGTAAATTAGTTTTACCAGATTTTTACCAGATATATGCTATATTTTCTTAAATAAATCTGTTGCATTATAAACTGAATAATCTTAATTCCATGTAAGATTATGTTGGGATCTTTGCATTTTCTGTTTCAGGATGTGGAATTCTGTGGCTTGCAACAAGAGTTCCATATCTGAGGATTGCTTTGGATTGTATGTAAGCTTTATATTAGGAGATCAGTGGGTAACTTTAACAGCATATTGATCAGATTTACTTCAGTGGAATTTGTATGTCATTAAACTGTCATTTGGCATCACAAAATGGAGAGGGAGCTGGCTTTAATTTTTCATTCACACTTCATTTTCTGCTGCAAATTCTAGGCAGAGGTCTGAGAAGTAAACTTCTTCTGTACAAACAGAGAAGTCTACTTCAAGGCACAGGTTCAGGATTTCTAGGTCCATATCCAAGCAGGTAGCTTTCTTTGGTCCCACTACTTTCTCCATTTGTTCCAATTCAGCGGTAAACAACAGGTTTCCCCTGGGACATATCTGTTCCTAAAGAAGAGACTGTTCAACTCTTTGTACACATAGCTCTATCTGTACAAAGAAGTGGCCCACTGAGGTGACAAGAAAGGTGTTTGGATATATTGCTACTCTTGTACAGGAAGAAGCTGCTGAACTGACATGACTGCGTCTGGTTGAGAAATAAACTGAACCTAAAATATGTCATTGTGAAGGTCCATGTCAATTTGTTGTTTGATTCATCCAGATGTGTGGGGTTTTTTTTTTGAAAAAAGAAATTATGAGCTATTTGGGCATTTCAGCAGCAACATAGATAACTGTGTGTTGGACTCAAGCTGGAATAAATACCACTCATTGAGTCTAAACCATTCTTCAGGTGTAGTGCACTCCTAGGCATATCTCTTTAGAAGTCAATCCAATGGAGGTCAATGAATCTTATTCTCAGGGATGTTTGTATTGAATTTCAGCTTAAGTGGTTTGGGACAAGTTATTTTTCAGCTTTTTCTCCCAGGTGGTACAATAGGAATAATAGTTATCTACTTCATGAAATCAACCAACGTAAAATTATAAAAAGCTATGTACGAATATGAATAATTTCCTCAGAATGTTCTTGGCATCTGTTTCCTCGAGAGACAATGGAGTGTCTCTCTGGGGGTGAAGTCAAACCTCAAAATATGTAATATAATAGAGGGCAATGACATAATTCTGATTAATTTTGAAGAGTTTTGAATACAACCTTTTAAAAAATTGTTTCCCCCCTTCTTTTCCAGTGTCCCAGTTACTATGAATGTTATTAAAGACTGTATAAAAATTGGTTACCTTTGGATAATACCTTACATGCTTTAAGAAATTTTAAACATATTTGGATGAATAAATTTGGGTAGAAAACAATGGTACATTAGTCAAACATTAAAGCAGCTGAGCAATACAGACTTTAAATTCTCACCACAGTTCCAAGTTTCAGTCATATCAGACTTAATTGAGCAAGGAGACTGATAAAGAGAATAGTCATTAATGAACACAAGAGTGGAATGACTCTTGGATTGAACATTGCCATGGGATGTTCCTCTGAATACACCCCCCCCCCCCCGGTAATGGATTTTTCAAGAGTTTCTTTTCATGAGAATGAAACAATATACAGCAACAAAACAGACACAATCTTTTTCATGTAAAGAGTCCACATTCTCTATGTAACCTAGCAAAGAAGCTATAAAATATAATTTTATGAGCAGTGCAAAGCTGTGACTCAAGGAAAGCATTTTCTGCATGCTTTTCTGAATCATGGTCTTCATTTGGGATGCAGGGAGATATTGCATGGAGAAGCAGCAGCAAATTCCCATGCATGGACATCCTGGCACTCACTCTGCAATGGGCACAAATGTTGCAGAGTTGCCTTGTAATAGTACACACCCAGTGACAGCTATGATTGAATCAAGTGGCTACACTCAGAATGAATATTTATCCTCTTTTCTTTTCCCCCACATGTAATATAATAATGTGACATTCACTTGTACAGGCTCGTGTCGGGCAACACAAGATGACTCAGTCCCAGGGGGAAAAGTCTCTGGATTTTTAAAATCATTTTTCAGAAAGATGCGGTTCATACAGTAAACCATAGTTAATGGTTTCTTTAGGGAACTAAGAAGTTTTAATTTTCAATCTTGTCTTGAAAATGAATGCAATGGATTTTTTGGAAGTGAAGATCCCCACTACTTAATCGTAAGTTTCACCTAATGCTGAAAAGTTGACCTGTAATAAAATTGCAAGAACTGGCAACAATGTTCCTATTAATTATTTTTCTCTAGTATTGTTATGTGCTTCAGAGAAAGTCTAACTTCAGGGTTGTGATGAGAAGATGATTTTGTTTGTTTGTTGTGTGTGTGTGTGTGTGTGTGTGTGTGAGAGAGAGAGAGAGAGAGAGAGAGAGAGAGAGAGAGAGAGATAACTGCAATTACATCTATCTCTATCTATCTATCTATCTATCTATCTATCTATCTATCTATCTATCTATCTATGAAACATTGCTGTCTGCTCCTTCACCCTTTGGGCCTTGTCTCAACAGTGATGCTGCCTTAGAGATTTATGATCAAGTGGGCAGGTTGTGTTAGCCACTGGGGAAAATATTTCCAGAGTCACCTATTAAACTTGACCCATGTTCCACAGTAAAATGCACATATGAGGAAAGAGCAACACGCTGAACCCCCCCCCCCAAAAAAAAAAACACCAAACCTGACACCCAGGAAAAGAGGCACTGACAAATGTTCTGGTATGGCTCTTATCTTCATAGCTGATAAGAGCCCCACCAGAGCATTATATAGCCTCAATCTCGCCTGCTTTAATTACTAATGGATATACTATCGCCAAATGAAGTTAGTTTAATATGCATTACAGACATTACTGTGCATTAACTAAATATTGTGATGTTTGCTCTAGTTGTGGTATATTTAGGAAATGAAAAGAACACTTTGCTTCGTCGCCATTAGAAGAACTAAAAGAAAGTCCGTGAACACCTGGCAGAGTGTTAACTGAAAGGGGGGAATATAAAGCAGGGTTTCATTTATACAAAATACAGCACAATTTTTGCATTTCTGGCTGTTGGATAAACACATGTATTGGATGGATAAATAGAACGTAAAGAAAGGAATTAATTGCACCAAATACATTTTCTGTCCTAAGTATATTAACAGTCCATTCCATCAGAAAGAAGAAGCCAGAAACAGGGTGTTTTATTCCATTAAGGGAATCTCTTATTATTAGTGCATCACTAAAAGCTGCACAGAAAAACAGAGTGCTATTTCCATCTTAAAACAATTCAAAGGTTATAGGTGGCCTGTGCTTATGCCTCACTATGGTAGAAAGTCACTATATTGTGACTGTCACAATACTGTCAACGTATTAAGCTGCCATTTCAAATAAATACAATGATGGGGATGTATGTCTCAATCTTTATCAGAGGGAAAGAGAGAGGTCTCTTTTAGTTATTGTTTTGTTGTTGATTCAACAAATTAAGTATCCAGTAAAATTGGCCTACATTTTAGAAGCACTTTAGAGAAAATATAGTTTGATATGAATGCAGCTAAAAAAAGAGCAATACAGCCCATTGCCACATATTACTTAAGAGCCTCAAAAGGGGTAAAATTATATGTTTCTGCACATCCAGCCCTCACCAGTGTATGTATATTTAGTAATCTGAAGCTGATGCTTGAAGTTTGAATCGTCCCCCTGAATACATTTCATCTTCTAATAGCCGTGGCTTCTGAATATTGATTTGTATACAGTGGTACCTCAGGTTACAGACGCTTCAGGTTACAGACTCCGCTAACCCAAAAATAGTACCTCGGGTTAAGAACTTTGTTTCAGGATGAGAACAGAAATCGTGCGGTGCAGCAGAATTGGGAGGCCCCATTAGCTAAAGTGGTGTCTCAGGTTAAGAACAGTTTCAGGTTAAGAACGGACCTTCAGAACGAATTAAGTTCTTAACCCGAGGTCCCACTGTAATTGCTTTTCCCCTGCTATAGCTATGCTACTCTTTTTGTTGTGGGTTATGCTACTCAGCTACTACTGTAGGAATGGTAACTGTTTAAATAAGAGGTGGGGAACATTTTCCAAGTTGAGAAACATATTCCATCCTGGGAAACTTTTCAGGGTACACATGCCAGTGGCGAGTAGAGAAAGAGGCAAAAGTGGGAAGTTCATTCAGTACAATTTTTTCCTATGTCCAATGGGCTAGTTTCTTATCCGTATACTCTATCCAGGCAAGCAGTTTCAGGGCACAGAGAGGAGTCTCAAAGGCTCTTCTTTTGCCCCTGGGCCTGAGGTTCCTTATGCCTGATTTAATCCATGAAAAGATCATAAGTTGATCTTGTTCGCATTTAAATGCCTCTTTACTTAACCACTGATGATATGGTAGGTTGTGTTCCAAGCTTTCAGTTGGATGTGCCATTCCTCACATTATGTTCAGAAGGTTTGTGGTGGCACTGTGGACCTTTTCCATAATGGGCCTGCACACTGGATCCACATTGGAGTTTTCATACAATGTATTGAGCATAGAATCAGAGAATTGTAGAGTTGGAAGGGACCACGAGCATTTAGTCCAACCCCATGCAATGCAGGAATCTTTTTGCCCAGGTGAGCAAGGTGGTTGGCCTGGTGGTTAAGGCTGATGAAAGCTGAAATCCAACAATATCTGGAGGGCCTCAAGTCACCTTCCCTTCCTCTATCTGAACATGTCGTCTGTGCACAGGAAACCCCTGCATGCTACACAAAATGGATGAGATAATTTAATGTATGCAAAGCACAAACATACTGACGCGACAGTTTTATATTCTATTAAAACAGCAGAATATATTGTTTATTGTTAGTACAGAATTAATCAGGCTCTTACTATCATGCCCCTTGAGATCAAATAATGGAATTTCATCCTACAGCACATTCCAATTTCTTCTCCTCTCTCTCAGTTACTTGACAAATGGGCTTCTTATTGTTTCAGACTGTACAAAGAATTATATATCACATTATGTTTAAGATTAATTAGAGTTATTTTCAAGCATCCGAAGTGACGTGACCAGCAGGAAGTGCCTTCTGGATGTAATGGGAGGCTTGTACTATCTATCTTTTCAGAATCATCCATCATATAATTTCTATTATTAATTTATTTAGAAACTTACATAGGCACCCATCTCAAAGCACTTAGAGCCTTTGCTGATACTATTGCAAACACACAATCAGTTGCAGAATGAGAGAGGTTTAATGGAGTTTTACCCTTGTCCTGTCACTCCCTTAATTGCCCAAGAAATCCTACAGCTGCTTTCAAACCAATGATTATTGTGTGATTGGTGCTTTGCATGCACACATGTTTTTCACAGCATCCACATGCTCAAAATGACAGTCTTATTTCTCCTCCCAAAGTACCCTTTCTATAGAAAATGTGGCAAGCTAAAACAACACAAACAAAACACAAACCCCAGCCCATTTACAATAGCTGAATGATTAATTTGCAACATTATTCCTCTGAAATGATGCTCTGTTTGTCAATTTATTCTGTTCCCTGGTTTAATTTTGAAAATTCCTTCTATGACACTCATTTTCTTTTTGACCTAGTCCCTAAAATTCTACCAGTGAGTCACTTGGTCTTCTCATAGATCTGATCTTCACTTGTATTCATGCCAAGCTTCAGTTAGAGTCATTTCATTTCACAATGAAAAGACTGCAAATTAAAAAAAATAATTAAGGATTTTTAATATATTACTTTATTTATTACATTTCTATTTCACCTTTCCTCCAAGGAGCTCAAGCTGGTATACATAGTTCTCTCCCCTCCCCCATTTAATACTCACAACAACCCTGTGAAGTAGATTGGACAGATAATGACTGCCTTAAGGCAGTGAGCTTTATGGCTGAGCGGGAATTTCAACTCTGGTTTCCCAGCTCCTAGTTCAACACTCTAATCACTGCTCTTTATACTCACTGATATATATTTTGTATGGTTTTTAGGTCATTGTGATTCCCCCACCCTCCAGAATAGTCCTATGGTCCTTCCTTGACTATATAGACATTGATTGATTGATTGATTGATTGATTGATTGATTGATTGAATTTATATACTGCCTATACCCACAGGTCTTAGGGCGGTTCACAGAATAAAATCAAAATATAAAAACACAAAATACATAATCAAAATAAAAACAACAATAACCCAATAACTCCCCCCCCAAAAAAAAACCCCTTCCACATTTTAAAACGGCATAGGATTTAGTTATCTATTACTTGGGTTTTGCTTTTAACACACAATTTGAAAGGCTTATACTTTACCACTATAAACTGAAAAGATTTCCTGGTTGTGGCTGTAAGGCTTTGCCAGGATTAAAGTTGTGAAGGATGAATCTCTCTAATCTATTCCATGTCACTTTAGCATGTTTCTATCCATAACTCTGTTCCATTCAGTTTCTGCATTTATCCATAGGTTTCTTTCTTTCTTTCTTTCTTTCTTTCTTTCTTTCTTTCTTTCTTTCTTTCTTTCTTTCTTTGCCTCTCAAAATGTGCATTTAATATGTACTTAAATGTGAGTGCTCTTTTGAAATGCATATTTAAATGTGCATCAAAATACATATTTGCATGCAGAGTTTTATGTATTTAAACTGCCAAGAATTGCATTGCAGAATTGGAAGAATTACATCTTGTAATTAATTTAAATTATTTTTATTTAATTTCACATACATAGGTGCGTATACATATTTGCAACTAAAAGAAAACAGTAACAATTTTAAAATAATAGAAACAGAACAATAAACAACTTTGTCATGGAAACAATATGAACCTATGGAGAGACCTGGTCTGAATGGATATATTGGATTCTTGTTTCATTACATATGCTAAAGCTGATTTTGGTCATCTGCATACTATCCTTTACATTTTTCTGCAGGACTGATTGCAGTTGTTAACAGTCGTCAACAGGTTTACCATATCCATTGAGTCAATCACCCATCTCCTACTACCCTTCTTAGAAAACCCCCACCCCACCCTTCCACTTCTGTTTCAATGTATCTGAAGACATGTGCACACGAAAGCTTATACCCAGAACAAACTTAGCTGGTCTCTAAGGTGCTACTGGACAATTTTTTTAAAAAATTTCAATCTTAACCATGTCTATTTAGGAGTAGTCTTTTTGGATTCAATGTGTCCCAGTTATGTAGGGTGCCTGAGGACCATATTTCCTTTTTCTCGTGTTAACTTTGTGGTAGATGCCATCATTTCTGAATGCTTGGCTTCAAATGGGTTAATATGTAGGTAGTCAAGGTGGTAGATTTAACTTCACTGAAAGTGCACAACTGAATAGCCAGATAAAGAAACTAAATCTCTATCTACCCAACTGCTGCTATTCAATTAAGTGAATGTATCTTCTCAAATGTTACACTGAAAAGGCAAATCAGGCATTGTACTTTAGAGCTCATTAATCCCAGATGCTAGGGAAGTCACTGAGCGGAGTGAATTCCAGTTGTGGATTCACTCTGATAAGTACAGTGCATGCTGACTTGGAAAAGTTTTAATTCTCAGAACTAATGAGAGAGTGGGTTATCTCATTCTAAAACACAATGAACAAATTGCTTGTTTAATTGCTGTGCTCCCTACTTATGTTGAGGCACTCACAAATGGAGGCGTTTACTTTAGGTATCATGACGGCTCTGGTCTATTTGGAATTTCAACCCCCCCCCCCCAGTGTAAAACCACAAATAAAGGTAGCAGCCTGGCCAAACAGATGTGATGAAATGACAGCAGTACAGTGGTACCTCGGGTTAAGTACTTAATTCGTTCCGGAGGTCCGTTCTTAACCTGAAACTGTTCTTAACCTGAAGCACCACTTTAGCTAATGGGGTCTCCTGCTGCCGCCGCAGTGCCGGAGCACAATTTCTGTTCTCATCCTGAAGCAAAGTTCTTAACCTGAGGTACTATTTCTGGGTTAGCGGAGTCTGTAACCTGAAGTGTATGTAACCTGAAGCGTATATAACCCGAGGTACCACTGTATTGTTGTAGCAGACCTCAGAGAGGAGATAATTGCAAAGGCAGGAGGCCACTGCAGAGACAGGACTTCACTCCTTGTTTATGTTGCTCTTGGATCCACTGATGCACCAGAACTAGAACTGATCCATTCTCCACAGGTCACTTTTAACAGGTAGGCATGACCACCCACCTGTCAGTCAGCTGGCATCATATGATGTCCGGTTATTTAGCATGAAAGGAAGAATTGGAAGCATATATTGGGAAGCCAGGTAATCATTTCTGCCCATGGACCACTACTGCCCATGAAGGGTACCTTATTTTTACATCATCTGCTATTTTGCACAGAAGGGAAGTCTATTCTTCTTGATTCTGAAGACAGCCTGTGTAACCTCTAGGTATGTTGGGGCGAGGGGAGATTTGTTACTGCCATAATGTTTTACATTTAAATGAGTGTTTGCATGGATGTGGCCAAGCCAAGTTACCTGTCCCCTGAATCTGGGCTTCATGTGCACCTGAGATTAACAACATGTAATTCATTTCTGATATAACAGAGGGGCATGGGACTGAATTTGTTGGTTAACATGCTGGTTTAGGGTAATGATGGCTTTGAGCAGCTGGGTAATATGTCTCTAGATGAGTTTTTATTAAATGGCTCTTTTTCTTCTTCATCCACAGGCTGTGTCCTGTTGTCAATTTCATATAAAACAAAACACTGATGACTTGTATAATCTCTGGAGAGAGGTGTGAATGTGTACATCTAGGGAAGCCTGTTAAAATTAGCAGCATGTTGCTGTATGGCCATTTCAGATAAATCATACCTGTGTGCTGGTGTTAGTAGATAGTCAATATTAAAGAATATTGACTATCTACAGAACAGAAAGGAAAGCAGAGAGTGTTGAGTAGTGTTTGGGGAAGCATCATAGGCTAACAACAGCAACAACAATAATAACCCCTGTCCATTGTTTCCTTCAGAAGTGAAATCACATACAGCAGCCCAGGGATGGTCTATGCTCCACCTCCCAATTTTAGGAGTATGTCCTTTTGATCCATGTCCTTCTGCCCTGGCATGCTCTCCCTTCCCTTTATTAATGCCAGATATCAGATGTCAGTAAGACAAGGGTTACTGAGGTTTCCCTGCCCCCCAAAACTGGATTTCCCTCTTCATTTTCAGTGCGGCAGGGTTGCCACGCTGGTCACTTCTTGACAATCGTTAAGTTTAATAAGCTGTACCCACTGAAAGTAATGGGCATGGCTAACTTAGGTTCATTAATTTTGATCAGTCTGCTTTCATAACTCACTTGTATACAACCCATTGCCTTTCAGACACATCAGAAAATTGTTATAGAGAGGTGACATAACATGAAATGTTATCTCCAAAACAAAAGGCATGGAAGGAAACAGGTTTAAAAGAGGCAACTACAGTTAAATGTAATGATCACTGACAGGCATGGCAAAAAATGGAATAAAAAATAGAAGGGGATTCCAATGATGACTACTTGTGGATTAAAAAAACACCCCCTCTCTGTATTCTAAGAGAAGGAATGGTGTGAGAGTTTGATAAATGGGAGAAAGGAACAGGAAATCACTGTATTATGGATAGAGCAGAAAAGACCCATTGAATAAAAATATTCATAACAATTATTATACTTAAGCACAACACAAAAGAAATAAGGGGCCCCAGATGAAAAGCCAATAGAGTTTTAGTTCAAACCTGCCACCTTTTAAAACTCTGAGAAAAGCTTAATTTCCTGATCTTATTTATTACCATTCCATGGTTTACTATGGTGTCCGCTTCACGTGTTTTACATATCCACAATTACACAAAGACTAATGAAGAGGGCAATACTGAATAAATACACTACAGAGTAGCTAAATCTATCCTGACATTTTACTAAGGAGACTGTCAGTTTGAAGAATGGCTTATTAAATGTAAAGGTGTAAACAGTCATCTTGTGGTGCTGGGACATAATTGCCATGGTCATTATTGGAAATGACATGATAACTGTTAGACCAACCACTCTCTGTTATTTGGCTTTCAGTGTGTTTGCAATGTCATTAGTAATAATTCACTAACAGTAATTCTTTAAAATGTTTTTCATTTCTATGATGCTCTCCAGAGTTCAAAAGCCGGACGGTATCCTGTGATTTCATAAAGCATTTTATCTGAATGGAAGAGAATTAAGGAAGTGTTTGAGATTTTATTTATTTATTATTTTATTTACCGTATTTTTCCATGTATAAGTCTTTCTTCTGAAAATTTTTAGTGGTAAATTGGGGGTTGTCTTATACATGGATTAATACGGTAAGTAAGCAAGGGCTGGAGCCACAGCTGTAGCAGGAAATGTCCACAAGGAGGCTGCCTGCCCGCTCTTCTCAGTTTAGGAATAGTACAATATTTTTAAATTTCTTAATTTTGGTCTCCCCAAAATAGGGTTCATCACTTACATGGGGTTGTGTTATACATTTAAAATACGGTATTTTATAAAATCTATACATCACTTTATTGTTTTTTAAAAAATTCAAAGTGGTTTAGAAAAAGATAAAACAATAAAATATTGTTGCCTATGTAGTCAGCTGATAAGAGAGATATACAGAAAATTGTTATTTTTCTTCAAGCACTGATGGCAGTAAACTTGTATATTTCCTTCGAGCTGTCCGCTGTAAAGAAAAGAAAAAACACTACGCCACCATTATAAGGCACTGTTGGAAAAGTTTTAGTATCATCTTCCAAAAACTAATGCAACACTGGAAAGATATAAATTGAGATCAGAAAGATGAATAAACATTTTAAATGCTTCTCTCAGATTTAAGAGCAAAAACTTTTATTTGCAATTTCACAGAGCTGAGGGATACTTTAATAAGAAATTAGACTGGAATAAACACTTCTGAACTGTGGAGGAGCCTAACGTAACATGTAATAAAGCTATACAGTTATATAAAGCACCAGAATTAAGTCAGCCAAGCTTCAGAATGGTGAAAAAGTCAAAGGTGGAAATGGCTATGGAAAAGTGTCGCAAAAAAGTCCACCAGGCAGTTGTAACAATGAAGTTTCAGTCGCCTGGATACGTTGTCTGAAGACAGTGAGGTGGAAGGCATGGTTCAAAAAGTTGTCCAGTCCTGGAACAACATGCTGTCACTGCAAAGGGAGGACACCACTTTGCAAGAATTTGCAAGCAGAAATTCACTAGTAGTGAATTTGGTCAACTGGTGGATGATGTGGTGTGCTGTCATGATGAAACATCAGGAAGAGCAACACTGAAGATTGCTACAGGAAATGGAAGAGGAGAAAGTCTTCTTGGGAGCCATAGAGAAGCTAAGAGCTAATGTTGATAACATGTTGGATACTGGGACACAAGTATTTTCAAGACTTGACTGTTTAAAATGTGTCCAGGAAGATATACAAACATCTGTTATTCTGTGATCTTTTAGTGGAAATAGTATTCAAGGAGTGTAGTTGGTTACAAGTTTGCATGAGAATATATATTTCTC
This sequence comes from Podarcis liolepis, assembly GCF_965112155.1. Lineage (NCBI taxonomy): Eukaryota > Metazoa > Chordata > Lepidosauria > Squamata > Lacertidae > Podarcis > Podarcis liolepis. The sequence continues at coordinate 48,690,518 of NC_139564.1, read as the reverse complement.
TCCTTCAATTACAAATATTTCCATATCATTTACAAATAAAGTATTTAGTGTGTTTCTTTTTTCTTCTTGATGTAATGAACAGTTTTCAGGGAAAACTCTCCAAATGCATATAATCACATTATTTTTCTTCAGTCCACCAAAATGTCACAAATTAATGTGCAAGCTTTTGAGTTTTCCAGAATTTAGCACCAGGCTAAATGGTAAACAGAACAAGGGTAGAGTAGAAAAATACATTGGCTGGTTGTGAATCCCTGAGTCTGCATCTTATAGGAGTCTTAAGATGAAATGGAGATATTCAGGTAAGACTCAGATAGGTGCTGTCAGGCTTTAGCATTGCACCAAAGGCCTTTTGTGGAAAATACGATGGCTTCTTCCCCATCTCTGGAAAAACAAAAACCCAGCAGTCACCTCGGTCTGTCACCACCCATAGGAAAAACACCTGCTTGAGGAAATTTGTGTCTTAGAGTTTCATCTACTACTGAAGTGAACAGGACACCCTAACTATTCAGAAGCTCTATATGCTTTATCCACAGAGAGATAAGATGAATGCAGTAGTCAATAGAATTCTGTGCCTTTGGGGGGGGGGGGTGGATTAGCACAACAGAACAGCATCTTAGCTGATAACTCTTGGGTAAATAGTTGAAATATTTGAAAGCCTTTTCATCAGGGTGGAGTGGAAAAAAAATACTTTTCTAATAAAAATGCAAGTGAAAAATTAGCTTCAGAATGTAATTACTCGTGCTGGAATTTGGCCCAGAAACTGGAACAGTAGGATTTGGGAGTGGATGGAGAAAAGCACATAATTTCATCAGAAAACTAGAGCTTTAGCTCTCATTTCAGTGAAACAGAACCAGACAATTTTGATTGCTGTGTTCAAGAAATTGGGCAGGGGGAGCAGAAGATTTCAAATAATTGCCCGCAACATTCTTCCAGCTAAAATGCTGATTTGACTCAACCTGTCATTAAATATTGTTTAGGAGGTACAGGTTTATCAATTGACCTTTATTTAAACCGTCCTGCCAGCTGTAATGAAACTGATTTTGCCATAACCAGGTTTTATTTTTCCAGGGGAATTTTGTGTAGGGTTCTTAGTTGTGCACAGTGCAAATTGGGGGTGACTGGTCTGAAGCTCAACATCAAAAAAACGAAGATCATGGCCACTGGTCCCATCACCTCCTGGCAAATAGAAGGGGAAGAAATGGAGGCAGTGAGAGATTTTACTTTCTTGGGCTCCATGATCACTGCAGATGGTGACAGCAGTCACGAAATTAAAAGACGCCTGCTTCTTGGGAGAAAGGTGATGGCAAACCTAGACAGCATCTTAAAAAGCAGAGACATCACCTTGCCAGCAAAGGTCCATATAGTTAAAGCCATGGTTTTCCCAGTAGTGATGTATGGAAGTGAGAGCTGGACCATAAAGAAGGCCGATCGCCAAAGAATCGATGCTTTTGAATTATGGTGCTGGAGGAGACTCTTGAGAGTCCCATGGACTGCAAGAAGATCAAACCTATCCATTCTGAAGGAAATCAGCCCTGAGTGCTCACTGGAAGGACAGATCGTGAAGCTGAGGCTCCAATACTTTGGCCACCTCATGAGAAGAGAAGATGGAAGGCACAAGGAGAAGGGGACGACAGAGGACGAGATGGTTGGACAGTGTTCTCGAAGCTACAAACATGAGTCTGACCTAACTGCAGGAGGCAGTGGAAGACAGGAGTGCCTGGCGTACTCTGGTCCATGGGGTCACGAAGAGTCGGACACGACTAAACGACTAAACAGCAACAACAAGTGCATGTATATATGCACATACATGTGTGTGTAGACATATCCCCCCCCAAAAAAAAAGTGCTGAAAGAAGGAAGTCTGTGTGGGACATGAAGGGGGAAAGACTTTCTCTCCATAGTGTATGTCCTCTCACCACCAATGGTGGGTGATACCACCATGAAAAGAAAGCAGGTATATGTATCTTCTTTTTAAAAGTACCCTTTTCTTGAAATTTATTTGTAATGAAGAACAGTATGAGAGAGAAAGAGAGATGAAGAGGCCTATGGATTCCTTATAATGTCCCATTTTCTCCTTCCATCACTGGTGAAGCATTGACAATAGAACATCAACACCTGTAGACCTTTGCGCAAGTGTATTAGTGGTGTATGTACCATTCTGCTGGCAGGCTTTCCTCTCCGACAACAGAGCGGAATTTGAGCTGCACCCACTGGGCACACAGCTGGCCTTTGGCCTGCTTAAGGTTTGCTATGGTGCTATTCACATTGATCTCACAACTACAAATCACCTATGATTTTTGCTCATTTTCAGAAATGAAATGCCCTCCTCATTACAATAACATTATTTCTCCCTGTGTTTTTCTGAGCTATTTATAAAACATATTCTTGCCATTAGTTTAAGTATCTCACAATACATTCAATGTAGCAGCAGGGTTGTAGTTTTTTGTTTTTGTTTTTTTGAATTATAATGAATACAAATTAATAGGAAGGCCTCTAATGGTCAATCAATCCTTTTGAAAAAGTTTGCTCCAGATTTTCATATAAGCTGAAACTACAGAAATGAATAGTTAATTATGATGAGCTGCATAACGTGACAGCATTGGTGTGTTTTCCTCTCTTAATTGTTCTGAAGAGTCTGCTCTGTGCCAATTAGGAATATATTATGAGACACCTCTGAGAGCTGAAAGGCCAGTCAAAAGTAGCCATTTAGAAGCTCCTGTGCTGTTTTCTCACTGTATAAAGGACTTATGTCACATTTCATAACCTTGATCTTACAATCAGTGTCATATCATGCTTCATTAAAATACCAGATGTTGTCAATTTGCAATTTGCACGTTTAAATATACTAATTTAAAACACTATCTTATTAGAATTATAAAGGAAAGTAAGTTCCTTTTGGCATTTTAATACTGAATAATAAAAATGCAACTGACAAGTAATTATGAATATATTTGACAGCTTAAAAAAACCAGAATTGGATATTCTTAATGCATTCAATAGATCACACACCTAAATGCTACACAAGCACTTCAGTTTACACTTCGGATTAATACAGTCAATTAAATGCAACAATTTAACATGCTATGAAAGGACAAAAATTTTAATTTTCTAGAAATAGGCTAAACGGCCTACAAATTATTTTTCTAGCTGGTACATTAAAAGTTAAGAGTTAAAATAACTTCTGATCTGATGTGTGCCCCTTTATATAGATATTTCTTCATATGCAGTGGTCAAATATAGTTAGTAAACAGACACTGAAAAGACTATCAGGGAGAAAGAAAAAAATTCCACCATGTAGATGACCATAAGGTTTTATCCTGGGAACGAATGCTTGTGCTGACACCAACAGTTTCATTCAGCAATAGATAACTCTGTCTTGCTTGCTTTCATTACTGTTGACTGAAAATGAGGGATGAGAGTACATTTTTTATTAAAATCAGCATAAACTTATGACAATGATATGTAGTGTTCGTGCTACAGCAATATGGGGCCTCCTAGTCCCATTAGTTAGTTTTGTTTTCTTATGATGGAGACGGGGGGGGGGGGATGACTACAGTGGAAAGTACAATAGCTTGAAGTTCAGAAGTGTTCCCTCAGTTTATTGCCCCCTTTATTGCCCCAGATGCAGCTTGTAAGATAGTCCATACTTCTGTGGGCTTATTGAACACATTGTCTCCTCACCCACCTAGCAAGAGATCACCAAGTGCTGGACATCAACTGCAGAACTAGGTTGCCTGAATAGCTTGAACTAGGAATGATTCTGCTGTAACCAAAGCAGACAAGCTGAGAAAATCTATATTTCCTATGAAAGCGCTATCGTTTGTGATTCATACCAATACAGATTCATACCAATACAGAGACATCACCTCTCAGCAAGGGCTGGTGGTGGCTGATAGTGTCTTTCCCAGATTAAATATGTTAGTATCCTCAGTTGAAAAGAAAAATCCACAATATTTTCTTAGGAGTTTGCAATCTTTTATATTTATCACCAGAGTTTTTTCTTCAATTTAGCTATCTATGCACTTGTATGCCTAATTTAATATAAGAAGTCCAAACTCGCTTGTGTCATACGTATTATTTGAAATGGAATAAGGTTTGTGATGCCAACCCTAATCCTGATGTTTACAGGGCTAAGGAAAATTGATTTTCTGGATCAGGATCAACCTCTATTCTGTTCCCAACAAAGACTAGCCCAAGATATCTGGAAGCTCACACAAAGGGGTTGGAATTGATGGCTGTGGTTTTCGTCCTCAGCATCTGTTAGTCTGAATTACTCACAATATGTTTTATGCAAAAATAAGGGGAAATCTATGCATGGAACTCCAATTGTTCAGGTCTTTTAAAAACACATTTAAGACAGCTCTGAGGAGCTCATTCATGGCAGTTAATCAAAGATGGCACAGAAAATCCTCTAAGATGGTGAGGTACCTTTGATGCTAGCTTGTTTATTGTACTATGCTGCTGACAGCAATCCACTTCATGAAGTGGTTTGAACTGATGGTTAAACTACGTGTACACTGAAGTACATTAACAACATGAGAATGGAAGCTAAAGGGAATGCAAAACATCTCTTGATTCTTGGAATGCTAATTATATTAGGCTTTTATTTAACCATTGATTTCCATGGGAGAAAAATATTAGCTGCTTAATTGCCCCCTTGAAATCAGTGCTACTTAAAACGTATCCTTTAAGCTGGATTGTGCCCATAATGAATACAATGTATAATCAAAGAGAAGGCAATTGCTTTTTGAAGTGAGATAACCAAACATTGTATAACCCAATGGATTTTGTTTCTTAATTCAAATCTGCAGCTTCTACTTTTGGTTCTTTAAGGTGAAAAATATATACTTAGACCCTCAGAACCACATGCTGTGCTTTTCATTTAAAGTGGGGATTTCCTTGTAATTTCCCCTCCACAAAAGGCTGCTTTTTGGGGTTCAGGGGGCCCTCTGAAATGGTATGTGGAACATCAAAAGATTCCATTTCCTATTAAAGACCTATCCAGTGCAACATCCTGTTCTCCTAGTGGCCAACCACATAAGAACATAAAGAGCCCCACTGAGTCAACCTAACCTAGGCTCATCTAATCCAGCATTCTGTACACACATTGGCCCGTCTGCCTATGGGTAAAACCTGAGTGTATCAGTAAAACCTAATTAGCAGTTCGCAGAAACTGGTATTCAGAGATGTGCAGCCTCTGGCAGTGGAGGTACCACACAGTCAGTGTAGAAAGCAACCATTGATAGTTTTGTCCTCTATGAACTTGTCTCATCCTCTTTTAAAGTCCCTTTCTTTGGTGGGCATCACTACCACATGTGGGAGTGAATCCCATAGTTTAAATTTGCAATATGTGAAGAAGTGCTTTCTTTTGTTTGAGACTGTGTCCACATTATGACATCAATGCATACATGGGTCACTGTTCCCATTAGTGTATTTCTGAACCTCTATCCACACATGAGCATTTGAAGTTTTATGCCTGGCATAGGTAAATTCGGCCCTCCAGATGTTTTGGGACTACAAGTCCCATCATCCCTGACCACCGGTCCTGTTAGCTAGGGATGATGGGAGTTGTAATCCCAAAACATATGGAGGGCCGAGGTTGCCTATGCCTGTTTTATGCCTCCAAAATCAATCTCAGTGTTACCTTTCCACAGCTTTCTCACTATCCTGGTCTCCCTCATCTAGACTTTCTCTACTTTCCCAGTGACCTTCTTAAAATGTGGCTGTTATTATTAGAGCCAATAATCTAACATTGTGTTTCTGCTGGTTAATTCACTCATTAATTCACTGCTACCAGTTAGTAGCAGATGTAACGCAGTTTGTGTATCAAGATAAATTAATGTCAATCACAGTATAGTGTTAGAACTTAACAAAATTACTATATTGGTTATTTGAACATATTTGAAAATATTAAGTTGCTAAACATTTTTAATATGCCAAGCAAAATATCAATTTTGCTGCAATTTGTTTTCTGTTGTTGACTAACCAGAATTTGAATCACATGAAAGTGCTGGTAATATTCAAAATGATGCTGGTAATTAAAAAAAATAAAATACTGGTAATAAAATGTGCTTTAAAATTGCATAAAGATAAGCTCCTGTGGCTTGTGCAGCCCCTCAAATAAGTTTGTAATAATGGTTCCTCTTTCTGTTAAAATATTTGAAACTGATAAAAATAAAAGATGAAGCTCCACAACATAGGTTCCTCTGAAACTTCAGATGTACTGGTAATCAAACATCCAGATGCAACATAACAGTGAGACAGCAAATAGGTTTTTAGATTTTAAGAGACTATCAAAGTATCAGATGGTCACTCTCAGATCCACAGTGTCTTTATCAGCCAATAACAAACTATCATTAGAATGTGGATTGTCTCCCCAGAAAACATTAATGGGCGAGTAAATGTTTAGAAGATGGGGGGTTTTTTACATCATTAAATAGCAGTCTGACAGTGAAGTCTTGCATGCAAATTGTAGAGTGAAATCTATCTGAGTAATGAAAGACATTGTTTTAGTAGAGAAAGAATCTAGTGGAAAGCAAAGCATGGCTACTCCGCCATACATATCATACATTACAGAAACAAGGAGACATGATAGCCTGTCAAACTTCTAGCTAGAAGAGCAAGCTTTGAATTCTGCTTCTTCTCATTAAACAAATTAGAGTTTATTTCATGTTTGCCACTGCTCTTTGGAGGAAGTCAAGAATATCTTTCAACTTTCTCTCTCCTCTCATGGTGGTCCTAGTCAGCCTTCATCAAACAACAACAACAACAACAACAACAACCATGGTGAAGTGGATGATGGTGATGATGATGATGAATGATATCATAAAATATGGTTGTGTTGAAATGTATAATGGATATAGGAATATAAATAAAATTCCTCCAAAATATCAATCTAATAAAATAGCAGTGCAATCTTATGCATATCTACTTGGAAGTAAGTCCTTCTGAATTCAATGGGGCTTACTCACATGCAAGTGCACATAGACATATAAGAATATCTGTAATCTTCTGGATGATGGTTTGGGCATGAGGTTTTTATAATAAATAATAATAATAATAATAATAATAATAATAATAATAATAATAACAATAATTCCATTTACAAACTTTTGAAGAATACCTTCAAAGCCCCCTTTCATTTTCTTCATTATGTCAGTGCCTCAAAATAAATAATATTTTATGATCATCTTGCAACGTTCATCATCATCATCATCATTTTTTCCAGCATTTAAAACTTGAACTGATCTTAATCCTAAAACACAGTTGCCTTTACCCAGGTTTCATCTGATCTCTTCATACTCGATGACTGGCAGCTGAATGTATGAGCATAGCTGTCAACTTTCCACTTTTTTAAAAAGGGAAATTCCCTTATTCTGAATAGGATTCCTCGCAAGAAAAGGGAAAAGTCGACAGCTATGTGTATGAGAGTAGTTCCACTGAAAAACAGCATGAAGCTATCCAGTGCTGGATCTGCATCCACACAGGCAAGCTACACAGGCAAGCTTCAGCAGTTGGAGGAACATGGAAGTGTGAACTTGGATCAAGTCTCTGTTTACTGTATGATATGCAAAGAAATGAAATTATTGCCATTACTGTAGTCTGATAAGTTGTCCCCAACACTACAATACTAGCTGCTCATACCAATTTTAGTTTATGGGATACAACAAGAGGTTGAACATTTGTGCTCATCCAAGAAATACTTTCTATAGCCATACTGTTGGAAAAATGCCCGGGAAGGGTGCCACCTTCCCAAGACACCGAGGCGTCTCTCCGATGGTCACTCTCTGGCTGGATATTGCCTTCAGTCCAGAGAGACCGGTAATAAGCGACCCCTCCATCCTGAGAGGAGCACACTCGTCTTATGGTATCCCATCACAGAAGAAAGAGACAGTCAGTACCTACACACTACTTTATTTACAGACTGTACACGAAGCTCTCATCCAACATGTCTGCAGCAAGTACAGAAGTACGACTCGACACTCACTTCACTCAGAAGCAAAAGTAACTCTCAAGTTACTAAGAACAAGCAGAGACTTCCTGTCTCACACTCCCAGACATCACATGATGTCAACAACCATTGTGCTGCTTCTCGCAGCTTGTGAGATATAAAAATCCCAACTTTCTATAGCCATACATCAAAACACATATAAAGATTGCACCAAACTCTCTATCTGTAGATAGTAATAATTTTTAAAATCCACACACACCAAAAACCCACCTGCTTCTGGTTAGCTAATTGAACTAGTAATTACTATTGAACATGTGGGCTGTTTGTTTCCTGCTTGAAATAATTATACAATGAAGCCTACACGAGTGCTATCAGCAGGAAGATAACAATTGTATATTGGTGAGAAGAGTTTGTAAAGCGCTTCTGTGTGTTTTTTTGCCAGACGGAGTAACAGATGGGTTTATAATACTTACAAAAACTGTCTACGTGATCTCTGTTCTCAACTGGCAACTGCAGTTGAAATATACAAGGCTGCATTGCATTTGGTCTGCTGCTGTCTGATGGCTAGGGGGTTGTCTTGATGATATAAACTTCAAATTCCTATACCTAGCGCTTGGCTTTTATTCAAACTCTGACTCTCCAGAGCTTCAGAAAATTGGAATTATCCTCTGAAGATGACTGCTAACATTGCTACCAATATTGCACATCTTCTTGTAAGCTTTCATGTAATTCATGACAAATTAGGACTTTTACTTTCCATGCCTGCATTTGTCACCATTTATTATCTGCAAGATAAACCTACATATGGGATTTCCTTTGAAGTTGGTATATTTTGTCTACCTAGTGCTAAAATATTTTTAGCACAGTCTTTATATGGATAAAATCGTTTCTCTCTTCTTCTCTCTGAAAAGGCAATGCCTTCTTATCCACTGCATGGTAATATATCTACTTTTGAATGCACAAATGCAATTGCATTTTTTTAAAATTAAAAATTAGAGTTGAGGTGAATTTCTGAACTAGTGAATATGAGCTGCAACCAAATCCACCTCAAATTATCATATTTGTTCTCCCCTCTGGAAGCTAGTCAACATACAATTCCCAGCCCTTTCAAACAAGCTTATTTTGCAAGAAGGAAGGTTTCTGTCAACCTAGTAAATTGGAGGGAAAAGTACAAATCCAGAAGGAAAAGATACTTGGGAAAATTGGCTTGGAAAGGGTGTAGAAGCAGGGAAACATGGGGGCAAGGCTCCCAAGATTTATTCACAGTTTTTAAACCAACTTGGGAAACTTTTAATGAAGAATAGTTAAGAAATATTTGAAATAAAACAAATACATAAAGAGATAAACTTACACCACACAAACACTGCATTAAGAAATGTTCAAACTGAAAATAGCTCAAGGCAACTACAAATACTCAACAAAAAAGCTCAGTTTTTTATCAAGAGTTCTGAGTTTTGCATTTGTTCCATTGGAAGAAAACTTTTAAGACTGAAATCCTAGTATATATACTTACCTGGGGAAAATTCCCATTGAACTCAATGAGTCTTTCTTCTGAATAGATGTGTATAGGATTGCATTGAAGAGAAGACTCCCTGGAAAAGACCCTGATGTTGGGAAAGATGGAGGGCACAAGGAGAAGGGGACGACAGAGGACGAGATGGTTGGATAGTGTTCTCGAAGCTACCAGCATGAGTTTGACCAAGCTGCGGGAGGCGGTGGAAGACAGAAGTGCCTGGCGTGCTCTGGTCCATGGGGTCACGAAGAGTCGGACACGACTAAACGACTAAACAACAACAACAAGGATTGTATTGCTAATAATTTTTTTAAGTCACCCTTCTACAGGAGTGAATCAGCTCTCCTGTGCAATTTAAAAATTAAAATAACAACATTTCTGCTTCAATTGTCTTTTTAAAATTCATTTTTAAATATATAAATTTAATTTTAGCTGTCCACAGGAGTGGATCAGTGCTTCTGCACAATCAATTAAAAATAAAATAAATGAAAACGACTTCTGCTTTGGTGAAATTTTTAATTGTGCATTTTTATTTTAAATTTTCCTATCTACTGGAGCATACGTATTTTGTACACACACACACACACACACAATCTCCACTCCTGATATTACCAATTTAAATTATGAGCAAAAGACCATAATCTGCAATAGATGTGATCTGTTTGAAATGCTGAGTAATGGGAGCTAAACCATATATCAATCCTGTTATTTTCAGTCTTTGATTCCATTGCTAGTAATGTCATCCTGTATCACATGGCAAATCCTCCGCTGGTGAATCAGATGATGCCCTTCCCTTGGCAAATATCCTGTTATTTTCTCGAAGACCCATTCACCTATCATTCTGCACTTGCTCAGTCCATAGTAGAACAACATCCTTGTTCCTATCTCCAATTTTACACAAAGAACTTACAGCTAGTCTCTCCTGGCACCACAATTTCTTCTCACATAAGAGAAGAGATCAATAAATTTGCTCTTTGTGTATGGCCAGTCCTTCCAGTTCCTGAGAATTGAGCTATCATCATTTTCAATGTTTGCATTGAAACATGTCCTTTTGATATCAATTTTTCATCTATTAAGTGAGCAACCTATGTGAAAAATTGATATTTTGAGGCCACTCGAAAATTGGCTGAAGGAGGCATGAATACCTGAGCAAGCTTTAAAGTTCACCTGCACAACTTCTGACCCACTGTGTTAAAGTAACCTACCAGCTATTTGCCATGGTTTTCAAGGAGCATTACAACCTCCTCTTTATTTATGTTCCAGGCAAACATCCCATGACCTAAGACAGAGAAAGGAAAATACAGTATCAAAAGCTTTGCCCAGAGTTTGATGGAAGAACTATGCTGTTGCATAGTTCCACAGTAACATTGCGCTGAGACAGTTCAAAAGACTTCAACAGGCTAGCTAAAACAATCACACTTTTTATTATTCAGAACTTTAAAGATCATAGACCAGGGTTTGAAAAATGAAAAAGCTTTCAGAGTGCTTTTAAGTGAATGCAAAGTAGGGTAGAGCTTATTTGCATATGGTCGTTTGCATTAGAAAACGCAGCCTTGGGGAACCTTTGGCCGTCCAGATGTTGCTGAACTGCAGCTCCCATCATCTCTGGCCATGCTTGCAAGCTGGTGATGATAATTGCAGTTCAGTAACATCTGGAAAGCCAAAGGTTCCCCTCACCTGCCCAAGAGAATGATCTAATTTAGTATGTTTATCTTACTTGTATGTAGTATACAAAGCTAAAAAAAGAGATATCCTATACAATTCTTTTGTTCCCATAGTTAAAATATTTGCAGGGTGGGGCAGGGCAGGGACAGAATTAATGTGTATTAAGTGTTGTATTATGTGGATATGTTTATTAGAATACTTGCAAAATTGTTAGGCACTGAAAACTGTTGACATTGTAATAAATTTTAGCAACTCAAAGGACTATGTGGGATATGTTGAACTGCTGATCACATACTTGCTAGGAATGATCACCTGTAGGCGATCACCTGTAAGGCGATGGAACATTTTCCACAAGATGTTCTGCCCCACATCGCAGAGTAAAGAGAAAACTTTGACTGAATCCACTCACTCTTTCCTCTATCCTGTCTCCTACATCGCTGTCACTGAGTGTTATTTGTACCATTGCTTGCAAATGCTGCTGCTCAGGAGAACAATTTGTCTCATGAATGGATATTAGTTCAGAGCTCTGCCTTAGACGCAGCACTTCATTATTTCCTTGCTCTTCTAGGATTTGTATACCTTGGAAATCGGTGAGATAATATTAAAAGTCTTCTTCCCATTCATTTTCAGAAAACACATGTGTTCACTGAACATGTGAGGGAGCACAAGGCTATGTTGGCTACGCATGCCTTCTTTGCCTGGGCATCCCTCTAGCCATGACCCATGAAACTTGTTCATTCAATAGAACCCATGAAAGGGCCCCAAATACACACAACTGTTATGTCACAGTAAGATACAGTTAGTGTCAGTAGCTACAGAGGCAGATTTGGTAGCTAAAGTATACTTCGCCTGCAATTCTTTACATGTTTACTTGAGTGTAAGTCCCACTGACCTTGATAGGGCTTTACATAGACACACATATACTGTAAAATTGTTTTTCATCCTCTCTGGCTGTCAGATGTCTCAGAATAAAATCTATATTATTACCAGAAATCTAAATCTAAAGTAATTTGAAATTTTAAAAGCACAATTTTAAACACTACTATGAGATGCGAGTGGCGCTGTGGGTTAAACCACAGAGCCTAGGGCTTGCTGATCAGAAGGTCGGCAGTTTAAATCCCCACGACAGGGTGAGCTCCCATTGCAGTTCGAAAGCACGTCAAAGTGCAAGTAGATAAATAGGTACCACTCCAACGGGAAGGTAAACGGCGTTTCCGTGCACTGCTATGGTTCACCAGAAGCGGCTTAGTCATGCTGGCCACAAGACCCGGAAGCTGTACGCTGGTTCCCTCGGCCAATAAAGCGAGACGAGCGCTGCAACCCCAGAGTTGGTCATGACTGGACCTATTGGTCAGGGGTCCCTTTACCTTTACCTATGAGAACAAATAATTTTAAACTTCCATAAACACTATTAAAGAAGCACTGCCTGCCATTTTGTGGGCATATTCAATCTGAGATAAAAAAATTTAAAAAACAATTAGGTAATTATATATCAAGTTAAACTTTACCATAGGGGTGGGAAATATTTTTTGTCCCGAGGGCCATATTTCTTTCTGGCCAGCCCTGTGGTGGCTGCATTCCAAGAGTGGTTGTGGCTAAGATAAAAGTGGGCATGGAAGGAATAGCCCCTCCCACAAACCCTGCCACTCTGGGTTCCTTTGGAGGAAGGTGAGGGATAACAGAATCTTTCAGGAAGTGTTGCATCAACTGATAGAAGGAGCACTGTGACTATTGGAGGAGACTGAACTATTGATTTCCTCCAATGCTTACAGTGCACCACCCATACTCTTTAGCTCCAACTTAAAGCAGAGGTAGCTGAGAACAGTGCATTTGCAGTTCCATTTGGACCACTATCAGCGGAGGCCTGAACCATTAGGAGAAATGGGGCACTGCCACCCCCAACCTCAATTAGCCCAGTTCCCACATGCCTGCCTTCTTTCTTAAAGATTTTCAAGAAGTGACTCTGCCTGTCATTGGCTCTGGCTGCCCCTGTTGTTGCTTTCTCTCCTTTCTGTCCTACCAGACCAAAGAGATAACCAGGAAGCAGTGGCCACCACTGAGCAGACAGATATGATGGCTTGGTCAATACGGCTTGGTCAGATGCAGCCCACAGACTGCCAGTTTCGCACAGCTGCTTTCAAAGATACATTTCTCTCTATTGTTGCAGGATAACATAATATAAAAACCTCAGATACATAAAATGACTGAGGATAATTCTTTTAACATCTTAAATAACACTAAATTGTACGCCCTGCATTGTTCTAAAGAGCTTTCTTTTATTATTATAAAATACAGATTTATAATAAGAGCTCAACAAATATGCAAAATAATTCAAATGACAATAAAAATACATTGTCGCATCATATCAAAGTATAAATAATGACAGCATGAAAGAAGCGAGATTGTTCTTTGGCTACATGTTGTGCAAATGAACAGCTATTTAAATGCTGAAATCAATTGACTATGTAATGCTATGTTTTCTGATGGGAATATTATAGAAAACATGACTGGAACTTGTTTGCTGCAATGGTGAAGTGAGATTTTTTCCCTCTGGTTATTATCAGCCCAAACATCCATCATTATAAACTACCTCATTTTTATTTTATTACATTGATTCCCCTTAGCACCCAAGATAGTTTGTACACCTCCAAAATTCAGAAAATATTGATTTACCTAAATTATTCAATACTTTAGTATATGGCTATTATGCCATTTAACACTTTAGGCAAATCAATGTAACTTTTTATAAAAAGCTTTCTTATTCAAAAGGTACAGGTACAACAAACAAAAGTCTTTCACTTGAATCATAATTTTGTCTATCTTGATAATGTTGCATAAGCTGGCTATTTCTCTACACAACAGAGTGCGTGTTTACGTGAATGTACCCTCAGATGTTGTGCATACACTGAATTATTTAACTTTGCAAAGAACACATGTAGAATTGAGGTGTGCCATTGATTTTGCTCTTAGCATACTACTTCCACTTCAGTTCTGTTGAACGTTCCTGTCTTTAAAATAAAATCCTTTCTGTGGGTATAAATATACCAAATATGTCACACCATGATGTTAACAATTGCTGTTTATATCATAAAATAGGAAAAATGCAACAGGAGGCTGTGTCATATACATATTAAAATGTTATCAGTTGTCTTATTTGCAGGGGTAGGGAGAATTTGTGGTGCCCCAGAATTTGCTGGATTGCAACACTTCTGTGCTACACGGGGTGCAGAGAAGCCTCTAGATATGATTTAACTCAGAGGCAGCCAATGGGATAACCTCCAGATTTTGTGGACTACAATTTTCATCATCCTGGACCATTGTTTATGTTGGCTGGGATGGTGGGAGTTCAACAACACATGGGCAGAAAACAACATCTGGGTGACTAAAGATTCCTCACCACAGTAGTCTTTCCAGTACCAGTAGATAGCCTGTATTGTTCCCAACATATAAATGAAGAAGTAAAGGCACATTTAAAATATGTCATCCCAACAGATTTAAGAATGGTCTCAGTGGTCTAGCATAGTTGTCACATATGTGCGTTGGATGCAGAAGGATCCAGTTTCGATCTCTGTGATAGAATTTCCAGGCTGTGATAGACTCCATAATCCAGAAGAACCACTACCAGTCACTGTCGCCAGGCAGACCCAAGGACTGACTTGGTACAAGACAGATTTCCATATTCATCTGAAGACCCACCTGCTGAAACAGGCTTCTGTGAATGGACTGCCATGCAACCTATGAATGAAAGTACAAAACAACCTTCCCAGCCTGACTTCATAAAAGAAGCCATGGTGCTCCCTGGATAGGGACATTTGACTTCATAGCAGGCCTTCTCTGTGTTTTCAAGTGGATTTCCAAACATCTTTATATGGTCCTTGGGATTTAATCCACACCTCCTTTCCCCAGAAGCCCCTGTTCTATGCCCTCTTTGAGTTCTTTCATCTGGTTAGAAAGTGCCCTTCAGCTGTGGTAATTCTCCTTCCTTCCTTGGATGGCAAGATGTGTTTGTGTAGAAGCCTCTGACTTCTGCATGGCTGGGATGGAGTGTACTATACAGTAGCAAGAGTCCCACCCACTGCTCCATCTCCTTTCCCCTTTGACCCTGCCACACTCAAAATGGACATATGGCCCCTGGAAAGCTGCCCATGAGAGAATGTGGCCATAGGAGGGCTCTCCATTCCTGCTTCCAAAGTAACAAATGTAGTGCTTCTACTCCCAGGATAGCTAGTCTCTGAGGAACTGGACAAATCATATATAACCCAGTGAATTACCGTATTTTTCGCCCTATAGGACACACTTTTCCCCCTCCAAAAATGAAGGGGAAATGTGTGTGCATCCTATGGGGCGAATACAGGCTTTCACTGAAGCTTGGAGAGCGAGAGGAGTCGGTGCGCACTGACCCCTCTCGCTCTCCAGGCTTCAGGAAGCTCTGCGCAACCCTCGGGAGCCCGGCGCAAAGCCGTGCCGGGCTCCAGAGGGTTGCGCGGAGCTGCCTGTGCTCCAGGGCAGAGCACCCTGTGCTTCAGGAAGACACCCACAGCCTACGGAGCCCTGCGGGAGTTCCCGCAGGGTTCCCTAGGCTGCGGATAGCAGCCTGCTGCACGGAGTGCGGGGAGCACTGAAGCAGAGCGCCCCACGCTTTGGGCAGACATCGGGCAGCCCCACAAGCTCAGGGGACAGCGGGGAGGGCAGCGCCGCCATCCCGCTGTTCCCCGACCTGGTTTGGATTCCCCAACCTGGTTTTGGGGGGGAAATAAAGGGAAAAAAATTTCCCTTTATTTCCCCTCCAAAAAACTAGGTGTGTCCTATGGGCCGGTGCGTCCTATGGGACGAAAAATACGGTAAATATTGTGAAATGCCTACTGGAAATATTCAACTGTAGTAATATTGCTACATGTAGAAGTCTGTGCCTAAGCTTGTGCTTCACCTCAGCTATTTATTACATTACAAAAGATGCCCAGGCAGCCAATGAGAACAGGATGATGAGAGGACTCTTAGTTATTCTTTCATGGGCATTTTACACATATATACAATGTGAATTCTGTCATAGTTACTAACTGTTAATACTTCTTAAAATGAAATAAGCATTGGAATCCTGATTCTCAGGAAATAAATGCCACATTTTTAGTTTGGAGGTGGCATTATTTATAGTCCCATTTTTGGGGGGGAAGGGCTTTTAAAAAACACAATGCTGACTTTTAATTTGTTATATAGATTCAGCTAGCCATTTTATTTCCCCATAATCTTTGTTATTCCTTTGCACTTGACTAAACTATTAAAAGGCATACATTTAGCTTGTGTGGGGAAATGTGCGAATAGTTTCATGCGTCTTCTACAAATATCTCTCCAGTAGCTGGCAGCCAACACTGCCACGGCAGCTCTGCATCCATCACACTCTTTTCATTCCTTGCTACTCTTTATTCTCACCAATGCAGCCTTTGCCAATTATTATTTGCTTCTCTGAGTTGACTGTCTGCTAGGCCTCTATTGTTGAAAATACAAATGTCTGTCATTAATTAACTTCTAATGAGATTATCTCAGGACCATCTCGTAAGAGATTATAATACTGCCAGATAGCCTTACATCAAATAATCTTATTAACAGTGCCTCAAAATATCCCTTTAAATCCATTTTGCAAGACGATGCTGCACATAACTTCATTATTTCACTCTAATCTCACTTACTCAGTGTGTGTGTGTGTGTATGTGTGTATTTAAAATTTCTTCAGTCTGCTTTTGGATAGCTCTTCCCAGATGAATCAATTAAATTTGTAACTGTGTAGTATCTTTGCAAAGGGATCCAGAAATCCGCACACTGCTCTATGAATTTTTGCTGACTTTGCACACACTACTGTTTAAACAACCCCTCGTGTCCCTCGACAAGTTTTCCCATCTATGGCGACTCCATTTTATCTATGCATAGCCCCAAAGCTGGAAGAAGATTTAAGTGATCCATCCATTTGCTGGTGGACAATTCTTTGAGTCTTTCACTGGAACAGGCACTGAGTGAGAAGGGTGAATAGAAAATCTCATGTAATTTATACGGTTAGCCTGCATCTTGGATGGAAAGGATCAGTTTTACTGTTTGCATATGGGAATCACAACACACTGAAAAATTCAGACTTGATGCTGAGTTCTTGTTCAGAGTCACTGATGAAATGTTATTCGGTTTCAGTTTTGTTTGAGAAAATACGTTTTGCAGCAGAGCACATACAAATCTCCAAAACAAAAAGAAAAGCATTCAGATTGGGAGCAAGGGTCAAGTAAGACTGATCTAGTTACAGCACCAAAGAAATAACAAAGGATTTGGTCTCAAATAATATTTGACTTTGAGTTCTACGCCTCTAGAAGCTTTGGGTTTGAGACTTTGCACAGTAATCTCAATTTAGCTCCAGTCTTTCTACCCAGGCATTATAAGGCATGACATAGGGGTCAAGCTTCTTGAAGGCAGAGAATATTCTCTGCTGCCAGATGAGCCAGTACAAGGATTTTGAGAAACCATACTGACTGAAAAAACAAAATGCACTGTCCTAAAATGTATGGAATGCAGGCTTTTGCAAAGGCCCTGGAATCTCTGCTGTGCAGCCGCTATCAAGATGTGGCTCTCAATAGAGCTCCAGCCAATTCTATTCTCCTATAGGATAGCTCATGCAAGTGTTGTACAGAAAACTGTTTTCCAAATTCTCGAGTTTTCTTCTCTTGTAAAAGATGCTGCTGTTTTTCTCTTTTATTCCAGGGTGGTTTAGTGTGGCTGGGACTGAACTGCCATATCTTCGTGAAGTGGCTGAGGGTGGTGTGTGTGTGTGTGTGTGTGTGTGTGTGTGTGTGTCTTTGCCACTGCACTCCCCTGAAATAGCAATTTATCCAGCACTCTGTAGTCTGCATGGCTCCCAGATCTGAAAAAGAAGTTATCTTATGATGTCTTCCCCTGAATTTTAACTGAAGCCAGGAAGGTCAAGGAGGATGACAATTAAGCATCAGAGATCAGCAGGCCCACTGATATTAATTTTAAGTGACGTCCTTTCTTTTTTTTTAAAAAAAAATTATTTGCATTGATTTATTTACTTTTAAAAAAAGGAAATGCTGTGCGGAGCATGGCTGACAGCCTCACCAATTTCCTGCCATTGCAGGGAAGTCCAGTCATGGCTTCCTTGCACCCAGGAAGGCTACTGAATTCAGATCTCCCAGAGAGGTTACTTGTAGAATGAGAGAAAGTACACCTCTCAAAGCCCCTGACCACCATCATGAGCGTAGTGCAGTGAAAATCCTGCAACTCACCTTTGTCAATTTTTGAATGCAATTTCCCCCCCATTAATGGATGGACACATTTTACACATGGGGGGGGGGCAACTACTCCAAACAGCACTAATTCTTGTGTTGGGCTGAGTTAATTGTGCCAGCAGAGCTGGGCATTGATCTAAGATTTTAAACAAGTGACACTGTTAATATGCCAATTTAAATACATTGAGCATAGCTATTGGAATTCAATCTTTATAGCAAAACTTCTTACTCCAGCTGGAAAAAGCAAGATTGCATTAGCAGTGTAGATATGTTTTCTGCAAGCTAAAATTATTTCTACTGAATTAAAATGTTTAACAGCAATATTGTGGGTCCCTACTCAGCTAGGAGTAAAAGTTCTAAAACCACTAAACCACTGAAAGCACTAAAACCATCCATTTAAGGATTCAACACACTTTGCTTGTGTTCAGAATTCTCCCAATAGTTACACCAATTGAAGAATTCTGACATGGCAAAATAACACAAATCATGCATTAAAATAAAATAACTAAGGAGTGAGAAATTCATTTGTTGAGAAGAGGGGGGATTTTTAAAATCTGTTGTTGTTGTTGTTGCTGCTGCTGCTGTTATATTGTGCCTCCCTAGTGAAAGCAGTCTTGGAATGGAGAGATACCAATCTTCCTTTCAGCTAGAATTTCTTGTTCCAAAGCATGGGAACTTCCTGCTGAGGTGAGAACCCTCCATTCCAGGCTACATTTTTAATTTGAAATCCTTGCTATGACTCTCTGCAGGACATGTTTGAACAAGTTTTACAAGCAAGCACTGAGGCTTCCTGTTGCAGAGAGACAAAGGAAGTTGAAAAGCCCCATAAAAACTGATGGTTAAAAATCCACACTCCTATTAGCAAGAGGTTCCCTGTATTGAAGAGAGAGGATGCTTCTGATTCGTTGAGCAAAACAGAACCTCAGTGCACGCACATGCACCCCCCTTCCATACTCAGAGCACTAAGCACCCCACATTTTTATTTAATTTTATTACTGGACTTGTGCAATTTTGATAGTGCCCGGGGCATGTTGTGTACATGCATTAATAATTATTATAGAAAAGGGAAGGCAAAGTGCAAAGATGAATCCTATACTGTACTTAAACAGGCAATTCCAGTGCTGATATCAAAGACATCCCCCCTCCATCCTTAAACTACACTTTTATCCCTACTTCTCTTGCTTTCTGTATTGCAGCCCAGGGAGGGAACTGAATTTGGTGAAGTGGGGGACGGGAACATGGTGCAGCGTAAAACTAGACCCTCACGCCACTTTATACACAGCTCTTTCCCCTTTTCTTTTTTAAACAGCAGAGCCACTCAAAAGAGAACCTGACAGTGTATACAGGGTGAAGGAGAGGAAGAGGGGAAATTGTCCTGTTCAGGGGGTCAGCTGGTCTTAAGCGAACCACTCATGATTCAGTTACAAGGTCAGCTGATCTATAGAAATGCCACACGGATAGACTTTGAGTGTGGTCAGAGCGAAGGGCTTACAGAGGAATTTAAAGGCGAAATCTCATGTTCAGAGTGGCTCATATGTTGGCTCAGTCGGTAGAGCATGAGACTCTTAATCTCAGGGTTGTGAGTTTCAGCACCACGTTGGGGAAATGATTTCTGAAATGTAGGGGGTTGGATTAGATGACCCTCACAGTGCTTTCCAATTCTACAATTCTATGATCCTCTGTGAGAGGGGTTGTAAGTAAGGGGAAAATCTTCTTAGGTTAAAAGGGAGATGGCAGCGCAGTAGCTGTTTGACTCTTAATGTGAGACTCTTCACTGCACAGCTGTCAAGGAAATATATGTGTTTTTGTGTCCAGATATATAATTCAGAAGGTTATGTTCCAAATAGTTACAGGAGTGAGCTGAAGAAAACAACGTTTTCTGCTTTATCAAGCTCACCACTGCCAGTTATTTGTGGTTATTTTTCCCCATATTAAGTTTGTTTTTCAATGTACGCCAACCATTCTTGGGGAACTTGTCAGTGTGGGTGTTTAGACAAGGGGATTTCTCTTCACTCAACAATGATGTCATGTAGAAATATATTCTGTAAATTTTGCCATCAAGAAGCTTTTTATAGAAGACTGTGTGAAAATATTTGCTTAAGGGATCTGGCTCAGTGCATCTTTTAAATATTATTTGCACTTCTTATAACTATAGCACAGGAAAAGTTCAGTAATTACAATAAATCTGAGAAGTTTGTGTTCTCCCTCGTTTCCCCCTATGGACTGTATTAAAAAGCTAGGGAATTACAATAGAAAACGCACCCAGTGTAGCCTTTAAATCTAAAGACTGTTTCTCTGTCTCCAAGTGTCAAAAGGAAATACCTCTGTATTTGTTTCTATTTCTTTAAATAATTTAAACCACAGAAATATTTTATATAAATAAAACAAAAAACTGTCAGAGTGCACTGAAACTTTAATGGCATACTATGGTAGGCGAAGCCCAAAGCATCTTGTTTACTCTTCTCCGTAGGAATTCTTCCTGCATATTTTGCTTTGAGCTCAATGGTATAGAAGAAACTGGAATATTATAGGGAACTGGCTTTTACAAATGAGGAAATTTAAATAGAAAGCACATTGTGGTAGATTCCTTATATTAAGTGGAGTTCTGTTGAATTTTGCATTGGAATATATCTGCTGAACTCTGTCTTAGAATAAAGGTGATATAAGGGATGCCTCCACTCAATCCAAACTACCCAACAGCCCAGCTGCTTGACCTCCCTCATCTGGGGCATGGATCAGAGACATTTCAAATGACAATTAAAGTTGTGGGTAGAGATATTTCAAACGATAATTAAATCATGCCATGTGTCAGGGACTGGGCAGATGAGGAGAAGGAGTGGAGACCGCCAATCCAAGAGGCTTCCAGAGAGGGCAAAGAAGAAGGGAGAATGGACCCAGGATCATGGTGGTATGAGACAGGGCACACCCCATAAGAAGAAATGAGCTGTGAAATAATGGGTGGTGAACAGGAGCGAGATATCAGGTGCACTAGGTCTGAACAGAGGCAGCAGTCAGATGTGTTAGAAACAGTACAGCAGCCAAGTGACACAATGTCTCTGGAGAGTATGCCAGAGTCCCCTCCTTCCCATAGAACAAGGCGTTTCATGCATGTCACAGAGCAGAAATCCAAGCAGAGACAGAGAGAATCCCTTAGCAGCCAACGTAGTCAGCAGGATGGAACTCAGAGCTAGGAAGTAACTGCCAGGAGGGAGGAGCAGTCACTCTGAGCAACAGCACATTCCATGGTCTCAGTATATTTCTGTTGATTTAAAAAGAACTGAAAGAAGCTTTCCACGTTTCTGATTTCACTAGGCAGTTAGCCCAGTGAGCTGTTGATGGCACCCTTGTGATACCATGTCACACCCCCTAAAGATGACTTGGTCCTTGCGCCAGGTCTGTAGGATAGAGTGGATCTCACCCTTCATCTGTGGATGGAGAAGTCCCTCTCATTCTAGCCACTGAACCCCCCTGACTGTCTGACTAGAAAAGGGAAAAGAAAAGGATGTTCCGGGGCAGATCAAGGGAGAACTTTGAACCACAAGCTCTAAAACTCCCTCATTCCATGAACACTGTCTCAACCCAGAGAGAAAACTTTATGGAGGAGAGGCTGAAGGGAAAACAACAGCACTCAAAACTGTTGGTGGTGTGGAAGACATGCCCTTCACTTCCACTCTCCCGGTGTAAGCCCAGCACGGCTTTGAAAGTGCAGCTCACCCAGTTCTGATTTTATCCTCTCCAAACAAGATAAGATGATCTGACCAAGTATTTCTATCCTTCCTTTTAGGAAAAGGTCCTAATACCATGATACGCAAAGAAAGATCACTGGTATGAGATTAACCTCTGTATGCAAAACTTACTTGCTTATTTTTTTCTGTGATGATTGAAAAAATTGTGCACACAACACATTTCCATACAATACAAGAAAAATAGATATGCTGGAATACGTGGAAAACACTCTAATTAAAGTCATTAGTTGTGGTCACACAATTTCCTTTCTTTCTTTAATTTCTACTGGAACAAACTCTTCTTGAATAGTGGCAAAGTCAAGTTTACATTTTATTTTCTGTTGCAAAAATGGAGAAAAGTTATCTAGCTCCATAGCTGTCAACCGTCCCTTATTTGGCGGGAAACTCCCTTATCCCAGAGCCGTTTCCCGCTGCTGTCCCGGATTGATGATGTCCCTTAAATTTCCTGGGTTTCAAAGGAAGCAGCTCCTCTCCCTCTCTGCCTGCCTGCCAGCGAGGAGGGAGGCTGCAACTGTGTTGCTGGCTGCGTTGCTCACCCAATAAGGAGTCTAAGAACGACTTGGGGGTGGAGCTTGCATGCCTTGTGCCAATCAAATCGGCTGCATTGCCTGGGGACTCGCCTTTGCTCAGCGCTTCCCAGCAGAGAAGTTTTCCTTGCTGCATCCCCTTTGCTGGGTTGCTGCACTGTGGGAACCACCTCTTGAGGTTTCTGCTGGCTGGGCTTTCTGCCTTTGGCTCGGAGGGGCTCAGAAGTTGAACATACCTGTGCTCGGAAACGGATGGATACGTTATCGACGGCCCACTCACCCTTGCCGGGGAAAAGGTCTGTCTGGAGCGGGGGCACATGGTGGAGGAAAAGGAAAGGAGCTGGTTGAGTACAATGGCGGGTGGCGATCTCATGGGAAGGGGGGCTTTTGGATTTGTTTTGGAGGCTCCTTCGATTGTTATGGGGGAAAGGAAAGGAGCTGGTGGACTAAAATCCCTTATTTTGGCTGCTGATCCCTTATTTTTGAGGCTGCTGGTCCCTTATTTTCAAATCTGTAAGTTGACAGCTATGTCTAGCTCCAAGGATGAAAGCAATTAAAAAACAACAATACACAACTAGTTGACACACAAAACTCTGCCTTGTGCTTGTATTCGCCTTTTCTCAAACATTTTAATGCACATAGGACAGTTTGACTTGTGTGTGTATGAATTGCAGGCATGTGAGCTTGAAACTATTTGAAACTGCTTCTTTTTTTTAAAAGGAAACCATAATTGTTTCTTTTATCTTTTAGCAATATGCAATTGCTTTCATTAGCCAAACCTTTCCTTTTAAAATTCAAGTGTACATGATGAATGCTAAGTATTATGATATTGTACATTATGCTCAGTGGAAAAATGATCTCTATAGAATAACGGTCATTTTTTCTACAGTAAATGTGGAGATTGTAGATTCACTGTACTTGTGTTTCTTTCTCTCTCTCTCTCTCTTATAAAACTGACTCTTTATAAAGCTCTGACACATAGAATAAGATGTACATACAGTGCTGTCAAAACGCAATGAAATAAACTGAAGTAGAAGTATGTTATGTAGCCGTGTTTCTTTTTATCCAGCCACAATGTCTGCTTACCTCTTTCTGGGCGAGTGGTGGTTGTAGCCCCTTGCTGGTCTGCTGCCAACCCAGCAGCTGGGACTTGGCTGCCAAAATTGCAAAATTTAAATGAGCCAGTCAGCATCACTGGGATGCCATGAGCTCAATGTTTCCACTCCAAGCGCCAGCGATGCTTAAAAGCCGACTGCACCAGGTTCTTTCTGTGTAATTGGCCAGAAAAGTAGACCTGCCTTCTCTCCCTTTCATGGTTCTGTAATTTGTCTTGGTTAACCTTTTTTTATTACATGCTAGTTCACGTGTTGCTTCATGAATCTTAACCCTATTTTTATTCCAAGGTTGTTTGCTTAACCATGTTTTATTCCCTAGATACCTTGCTAAACATGTTTTGCTTCCTTGTACTATCTGACCTTGCTATGGTTCCCAATGTTTGCCATCTTCAGAGCTAGGAAGGAATTGGCCCTTCTGGAGATAAATGTCAAAACTTTTGGCAGTTGAGGCATTGGGTGGAATCCTAGTCATCAAGCTTTAGGGTGAAGTGGTGCATCACCTGGATCAAACCTGTGGCTTATTCAGTGTACCATGTTAGAGGAGTCTAGGTAGAAGACTCTGTCCAGAAGCCATGCATGGGGCAGATGGACCATAGAGCTTCCAGCAGTGGCCTGAGGATGGCCACATCAGTAGAATGTTGTCTTGGGGAGGCCATAATCCATGGTACAACCCTGTTAAAATTTCAGTCCTCCAGAAGGAGGCTGAAATGAATATACACCCAATGCGTGAGCCAAAATCTGCCTACATCTGGAATAGCTAATGTTGTGGCCATTTTTAACCCAGATCATAGTCAGCGTGAGTTTGTTCATTACACTTATCTAGAGACATTGCACAGGGATAGGGGTGATGCAGCTGGGACCACAAATCAATTTAAAGTATATATATATATTATTCTTGATTTTGGAAAATAAAAGATAAATCAGTGACTGAAAAAACAGGAGCAGTATTAAATTCTTATAGCAATGCCGGAGTTAGCAAATACCGAAGTCCTTTATGTATATTAAGTTTGCAAATTCTCCTATACTTGAATATTCTAAATTTCCTCAATGCCACAAAAAAATGGTCTCAGAAACATCACCCTCAAACCTATTTCCTCTCACTGGAGACTTCTTAATTAACAGCCGTATCTGTACATGAAAGATGTATTTTGCCAAGCCAGAAACAACTTAAATCATGTTATTAAATTATGAAGGGAAAAAGCACAAATCACAGTGGGCCTGTTTAACATCTCCCAAAGCAATGTGCAATGATACTTGGCCTGCAGCGCCTAAATTTTATGTAATGATGTTATGAAATATTTAATAGTCTAATATTTTGAACACCTTTCCAGTGCAACAGACATTAAAAATTAATTTCTTCAAATGGCTAAAGGTTACCTGAACAAATTTTATTAGATGCTTTCAAAGCTGATGAACAGCATGAAGATATTTGAAGATCCACTTTTGTAAGGGAAATGGAATTAATATATTGACTAAACAGTAAACAACGGAATTAAGATCACAGAACAAGGTAAACTCCCTTGGAAAGGCTTTTTCTGGACAATGACTGTGCTTACAAAACCATATTTTGGTTGGCAATTTGCTGGATAATTTATAAGCTTGATGATCCAGTCAAATTAGACAGGATGATGTTAAGGTAGTTCTATGGCTATTATTATACCACTGATACACCCATCATTATGAACACACACTGTGTAGGGTCGTACTTACAGATGCTCTGAATGCTAGACAGGCAGTTTAGGAATTCAGAGTGATGGGGAGGAGGAAGAAGAAGTGGGTCTCTAGCAGGAGATGCATCATGCTGCTCCAGGCTGATAACAGTTCTTGCCCTCCATCTTGTCCAAAAGAGGCTGTTTTCTGACCAGATTCTTATTCTTTTCTCCAGCTGTCAGGATCCATTGTTAAACCCTCTTCCTTTCATGCTCTGTTATCTTGACCACAGGCTGTCAGCAAATGGTCAGAGAGACATTAGTCTTGTAACACTGGTGATCAGTGTGTGCTGAACTTGGGGTGATCTTCCAGCCTGGAGGTCACAATTACAGGAGCTTAGCTGGATTGTGTTCCTGGTAGACAGGCATCTCAGGCTTTGATGTGCATCCCCAGTCCCTTTTGAATACCAAGCTTTGTGATGAAGTTAACGCTGCCTGTAGCTTCTTTCCTGTGAGCAGAGTGTTCACTAAGCATTTGTTCAGCATCCACACCATCTACAGCTGATTCATATTACATCGAGGGCATTTCAGAACACTATTGTAAAAATGTAAAGGTGGTTATTTTTATTTATAATGGGTAGAAATGAGAAAGTGCCAGAAGACACCAGTGAAATCAGCTACCAACAAGTCAAGCTACATCAGGAAGGTTCAGGGAGCATCAACAAGGGTTTGGAATGTATTGCTGCAAAAGGACTAAGTTGTCAAAACTCAAAATTATAATATGCCCATCTCTGTTATACTTACCTGGAAGACAAAAAAAGGAAAAGGGGGAAGATATAGAATATGTGAACAAGGCCAATAATAATACCTTATAGTTCTGTTTGCAGCAATACTTTTCTTTTTGATTATGTTGCATTTTGACATTTTTAAAATAAAGAATAAATACCGTAAAAGAAAGTGTCTTTTTCATGAAGATGACTGACTACCCCTCCTCCTGCCCTCAACACTTCCCAATTCTCACCCATTCCAATAGTCAACGGCTACTAGCAAATTGCATAATATTTCATTAGCTGATAGACAGCCAAATAAATTTTGCTGCCTGAAGTGAACAAGATAGTTCACCCTCAACAGCACATGCAAAGCCAATTTGACTAACAGCTGCTTCAATAGCACATTAGGCTAGTTTAAGCAAGGGCATCTCCTGCCTGAAGCAGCCACCTTAAAATGCCTAATGATAGTGCCGGCCTTGTTACTTAATCTGAAGAAATCAGCTCCTCCACTTATATGTATATCATGAACATTGAAAGGAAAGGAATATAAACATTTCATGGTCAAGCAAGTAACATGAAGCCAAGAAAACATTTTGAAAGTAAAATGGCTTAGTTACATCTCAGATGACGCAACTCATCCATAAAAAGTCCATAAAATGACCACAAACCAGCCCCAATCTGTGTTAAAGATGTGATTATAAAATTTCGTGTGGTTTTGGCTTATTTTTATTATTCATAAAAGCAAGTAATGGGAGCAACATTATGAGCAAAGGTTGGAGGGTGGGGAAATGAAAAAATTGCTTTAACCTTGAAATAGTATTTTGAAGGAAGTTCTTTGGATACTGCATATTGCTCTTTACTCCTTGAAGACCTAATTTATATTTTGCTGTTGGGCCCAATCCTCAAAGATGCTATCAACCATAATGGCCAAGAAACATTTGTGTGGGGTTTAATTTATAGCTACTGTAACATCAAGTCTTCTGCTGCCATTCGCCACATTCCACTCTATATTTTCTCACAGTTTTATACAATTATTAATATTTTCCTTCCTTATCTAACACAATCATCTTCAAATTAAAATTTTATATGTATTTCTTGAAACTCATTTCCTGTTATCAACTCTAGCCTTTCTAATCTTTTTTCCCCCAATACAAAAAAAGAAGAAGAAAGGTTTGTGTATTGTCAAGTTAATATTTTTACTCAGAAGATGCATTCTCATGCGGGCAAAAATAGGAGTCCTTCTTTTATTAAATAAACCATCTTTTCTTTTTGTAAGTATTCTGTATTAATAATGCATTAGCTAACATGTCAAGTCTTGGTCCACCCGAAACATAATGAGCTTCACATCAAGATTTTTTAAAAAAGACAGCAGTCCTATTGATTTGATGTTTTGGACCCTGCACTTCTTTTACTACAGTGTTGGGCTTAGACATTCTGTAAGATTCATTGCTGAAGCAAAACACTGAACTGAAAGACTATGGCTGATTACATGCAGATGAAAATGAATTATAATTTTGAATGACTAAATGACAAATTCAAGAAAAAATAAGGCCTTTCGAAATCATAATCCAGTGAGACAGGAGTGGGGAACCCTGAGACCCTCCAGATGTAGTTGGACTCTAAATCCCATCAACGCTTTTCTGCATGGCCAATAGACTCAAGGATGATGGGAGTTGTAGTCCAGCAACATCTGAAAGACACCTTCTCACCCTGTCCTGTGCTGGGGCGTCGGCCGGTTTCCGTCTCTTCACTATCCCTCAAGCTCCCTGCTTCTAGCACTTCCCAACTTGTTCCCTCCTCTGAGGTGTGGTCCCACCACCAGTCACCAGGCTTGAAATCTTCTTCTTTTGTGCCTTCCCTGGGGGGCTCTTGGTTGAACAGATTCCACCACTCTTCCTCATCCAGCCAGTCCTTGACACTGTAGGACTTCTGAGTAAACATGCATAAACTCAGCTGGAAATGGGCTAGCTCACCCTACTGAGTTATGCATATACAGCATGAGCATATGAACTATTACAGTGGTACCTCGGGTTAAGAACTTAATTCATTCCGGAGGTCCGTTCTTAACCTGAAACTGTTCTTAACCTGCGGTACCACTTTAGCTAATGGGGCCTCCTGCTGCCGCCACGCAGCAGGAGTTCTTAACCCAAGGTACTATTTCTGGGTTAGCGGAGTCTGTGACCTGAAGCGTCTGTAACCCAAGGTACCACTGTATTGGATCTTTCTTTGTAAGTTTCTGTATTGTATCATTTTGCTGAAGCTGATGCTGCTCTTTTGGGGTGGTCTTGTTTCACTGTATGTGACTTGGTCTTTGTTATATTTATTAGCATATAATTATGATTCTGCCTTATATCATGTCCAAGTACAATGCCATCACCCAGCATACTGGAATATGAAATAATAATAATAATAATAATAATAATAATAATAATAATAATAATAGTACCCACCCATCTGGCTGGCTTGCCCCAGCCACTCTGGGTGGCTTCCAACACACATAATAATAATAATAATAATAATAATAATAATAATAATAATAATACATCAAGCATTAATAGTAATAATCAGTTCCTATATAAAAAGTCACTATACCTTTAAAATAAACAAATTCAATAAAGCAATATTCAATAATCCATTAGAATCCAATAGTAAACAGTAAAATTAAACATCAGCAAATAATAACTTAAAAGTTTACACTTATCAATTGCAATAAAGAATTACTAAGCTATAATCAATAAAATAACAACAAATCACAATGCATAAAATACCACAAAACATACAAAACCATGTAAAACGATCAAATTGAGAAACAAGGGCACACAGTTTATAAAAACTCCTGAGAAGGGCACCCCTCAAATACCTCTGAGTCTGGGCAGGTGCTTTTCATTTGGCTCTCCAGCCATCTACAGTGGTGCCTCGCAAGACGAAATTAATGCGTTCCGCAAGTCTCTTCGTCTTGCGAGTTTTTCGTCTTGCGATGCACGGTTTCCCATAGGAATGCATTGAAAATCAATTAATGCGTTCCTAGGGAAACCGCCTTCAGACCAGGTCCGGGGACAGTCTGTCCCCGGACCTCTTCTGAAGGCTGGGGGGGGGGACAAGGGCTTTTCTTCCAACCCCCAGCATTTTAAAAAACCCCGGGACAGCGGAGGACTTCTCCGCTGTCCGGGCAATCTTAAAATGCTGGCGGGCGGCATTTTAAAATCGCCCTGGGACAGCGGAGGACTTCTCCGCTGTCCAGGGCGATTTAAAAGCCCCTGGGAAGGCAGGCAGGGGGGACAAAGACTTTCGCCCCCCGCCCGCCTTCAGAAGGTGTTCCCGCCCCCCCGCCCCGCTTCGGAGCAGCGTTCCGAAGCGGGGCGGCTGGGGCAGGTGTTCCCGCCCCCCCGCCCCGCTTCGGAGCAGCGTTCTGAAGCGGGGCGGCTGGGGCAGGTGTTCCCGCTCCCCCGCCCCGCTTCGGAGCACCGGGAGAAGCGATCTCCCCGCAGCCCCTTGCTTCAAAAGAGGTCCGGGGGCAGCGGGAAGCGCTTCCCGCTGTCCCCGGACCTGGGGCTGCGGGGAGAAGATCGCTTCTCCCCGCCGCCCCTTGCTTCAAAAGAGAAGACCCGCTGTCCCCGGGGCAAGCTTCGTTTTGCGAAGCAAGCCCATAGGGAAATTCGTCTTGCGAGGCAACTCGAAAATGAAAAAACCTTTCATTTTGCGAGTTTTTCGTCTCGCGAGGCGTTCGTCTTGCGGGGTACCACTGTAGTCTTGAAAGGTCAAAACAAGCATTTCTTAGTGTATTGATAGACAGTGCAGAGCTTTCAGCACAAGTGCTACATTTTTATGGTGACTTGTCCCCCCAGATTCTTGCTGCAGCATTCTGCAGTAGCTGTAGTTTCCAAAGGCAGTCCCACGTACAGTGAATTGCAATAATCCAGCCATGAAATTGCCAACACATAAACTATAGTAGCTGGAGCCGTATGAGGGCTGTGTGATCATACAAAGCTATGTGCATAAACAGGGGATAGATTTGCATTCATCCAGATGTTTCTTTAGCATTGCTAAAGAGCTAAGATGCATCTTAGTTGAAAGTGAGCTCTGCATATTTTTTCCTCCAGTGGGAGTGCAGTTATGGAAAGCTCAACAAAACCTCCAGCTGTATGCATGGATCAGCCATGTATGCACACCGATAGCTTTGTTGATTCACCCTCTAGAGCTGTTAAATACTCATGAGGTTAAGTGTTTGTTGCATCCTCGTCACTGTTGCAGCGGGGAAGCTGATAAGCTTCCGAGAAGCACCTGTGTTAAAGAGTAGCAAGATGGAAATTCCACTTCAGATCTACCAGCCTGCATCCAAGCCTGAAATATAGGAAAGCCAGAAGCACAGAAGTGCTATTTATAGACAAAGTTCACTCTGGGTGCACTGCATAGAGAGTGCCCTGCTGTTCTTTGGATTTTTCCAGCTGAAGAACAAGAAGTATTGTTATTTATGAACTTGTGAATCTCACTTGGAATGCCTTGCACAGAGTGAATCATCCTCTTATATGAACTTTCTCAGCTCATAGCCTTAGATTCCACAATATATATATACCATATATATATATATATATATATATATATATATATATATATATATATATTTGCTTTCGTAGATTTTCACGGGTACAGGAATGCAGGTTTTGGTGTCTTCGGGTGTCTTCCCGTGTAAGAGTTGGGGTGTCTAGGCGACGTTTCGACGAGGTCTCACTCGTCATCTTCAGGCTGGTGCTTTCGGCTTCTTGTTACTGGAACAGAGCTCTGTTCCAGTAACAAGAAGCCGAAAGCACCAGCCTGAAGATGACGAGTGAGACCTCGTCGAAACGTCGCCTAGACACCCCAACTCTTACACGGGAAGACACCCGAAGACACCAATATATATATATATATATATATATATATATATATATATATATATATGTATGTATGTTATTGTGGCTTTCTTCCAGTATGTGATGGTTTTATATTATATTGTATTAGCCATAAGAAAAGTCTGTGGGATGGCATTCACCATTTGATGTGGTTTCTTCTCAAGGAACTTTGCACAATCGTGTATTTTTAAATCTATGATTAACAAGGTGTAAAGAATAAACTATAATATACATTCACCATATTGATTCATTGGGACTGGGAGATGAGGTCATTGTTGGTACATCAACTTGTCTTCCTGTGCCATTATATTTTCTCACATTGTATAACTCTGAAGCAACAGAAGTCAATTTTGAACTTTACAACTACTGCAAAATTGTACAGACCCTGCCTTGCTGTTCCAAGAAGAGAATACCTTTTTTGTCTACGGAAATGAGTCAAATCTAGTAGAGGTTCTCTGTTGGAGACAGGGATGCTGATTTTCAATAATCAGCCTCTTCTCCTGAAGCCTCTAGTATCATTTTCACAGTTATTCCCCTCCGGGGGGGGGGGGGTTTCCCCCCACAGACTTTTCAGGAGACTGCGAGGAGAATTGTCAAAAAAAGTCTCATGCCCATGGGCACATCTGGTTAGTGAAATTCTGTGGCAGACAACTCTGGGGTTTCTATTCAGTTTGCTGTTATTCACCATTTTCTGAAGAAAGATACTTAGGGGCATGGAGAATATACATCTCGCTGATGAGAAACATTTTCATTCACAATTTTAACAGATTTTTAAAACATCAGCCTGGACCACAGTTGGAAACCTGTCCACCTTCTATAAATAGTCTATTTCAAATTCAGGGCTAACCCAAGACATTTCACTGCAAGTGACAGCAGCAAATGACACCCCTTCAACAAATTAAGGGGCATGGCGCCCAATGCCACTCAATATAAATCCGACAAGAATTTCTGCCCTTCTGTGCTACTAAAATCATAGAATAGCATTTTGTTAAGACTGCAAGCCTACACACTTACATGGGAGTAAGTACACTGAAAACTATTAAACTTATTTCTGAGTAGACATGCATAGGATTGCACTACAAGTCACTCACAACTACACTGTAAGTAACTAGCATGACACCTAAAATCAGGTAGGGCTAGCTTAAAAAAAAAAACTATACAAAAAAATACAGTGGTACCTTGGTTTACAAACTTAATCCATTCCGGAAGTCTGTTCTTAAACCACAACGTTCTTAAAACCAAGGCGTGCTTTCCCATAGCAGCGGGGGACTCAGTTTACAAATGCAACACACTCAACAAGTTCTGCTTCGAAGACAAAGTTCACAAACTGAAACATCTACTTCCGGGTTTGCAGCATTCTTAATCCAAGTTGTTCATAAACTAAGCTGTTCTTAAACCAAGGGACCACTGTAAATTATATTGGTGTCATTTTTAAAAGAATAATAATCTCTAACTCAAGATGTTTGGTCTTCTTTTGTAGAATAATACAATGTGAGCTTGGTAGCAAGCATAATCCATTTTAGTCTACTCATCTCTGTGCAGTTCAATATCCGCTAAACCTTTGTATAACAATAATTTAGACCTTTCTTATACGTAGGTAGCACATAGGTAGTAAATCATACAGCCTACCATCAAGCTGCCTAATGGAGGTTCCGCTAAACCACCTGGCGTATTGCCGCTAAAAGAAATCCTCATATATTTTTTCCACCCTCTCTTTCTTTTCTTTTTTAATAAATGAAAAAGGCTTTCAGAAACTCTATTTGTTATAACAGAGCTTCCTGATTGTTCCGTGAGTGCCCAGAGATGGATAATATCCTGCATCCACTTGCTTTCAAATGGTCTCACAAATGTCTCTTAGGGTTACAAATAAGTATATTCAGGATTGCAGCTGCCATCACTCTTTTAACAAGCTTCACATTTATTGTCCAGCACAAGTCAAATAACTGGCTGTTTCTTTATTCCATGCACTTGCTTTTCCCTAATAGAAATCCTTGAGCAAAGGAAGACAAAGTGGGAAGTGCAAACAAATTGCTTGCTTATTGGTTTTTGTTTTTTAAACTCCTTTAAATACTTTCCATCATCATCACACACAGACATTGTTTTGTGCTTGACAGAACTGTGATTCTAAACTATTAAACTTATACAGGCATGCATTATAAACCTAATATCAGGGAGGCAATCTTTATAGCCATTGACACAAACTTGGCTCCCTCAGGCTCACCATGAGCAGAAAGCTGTTCCTTCACAAATTCTGCAGTAAAGGTGACTTGGGTCATTTGTCTTGGGCAGGGGAAAAGGACAAAAAATCAAGCCCAGATTCGCTAACGTATCTCCATTACCATGCTGACTGCCTGAAATTCAGTGTGCTGAAACTGCAGCAGAAATCAAGGAGGAACAGCAATTTGGTTAGGCATGTCATGTCAGAGAATTCCAGTGAAAACGGAAGCAAGAACGGAAATGGTTGGTGCTTGCCTATTTGCCCCATATCCAGAATAGTAATCCATCCAGCCAATATGATCAGTATTCTCTGTTGTTGCTCTTTTCAATCCACAAATGGTAACATAACTGGCAATGCCTTCCTCACAGACTTTGAATTGTGTTTCCTTTGCATTGAAATCAGTATTGTGGAATAACATAATGATGACATTATTAACTACATCATTAATTACAAAAGAATTCAGCAGAGCAAAAACATTTTTGTCAGAACTTGAACTGCAGTGGAATGAAAACAGTGCTGCCTGCAATTAAAATGTGGCAGAACAAAATGGATCTTATTAAGATTTACCTTAAACCAGGCACCCCCAAATTCAGCCCTCCAGATGTTTTGGGACTACAACTCCCATCATCCCTAGCTAACAGGACCAGTGGTGAGGGATGATGGGAATTGTAGTCCCAAAACATCTGGAGGGCCGAGTTTGGGGGTGCCTGCCTTAAACCTTATTATGTGATAGAGAGACGTGATGGAGAGAGATCCCAACCTCCCTTCCCACAACCAACCCTGGCCAAGCAACTTTGAAAAGTTTCAAACAGGCAGCAACTGGGTGGAGCAGCACAGTGGGGTGACTAGGTGGTATTCCTTTTTATGATTTCAAGTCTTATAGAGGAAGTCCCAGTATCTCATCAAGAGATATCATTGAGCTGCACAGTCTCAGCAGTGGGCTGCCTTTGCAACCTGTAGAGCCATCAGGGAGTCAGTCCTTGCTTCCTGGTGACACCTTGTGTCACCATAGTACCCCCTGTACATTACATGGGGTGGTGCCAGCTCCCTATTTAAGGACAGGAAGGCCACTTTCACTCCCTCTTCATCTTTCTGCAGCACTTGCTCTCCCTCCTGGATTCATAGTATGACCTTGGTGGGACCCAGGAGCCAGATAAGAACCGCCTCTGAGGCCAACTTGCTTCACTTGCCTCAAGCTTTGGAGCACTGCAGTGTAGCTTGACCTATTAGCTAAGGCTTAGCCTGAGGTTCAGTTACTCCTGCACTGGCAGGGACTGGCAGGATTCCAAAGAGTGTGTGGTACAGGCAGGGGACCAAGGGAATCTAGGAGAGAGGGAATCCTGGAATCCAGGAGAGAGGACCAGTGATTTATTGGGAGACATGGCTACAATGGGACATTCCTTCTCTGAAGGAGCAGAAGATGGCAAGTCTGTCCTCAAGTCAGAAGGGTTGTGAAGCTAGCCCTGGCAGTTCCTCTTCCCATGGCAGAGATAAAATCAGCCTAAATATTAAATAACAAATAAGCTTGTTATACAGGTACATAGAGTCAGATTAGCTAAGGATTATATAAGGGCAAAGGCAAGGCCTTGATTCTACTGCTTTGGTTACAGGCACAGGACGTTGGGGATGTGACAGACGGAAGGGAGGTGAAGATGACAATAGAAGTCTACATAGGGGTACAAAGTTCAAAGCTACAAACTAACAATGTAGTAATATCAAGGTCTGGAATGCTTTACAACATCAAGGTGGCTGCTGTCCCAAACTTGGGGTAGATGTTTCAGTATAAGCATTTCTATCTTTCACATTGCAGTTATAGTTTTTCTGAAATGTAAGAGCTTTATTTAGCATAGATGCAGAAAACAATTATTTCTTCTACCTATCCTTTCTTCCAATAAATTGCTATATTTCTGTTGGGAAAGATTGAGGGCACAAGGAGAAGGGGACGACAGAGGACGAGATGGCTGGATAGTGTTCGCAAAGCTACCAGCATGAGTTTGACCAAACTGCGGGAGGCAGTGGAAGACAGGAGTGCCTGGTGTGCTCTGGTCCTTGGGGTCACGAAGAGTCGGACACGACTAAATGACTAAACAACAACAACCTATCCTTTCTTCCAATAAATTGCTATATTTCTACTTGTGGACCAATTTTTATTTTGCTAGTAGAGATAATATATTGATCATCCTTTTCCTTAACTTTCAGAGCATACAATTTGTAGAATATCTAGAAAGCACCCATTTCCATATTGACTTTTTATGTAGCACAGGCATTTCTCCTCTCTTGTGGCTTTGTTTAAAGGATGAGAAAACCACTTATATTTCCCTGCTACATGCTACTTATATTAAATCAGGCGCAAAATGCACATGTTATGTTTCCATTATCAGCTACTCATTCACAACTATTAAACTTTAACTAGGATTATGGGAGAAACATGACATGCTAGGCACAGACATCATGGATGTTCACTGACCACTGCCTTCACATGCCTGCATAACAGGAAAACACACACACTCACTAGCAGCCTCATATCCTGAATTACTAAGATAGTCTAAGAAACTAAAACATCAGTGTGGTTTTGAAATCAGTGGCTAAAATTGGTGTTGTATGAAAGGTTCAGTCTGCCATCTTGATTCAAAATGACATCCAATTGTATCCAAATATAGCCAAAACCAAACCAAACCAAAAAAGCAGCTCCTTTTATCTGGAACTATCACACAAAATTTATTTATGATATCTTAAGAGTTTAGAATGATTCAACCCACCATATTGATTCAAAATGGCATCCAATGGTAGCTAAACATAGACAGAATTCTCCTCCTCTATCTTAGAACCATATTGCTTGACTTGGTTACAACATTTTAAGAGATGTCCAAATGTATAGAGAACAGAGAAACAACTTTCCAAAATAAGGATAAAGGTAGACAGAAGACAGAGAATAGATAGATGTAAAAAAGAAAAAAGGAAAAAGGTAAAGGACCCGTGGATGGTTAAGTCTAGTCAAAGGCAACTCTGTGGTTGTGGCGCTCATCTTGCTTTCAGGCTGAGGGAGCCGGCGTTTGTCCACAGACAGTTTTCTGGGTCATGTGGCCAGCATAACTAAACCGCTTCTGGCACAACAGAACACCATGACGGAAACCAGAGTGCACGAAAACGCCGTTTACCTTCCCGCTGCTATTTATCTACTTGCACTTGCGTGCTTTCGAACTGCTAGGTTGGCAGGATCTGGGACAGAGCAACGGGAGCTCACCCCATTATGGGGTTTCGAACCACTGACCTTCTGATTGGCAAGCCCAAGAGGCTCAGTGGTTTAGACCACAGCATCACCCTTACTAGTAAAACCACCAGATAAAAACACTAGTTACAAAAAAAGCCATGTAAAAAGAAAGGTCTTAACAACCTATTTAAAAGGGAAGTCTCCTGAATCTGTCACACAGTGATGGGACAGAACATCACTTCATGAATTTGCCCATCCTATTCCAAATGAGTATTGATGGTGGTGGTGGGATGTCATTTCAGCAGTGTAATGATGCCTGTACGTAGCATACATTTCCATGACTTTTCTTTGGATCAAGCTTTCATTTTTTTCTCAGGGTGGACACCAGAAGCACCATTTTCTATTGTGACAGACACGCTTTGTGGAACAGCCTTCAGAAAAAGATGTGTTGATGTTAATCTCATGGAGCACTGTGGTGGCAATAGAAGTGTACAATAAAGTCAGATCTGCATTGGCTGCTGAGTCTCAGAAACCTTGACAAATTCTCAAGTGTCATTTAAATATGCCCTCTGTGCCAGATTCAAACCAAAATGGCTGTAAATAGGATTGCAGATGCTTAGAAAAATATGAGGACTATTTTTTTTCTGAAGCATTTTCAATGAAACTGGATTGCTGGGCCCTCAGTTGAACTTTCTGGATTAGGCTTTGATGTTTTATGTTTAATATATTTTGCAGGTTATAAAATGGTGTATTGTTAATGACCCTACACTTTTATAAATAATAATGCATGAAATTGTAGGTCATAGTCTGCAGACGGTGCTATTAAAAGTTGGCTATTTACTACTGACAGCAGTTCAGTTTATAGCGATGGTTTAAGTTATTTTCCATTTCCAGTATATGGAAGATCACAAATATTGTTGTTAAAGGAAATACAGCAGCTTGGTAAACATCCATTTCTTTTAAAATGTCCACTGAATGTGTTGAAAGGACATGTGTTATAATATCAAATAACTACAACAGCTTTTCAGTGGACTATATTTTCCCCAAAAGGATTACTATATTGCCCACAACTAAAAATCCATTATTTTATTTTACTTGTGCCCAAAAAGCTTGGGCACAAATCCATGTCTAATGTTTTCTGAACAGACATTTGGTACATAAGTATGTGTGTATTTGTGGCAGATGCTTAAAATGCATCATCCAAAAAGTGCTGGCTTCAGATCCTGCTGAAACATGGTTGAATCACTTCCCT
This sequence comes from Podarcis liolepis, assembly GCF_965112155.1. NCBI lineage: Eukaryota > Metazoa > Chordata > Lepidosauria > Squamata > Lacertidae > Podarcis > Podarcis liolepis. Next base: position 48,652,733 of record NC_139564.1, on the reverse strand, counting down.
GCCTAGGCCACATTCATATCCACAGCTATGCTAGCTGAACAGCAACATAGCTGCCAGACATGTCTACCTCTCCTCTCTCGTGCTCTTTTCTCTATGCATGATTTCCCTTCATGAATCCAATGGGTTCAGTGAACTCTTTCAAGTTGATAGCCCCTTTGGATTTGGCAGAATGATCATGGATAGAAGAAATGTATTAATGCTGTGTCCAAAAGTGGTTGTACATTTATATACCCTGCAACACATTTGCCATGATCAAAAGCAGTTCTAGGCTTCAGCAGTTCTCTGTGTATGTGGAGGCTGTCCAAGTATTTTAAATGCCAGGAAAAGCTCTGTATCCATATTAGTAACCATACATGGAGCTGTCTACAATAGTGAAGAGAAGGGGTAGAGTTTCCTAGATTACAGTGGAATGAGGACCAGGGCCCCAATCCTAGCATATAACCAAAGCTCCTAATTTGGAGCAATTATGCAGAAGCCCCCCGAAAAAGAGATGCTTTGAAGATGACCCCCATCAAGAAATTTCACTAACTTTATAAGAGACACTCAGCTATATTTCTCCTTTACATCTGCAGGTGAGGCAGTGGAAGTGCTGGACCAGTGTCTTGCCTCAGTAATGGACTGGATGAGAGCCCAAAAACTGAAACTCAATCTAGATAAGGCTTAAAATAAAAAAAATTCCTTCCAGTAGCACCTTAAAGACCAACTAAGTTAGTTCTTGATATGAGCTTTCGTGTGCATGCACACTTCTTCAGATACACTGAAACAGAAGTTGCCAGATCCTTCTATATAGTGAGAAGGTGGGGAGGGGTATTACTCAGAAAGGTGGTGGGAATGGGAGATAGGCAGATAGCTGAGAGAGCCTGTTGACGACTCTTAACGACTGTAATAGGTCTTACAGGAAAAGGCAAGGGGTGAGAAGGTGAGAAATGGTTTAGTCATGTATAGTGAGATAAGAATCCAATGTCTTTGTTCAGCCCAGGTCTCTCCATGGTTTTAAGTTTGGTAATGAGTTGTAATTCAGCAGCTTCTCTTTCCAGTCTATTTCTGAAATTCCTTTGTAGTAAAACAGCTACTTTGAGATCTTGTATAGAATGTCCTGGGAGATTGAAGTGTTCTCCTACTGGTTTCTCTGTTTTGTGATTCTTGATGTCAGATTTATGTCCGTTTATTCTTTGGCGTAAGGTTTGGCCTGTTTGTCCAATATAGAGAGCTACAACTAGATAAGGCTTGGCACTGTTAGTGGGTGGCTCCCTAGACTAGATGGGTGGGAGATAGCCTGATCTTGATGGGGTTACACTTCCTCTGAGGAAGCAGGTTTGTAGCTTGGGGGTACTCCTCAATCCTTTGTCATGCCCCTATCTGGACAGGGATAGCCTATCTACGGTTGTCTTACTACAATGCATTATCTATAGGGCTGCATCTGAAGATGGTTCGGTAACTTCAGCTAGTGTAGAATTCAGCGGCCAGATTGCTCACCAGAGCAAGACAGTTTGAGCATATTACACAGATCCTGGTCTGACTGCACTGGCTACCAATTAGTTTCTGGGCCCAATTAAGGCCTTAAAAGGCTCAGGACCACAAAACCAAAAGGACCACCTCTTTCCATATGAACCTACATGGACCCTGAGATCATCTTCTAAGGCCCTTCTTCGTGTGCCTCCTTCTTGAGAGGTATGGAGGGTTGCAACACAAGAATGGGCCTTCTCTGCAATGGCTCCACATTTGTGGAATGCTCTCCCCAGGGAAGGTTGCCTGGCACCTTCATTATATACCTTTAGGTGCCAGACAAAAACTTTCCTTTTTAACCAGGCCTCTGATTGATTTGATTGACATCCTATTCCTTTTTAAAATGTGGTGGGTTTTTTTGTGGGGAGGGGGTTACTGGGTTGTTGTTTTTATTTTGATTATGTATTTTGTGGTTTTATATTTTGATTTTATTCTGTGAACCGCCCTGAGACCTCCGGGTATAGGGTGGTAAATAGATTTAATAATAATAATAATAATAATAATAATAATAATAATAATAATAATAATGAGTTATTTTACTTCTGTTCAAAATTCTTGCAGATTATTTGCTCAAATAATATTTGCTATGCCCGAGCAACCCTTACCTTGTTGCTATCTCACCTCATCCCTGCCCCATTGCTGCTCTGCTAGCCCCTTGTGCAGAGCTGCTGTTCTTATTGAATGACTTCTGCCAGAATGTTTCTCATTCCCTGCAGTTATTGCTTCACTAAATTGGCTAATTTGAGTTTCCATGACGGTTGCACAAATGAAGCCCTTGTGTTTCTTGGGAAAACCATAAGCCAAAGACCGAACCATGAATACAGAACCTTAGGTTAACATTGAAAAGCTGTCATAATGAGGAATTCAGTCCCTGGGAAGTGTGATCCAACCCTACTCCCAAAGCATGAATGTGTATTAAAGGTACAATAAATCTCTCCATTCACCATTTAATGCCTATTGAAAAGTTCCCAGCTGATACCTATCAAAATATAAGAGCGTGAAAGTCTGAAGATGACATTCTTACTATCTAAGTATCTCATTCTTCTGATTTACTATAGTGGATGTATTCATTTTGCCCAATTAGTACTCCAGGGATAAGAATTTCAGGACATAACTACTGAGTAATTATCATGGAAGCAGTAACTGATTTGTGTTAATTATGATGGCTGGAGAATTAATGCATTTGAAGAGGACATTTCACTTATAGGGTGTGATTATATTATATCGTACTAATGTATGAGCTATAGAACGACTTAACTCTGAAAACTGCTGCAGTCATTTAATGTTATTGATGTAGATTCCTTGTGTGCAACATCATAGTATTAAGTAATGAGTTGTGTTTCTTTTTTAAAGTGATACAAAGACTTGGAGGCCAAACTCTCAAGACTCTACCCAGGTCACATTCCCTTTCCCCAGGCCACAACCCTCACAAGCTTCCCATTGTACCCCCCTTAAGTGTTTGCCTGGTTAATATGTGTCCCTAAACCCTGCTTACCATTTTGGCCGCTGCAGCAGTGGTGGACCACCACAGCTGCAGGTAAATTGGGGTGGCAAATCTCTTCCTACGTGGTCAGTGAACAGTGTCAGCACCTCTGTTGGCCACAGGGGTTGATGGGCCTCACCTGTGATTCAAATCAACCGATCACAGGCAAGATAATGGGTTGGATGTCTGGGGTGAACCTGATTGAAGCTGACCCTTGCCTAGCTTCTCTCACACTTGGTAGCTCAGTCAGCAATGGATGTCTCACCCTTCCCCACCCCAAGGTTTGGCACTGCCTGAAGGTAGGTAGACACTGCGTGCTCCAAAACATTGCTATGGATTTATTCAGCTGCCATATTTGGGGCCAGGAAGGAATTTGCCTGCAAACAAATTGAGCCTCTCTGGAGGTTTTGCGTACTTCACAGCAACTGTCACAATGCTGGTGAAAAAGGCACAGGAGGTGGCCTGGAGCCCCAAAGCCCTTCATCAGTCAAAGAATCAGGGTACCCTGGAGTCCAGGGGGAAAGGATTCTGTTCAAATGCCCAGATGTGGATTAACAGACCATATAACTCTTCCAAATGGTTTGATGTACATCATAGGGTGATATTTAACCCAGGATCAACCCTGAAGGAATTATCAGCTAGCAAATGAGTTGGTTGGTTCAGGATACATACCCAATGCCTAAGCCTAAGCCTACTGACATCTGTAATCAATAAAGTTGTGACCATTTCAATCCCAAAATGCTGTCCTGTCTTTATGACTGCTTCCCACGTCCAAACCCTGAGAACCTCATTGCTCATTGCACCTGAACCTGCAATATGTCTTGCTCACCCAGACAGAGGGCAGAGAAGGGAGTGTGAGAGTATATATAAACTAGCCTCCAGTACAAAAGGCTACATCTATATATGTACATTTACATTGTGTTCTGCTCGCTTTTGCCACTGGCCTAAACACCACTGACATGTGGACCATGAAATGAGGCCTATAAGGGAATGTGATCCTCAAGCTGAAAAGATTTCCCCACCCTTGGTCCAAGTGCTCACCCACTCGTGGTTTGGCAAATAACTATGTTTCGGGGGGGCATAAACCAATATTTTTTTCATGCAGTTTATCACACCCCCACCCACCAAGAACACACACTCTCTTTATCATTGTGTCATTGTGGCCAGGTGCATAGCAAAAGCATTAGTCCACTTGTCTCCTAATTAAAGGAAGATGGTTCTTTGTCCGATACTAGCACATGAGTGGAGCAGTGCTTCTTTGAAGATGTTTACAATGTAGCAGAAGCTTTGAAATGTTCTGTACAAGTGTGTGTGTGACTATAAGAGAGGAGGGAAATTGCCCTACTAATTCTTTCTGCAAAGAGCCTCTGTTTTATTTGGTTTTGATTCAGTGCCTGCCAAACAACAAGATTGAAGAAAAGAACCTTTGTAATACGCTAGGAAAATACTAGTACCCCAATGAGCAGCGCTAACAGAGATGGCTAGAAAATAACAATACTTGTACAGTGAAATATATATTTGCAAATATACAGTTTGAAAGTTTGAGGAGATTGAATGATTTCATGCCACTGCCCTCTAAACTAAGTACTGTATTTTTTGCTCTATAAGACTCACTTTTTCCCTCCTAAAAAGTAAGTGGAAATGTGTGTGCATCTTATGGAGCGAATGCAGGCTGCACAGCTATCCCAGAAGCCAGAACAGCAAGAGGGATTTCTGCTTTCACTGTGCAGTGATCCCTCTTGCTGTTCTGGCTTCTGAGATTCAGAATATTTTTTTTCTTGTTTTCCTCCTCCAAAAACTAGGTGCGTCTTGTGGTCCGGTGCATCTTATAGAGCAAAAAATACGGTGTGCTAAGTATGCTTAGTTTAGAAATACAATACTTGTAATATAATCCTAGTTCATTTTATTTTTAATATAATGTCAGGCACAGCAATCCAACACCCCCTTCCCAAATCTGCCACACTAGAGGAAGATTAAAGGAGACAGAGTGGTCCCTCTGACTAGCTCTGGCAAGTTGTTCTGGGCTTTGCTTCCAGATAGGCTCTGCTACTCTGACCAGCAGAGTATTGCTGGAAGCCACCAATAGTGGTATACCTACTGGAGAAGTGGGCTGTTTCAGCAGGAGTGAGCAAGGATCCATTATGTCCTAAGGTAGTCCTGCAAGATCCAGGCCCATTCATTGCCCAGCCCTGAAACTGACATAGCCAAAAAACCTGATGCCACTGGTCCCATCTCTGGCATCAGGCATGACCCCTAAAGCTGGACCAGTGTTGGCCCTAAATTTTGAAGGACCCTCTCCCAATGAAGCCTGCCCCCTCTACTTCCTCAACACCTGTAGTTGCTCCTCCTCCTCCACTTCCTCATCACTGGTACCACTTGCATGCCTGCCAGGCAAAGAGTCAAAATTAAATAGGCAGTGGCATCTGCTGGTCCTCCTTCTGGACCATAGCAAAAGGTTAGTGAACAAGCAGGTTGCAACAGTGAAGAGGAGGAGCTCTCTGGTGGGTTGTAGACCCTAGATAGATGCTCAGCCATGCTGACCCTTAATGCTAGCTCACACACTGAGGCACATGTCTGAAAGGGGAAATATATGCTTTAGATGCAACCAGGGTGTGTGGAAGTGCTGACCCACCAGAGGCAGTGGTCCCGCTTCACTTCTCTGTAATTGCAGAGCTCTTTCCTGCTATTGATACAGGGGCTATCTGTCTCATCATTGGCTCTGAAATCCTCAAAGATCTCACTATAAGTTCCTTCCCCTCATTCCTTTCCTGAACATTTCCTCACCCAGCTGATCTCTGCCTGCCCTATATTCTGGGCTGGTTTGCCTTTTAAGTTACACACACACACACACACACACACACACACACACACACGAATGATTATTAGTGCAATAGAATACCTAAACCTGGTAATTTAGAAGTAATTCCCACTGATGTCAATGGGATTTTCCTCTATCTTCAGGGTGGTACCCTTTATGTGCCATCATAAACTTAAGACCCATTTGATAGTGCATGGCTCTGCAGTAGGTCTTCTGGGTTTAGTGAGACTAAAGCAACATGGCTTGCTTTATCTGGATTGCATTCAAAATATTTTTTATAGCTAGGAATTATGTTTCTGGCTCCTCAATAGCCAAAGAAATCTCCAGTTCTATTGATGTAATGAATAGAGTGGTGGTTTGATTTTGGGATTTTTGGCACCGGATATTTTTTGTAAATAATAATGATAAAACATTTAATATGGCCTCTATGCTTAATGGGAATGCAAAATGCAACGTCTTGGCTGTTTTCTAATCTGCATTAGAGAAATGCCAAACTGTCAACAGCTCCTGAGCAATATGAATGCTGCAGTTCTTCACACCCCTTTGAGTTCATATCAATCATTTGAAAATAACTGCTTTTTTCAGAATGAGCTGTCACTATTAATTTGAATAGTAGCTGTTCAATTGGAATTCATCCAATTTTTATGCAGACCATTTGGTTTCTCATACCACAAACAAAACGACATGCAAAGCAGATTCCCCTGATCCCTTTACTCTTCACTAGAATGACAAGGTTGTCCCCAAAAATTTGGATTTGCATATTCTCTTGGTTTATTTGAAAGGGCATTTTAGTACTTTATTAAATTAGGATCCTATTATATAATAATGTTCCACATGTCTACAAGCCTCTGTGCTCCAACTGAGTTTCTTCACTGATGTGGGCGCAATATAGTATTACTGAAAAGTGGAAATGGAGGGCAAGATAATAGGTTGTACCTTGTAATAGGGTAACCTTTTACAGATGAATACCCTCAAATGCACCTACTCCCAAGGAACTGCAAAAGGGAAAAACCCTCCCAAGGAGCCTTTAGTACTTTTATGGCATCACCAGCCAATGTACAGACTCCATCCCTCTCTTCACAGTTATTTCCATTATTTGAGTACAAACTACAGTGGTACCTCGGGTTACAAACGCTTCAGGATACAGACTCCACTAACCCAGAAATAGTACCTCGGGTTAAGAACTTTGCTTCAGGATGAGAACAGAAATTGTGCTTTGGAGGCATGGCGGCAGCAGGAAGCCCCATTAGCTGAAGTGGTGCTTCAGGTTAAGAACAGTTTCAGGTTAAGAACAGACCTCCAGAATGAATTAAGTACTTAACCCAAGGTACCACTGTACTAGAGAAGATGTATTTTCCATAATAGTAAAATCTATATTTTTCAAATATTTGATACCTAAGCTAAGTGTAAGGGCAGGCCCAGTGCTATTTTCCTAGAAAAACAGGTGCCGGAACTCACCCTTGTTCCCTTAGAATGGCAATGGCACCCACCTGAGAGGTGCTGGAACTGAGTTCCAGTCAGTTCCAGCTGAAAGAAAGCCCTGAGCAGACCTCGGTCCAATGCAAGTTTCAGCTTTCTGTTTGGTTTTAAAAACAGTTAACAACTAGCTCACTTTTCAAGACTAAAGCATAAACTACAACTTCAAACTAGAAGGCAATTTACATTTTTTAAATTTAAAAATAGAGTTCAAGCTTGGCGTAGGCTGCACTTCATAACCTACAACCAAGCCTGCACCAAACGTGAATGGAGGTTTTTTTTAATAAGTGTAATTTAAATTTCAGTTTTAAAGTTATAGCTTACACATCAGTTTTGAAAAGTGAAATAGTTTTTTAAACTAGGAACTATCTTTTAAATATGATAGCCCACAATACATGTGAAAAGTTCAGTTTTTTGTTCAGTTTCAAAATCAGATAAAAACTAGTTCAGTTTTAAAACTTTCAAATGGAGTCAGACCTTTGTATTGTCTAAGGGGCTCCAACTACTTACATCCTCACCTAGATTCCCACAAGACCAGCACCCATTTCCCCCTCCCCTTACAAAAAAATCTCCATTCCCAGTGGTCTCAGCTGACCTATCCCTACCTTTCAAATTTCAACCAACTGGTATTGGGTGCTCTTGATTTGACTGGTCATCGCAGCAGTGGGCATAAGGTAGTCAAGGCTGTACATTTAGGACAAACCTGCGAACAAGTCCACTCTACAAGCAACATGGACATCCCAGCAATAAAGTTCAAGGTAACCAGTGACTTTTGCAACAGTCCAACTTCAGCAAAGAAGCTATCCAGACAGGGATAGCCTAACTCAGTGTTTCCCAACCTTTTTTGGGCAAAGGCACACTTGTTTCATGAAAAAAATCTCGAGGCACACCACCATTACAGCCCCGTGACGTCAGCGCGCAGCGTCACGCCGGGAGGGACATGAATTGCTAGCAAATTACATAATCACCTCCTTGAGGGCTGGCTCATCTTCTCCGAAGGCAGAACCCCATTAATTAACAGCACAGACTCACACCATAGCCAAGACGAGGGGGGGAAACCTCAGTCATGCACAGTCATGCACATGTGGGGGCTAAATGAGGACAAAGACCGGGCAGAGAGCAGGGTTCAAATCACCCCGCCTGGCCAGGACAATCCCTGGGTGCTCCCTTGGGCCACTCGCCTGACCCACCTCGCAGGGCTGTTGTTGCGAGGATAACACGGGGAGAACCACGCGCGCCCCCGGGAGCTCCTTGGAGGAGAAAGCGGGCGATGAATGCAATGCACGAAATATATGAGAGGCGACCAGGTTTTGCAGGTGAGGGGCCCCCGCCAGCCTCCGCTTCCAACACCCGGCGCAACGACGCCGAAGTTTCCCCCCGGGCTCGGCTCGGGGAGCAGCGCTGCTCCCCCCGGCTCCCCTTCGCCCTCCCGGCTCTCTCTGCCGCCCACTGGGGACCCCCCTCACCTGCCAAGTCCGGAGCGCCGGTGGAAGTTGCATGCATGCATGCAGGGCGCCGCGTTGCCATTGCATTGCACTGCACTCCATGCAACGCCTGCACGCATGCATTGCCTTGCACGCCCGCCAAGGGGTCTCCCCGCGGTCCGATGCGTCCCCTCCGGCGCGGATGCAGCATTGCAAAAATAAAAAACCCCCGACGCAGCCCTACCTGGGGAGCAGCCTCCGCCGCTCCGCCTCCGCGGGGATCCCCGGGCTCCATCCTGCCGCCCGATCTCCGCGGGGGCGCAGGCAGGCTGCGCGGGGTCTGCGCGGAAGAGCCCCTGCCCGCCCGGCCGCCGCCGCTGCGCTCATTCCATGGCCAGGAGAAGAGCGCTTCAAACAAAACGCCCGGCCCGCCAGGCCACGCTGGGAAACGTAGTTCGCGCACCCCGCGCGGGCGTGGAGCCCAAGGGCGAGGCGACTACGGATCCCGGCAGCCCCCGCGCCGGGGACGGAGGGGGAGAGGCCGGGTGCAGGGATGGAGGGACGGGTGGGCGAGCGAGTGAGTGAGTGGCAGCCGCCAAGCCTTGGCCGAGAGCCAGGAAGGGCCTCCCCGGAGGAGGAGGAGGAGGGAGGCGCAGAGCGGGAGGGAGGGAACCCCAGGGGTCATCTAGTGATGGCGCCCCAATCGAACATTTGACTTAAAAAAAAAATCTTTCGAATTTTTTAATTTTTCCCGCGGCACACCAGGCAACATCTCGCGGCACACTAGTGTGCCGCGGAACAGTGGTTGGGAAACACTGGCCTAACTTATGGTGCCTATGCTGTGGCAACCTTTAGGCTAGATTAGATTACTGTGATACACAGAGCTGTTGTTGAAGACATTTTGGAAACTGCAGCTGGTGCCAAATTCAGTGGCCAGGTTGTTGGAACAAGGTGGTCTGAACACATAACACCAATCCTGGCATGACCAACTGGTTTCTGAACCTGATTCAAAGTGCTGGTTTTGACCTATAAAGCCTTATGCAGCTCAGGAACCCAATATCTCTCCCCACATGAACCAACTTTAACCCTGCACTCATTTTCTGAGGTACTTCTGCATGTGCCTTCTTTGAGGGAGATTGAAACATGAGAATGGGGCTTCTTTGTGGTGGCCCCACTGTTTAAGGAATACTTAATATGATCTTTTCTGATCTTTCCAATGTGGTGGGGTTGAGTTGGATCTTTCTGTCTCTCTGTCTCTCTCTCCTTCTTATTGGTGTGGTTTCGGTTGCTAAATTTTTGCTATTTTTTTTGTAAGTCTCTTTGACTAAAAGTTACTAATACAAACAAAAACAAAAACAAAAATGATGATGGAGAAACTCACTAGCTTTGTTTGGCATCAGAAATACAGTCACATACCCAAATCTGATTTATCAGATAGTACTGCCACATCAAAATATTTACCGCATAGTCCATGTCTGGCTAGGATTTCTATAGGAAGCAGAAACCACCCCTAGTCAGAACAATCAAAAGAAGTGACTCTGAAGCAGTGATAGGAAGAGAAAACAATGGTGTTGAGCAGAACTGAACAGGGTTGAAAAAAAGCCTGAATGACAAAATGGAAAACATTCATTGCTATCCTGGTATTTTGCATGTTTTGTGCTTTGAGAGCAAATGTCAAGGTTTGCTTTATAAATATGTATCTCAAATTAATTTCAAAATATGAACTGACATAAACAGATGCAGCAGCTCACTGATGAAAAATTCCAGACATATTGAAACAGAATTATCTAGATGTATTGGTGGGTAGCACTTCACTAGACTACAATATAGTAAGGTATAATTTTTGAAGAGTAAAGTTCAAGGAAGATGAGAGTTGCAGCTGGAGATTTCAAATGCTTTATTTTTTTTCTCCCAATTGAAGTTAAGATTCTTCATGTTTATACAAAAAAAGGAGCAAGACTTTGAGTGTTTGTGATGTTGATGTTATATACACTTATCAGTCTTTAAAGGAAGTAATCTTTGTAGAAAATAGTAGCGTCATATTATCCATTTCAGTAGACATGGCAATAATGATTGAACCTGACACCTGAAGGTACAAACTGCATTTCAGCTATTAGATTTGATTTGTATATTATCCATTATTGATATAATGTTCCATCTTTGAGATCGCTGATTTGAAATTTAGGAAGCATTATGAAATTTATTGTTGTCAAGAGATTCCAACAACTAATAGAAAACAACTTAGTCAATTAAAAAAAAAAATGCAGCTTTATTGCTTTGCCAAATGAAAATTCCTGTAACTGCTTTTAAGACTGCACCATATTATCAAATGGAATATGATCTTATGAAATAGGCTGTCCAACCCACATCTCAGTCATCCTAAACTTGCATATAAGCTGACTTACAGCATTAGGTTGACATCAGGCTAAGTCACACTGAGAGCCATTATAATTAATGGACCTGTTGATTTTTATAAATGGACTCTGAATATTATTGACATTGGATACCACCTTTCGCCATATATTTATTCATTTTATTTATTATAGATCTGTGCCAGTCAAAAATTTAAGATCTCTGGGCAGATTCCGACTGTATACTTTAGAGCATTGCACTGAAGATAAAATGGGACCACATGAATGGCATTGTCTTCCTTGTAGCTTTATCTTAACAGATTTCTGTTAAGCCAGTGTGGTGTAGTGGTTAAGAGCGGTGCACTCGTAATCTGGTGAACCAGGTTCACTTCCCTGGTCCTCCACATGCAGCTGCTGGGTGACCTTGGGCTAGTCACACTTCTCTGAAGTCTCTCAGCCTCACTCACTTCACAGAGTGTTTGTTGTGGTGGAGGAAGGCAAAGGAGATTGTTAGCCACTTTGAGACTCCTTAGGGTAGTGATAAAGCAAGATATCAAATCCAAACTCCTCCTCCTCCTCCTCCTCCTCCTCCTCCTCCTCCTCTTCTCTTCTGTGGCTTTGCTCTGTCTTGCGTTCCACTTCTGCTGAATTTTGGTTTAACAAGGAGAATTTCTGAAGTGAACTGGAGCACGAGCAGTTTGCTATCATTTCCATTCCTATTTCAATTTGGATCTCATCTTCTCCTCCCCACATACTATCTATGTACATTTATGTGCATTGATCAAACACTGAATATGTGCACCCACCCTAATTTGAAGTGTGATTGTGGGTATGGTTGTATCAATATCCATTTTCTTTGCTGTTTCCTTGAAACCAATGCCCCTGTCCATGGTACCAACCATAAACAATCATAGTACAATCATATCTATAGTTGTATGTAAGTTGCTTTTTTATTCTTTTACAAGTGTTTATCAGCACTCATATGTACAATGGTAAAACACACACACACAAACAAAATCTTTATGTATCATATTGAAAGAAAAAAGCATTATATATATATATATATATATATGCTTTCGTAGATTTTCACGGGTACAGGAATGCAGGTTTTGGTGTCTTCCCGTGTAAGAGTTGGGGTGTCTAGGCGACGTTTCGACGAGGTCTCACTCGTCATCTTCAGGCTGGTGCTTTCGGCTTCTTGTTACTGGAACAGAGCAGGATCTCAGTGTTTGAGTTCCTATAAATACTGTTGAGGGGGTGTGGTGTATAGCCTCCAACGTTCTGGGCAGAGAGGAAGTTCCCAGGTTAGTGTGCCTTTTCTTCTTTTGTTCCTTAATTACTTGAGGGATATCTTGAGTGATTTCTTGAGTGATATTCTGAGTACCACTTAGGTGGGTCATTAGGTGTGGATTAGTTGCTAAAGCTTTCGTGTCTTGACCTCTTGAGCTTGTGAAGAGTTTTTCTGAGAAGATGGCTGTACTGCACTTAGTTGTGCTCTGGCTTGGCTTCGTGTATAGGGGCGAGCTGTGGTTTTGTGCCCTGTGCCAGCCAGATCTGTGTAGGGATTGCAGGGGGGTGCAGCATCCGGAGGTGCCACTATGGTTTGGCTACTGGATGGTGTCTGTAATTTATCTGTGGAGAGGGTCTGGGTTTGGGTCTGGTGTGGTTGATTGGTGATGGCGTTCTGTGTGCCTCTGGTTCTGGTGTCGGTTTTTGTGGGGAGGGCTAATTTCCACTAACCTGGGAACTTCCTCTCTGCCCAGAACGTTGGAGGCTATACACCACACCCCCTCAACAGTATTTATAGGAACTCAAACACTGAGATCCTGCTCTGTTCCAGTAACAAGAAGCCGAAAGCACCAGCCTGAAGATGACGAGTGAGACCTCGTCGAAACGTCGCCTAGACACCCCAACTCTTACACGGGAAGACACCCGAAGACACCAAAACCTGCATATATATATATATATATATATATATATATATATATATATATATATATATGCTTTCGTAGATTTTCACGGGTACAGGAATGCAGGTTTTGGTGTCTTCGGGTGTCTTCCCGTGTAAGAGTTGGGGTGTCTAGGCGACGTTTCGACGAGGTCTCACAGAGCTGTTCCAGTAACAAGAAGCCGAAAGCACCAGCCTGAAGATGACGAGTGAGACCTCGTCGAAACGTCGCCTAGACACCCCAACTCTTACACGGGAAGACACCCGAAGACACCAAAACCTGCATATATATATATATATATATATATATATATATATATATATATATGCTTTCGTAGATTTTCACGGGTACAGGAATGCAGGTTTTGGTGTCTTCGGGTGTCTTCCCGTGTAAGAGTTGGGGTGTCTAGGCGACGTTTCGACGAGGTCTCACAGAGCTGTTCCAGTAACAAGAAGCCGAAAGCACCAGCCTGAAGATGACGAGTGAGACCTCGTCGAAACGTCGCCTAGACACCCCAACTCTTACACGGGAAGACACCCGAAGACACCAAAACCTGCATATATATATATATATATATATATATATATATATATATATATATATAAAACAAAACTGCACCAGTAATTGGGGAACTTTAAAACAGCATATAGTTCTGGGATTCAAACAGCTGGATTGAACTAATCTTGCTTGCTCTCTCTGTGTCTCCCCCCCCAACACCTCAACCACATGTGTTGAATGGTTCTAAGACCAAGCCATCATTTACAAGTATATGCACTGTATGATCAAATGCTTGAAATTAATTTTATGTTATCTGTTTTAAGTCTCAATGGATTTTGCTTAAATACAGAAATACTAGGAAGGGAGAAATACTACTTCATTGAAAAGAAAGAAAACATCAGTGGACCACTTATGTCAGTTTATGTCATGCTTTGTTACACAGTTTAGCCTCAATTAATCCCCTTCTAAATCTCAGCAGTGAAGCAAATTCTTGGCGGACACATATATTAACTCCTTAGATGTAATGAACTTGGATCATGTAATGAATTTGATTTTGGGCACTGTGGCATAAACTACGGTTGCCCCCTGCCCCCCCCCCGTAGATTCCTAATAGGAGATGGGCTGGACTCCATAAAAACTGGGAAGATCATCTTTGGCAAGAGTCTCAGAAGCCTGGTCAAGAGAGATTTTATTAGTAGTATTAGTATTAGTATTATTGACCAATGGATGAGTCGGTTTATATTAAAGGAGTTATTTTGTTAAGAATTGTGGACCAAGCCATACAAGGCTGTACAGATTAAAACCAATACTTTGAAACCACCAGTGCTGTTATGCTAAAACAGGAGTTATATGATCAGATCACCATCTTTCCAACAGCAATCTGGCTACTGCCTTTTTCTCCAGCTGCTGTTTCTAAACAATCTTCAAAGGCAGCCCCACATACAGCACATAGATTATTGAAGTTCCCTCTATTACCTGTGTCCAGATAAAGCACAGCTGGATAGATAAAGACAAAGTGGGTAGAAGGCACATGTGCCTCAAGTGATAGTGGTGGATGCAAGAGAACCTGTGGACTGCATAGGGGTTGCATAGCAATGGCTTGCCATGTTGCGTTTTAGTGGAATCTTCTCTACTAAAGTACACAATTGTTAGCTCTATCAGATACAATGGACAAAAAAAATATACAAGCGTCTTCATAGAACACTGTATTATATGTCTGTCTTACTAGTGAATAAACCTTATCTCATATTTTCTTATCTAAAACCATCACTGGAGTATGGCTTTATTTGTCAGTCTTGCTGAGGATGCTCATAAGAATGCCTGATCTGCCTGTAAAACCTGCCATATTCCTGCTGTTTAGAATCTTTCCCAAATTCTACCCTTGAATATCCAAATGTTCTCCATGCTACTAAATGCATACCAAACTTGTGCACTAAAGTAAGAGTGTCTCATTTTTTCTTCTGTGTTTGCCAACTTGAGTACCAAGTCAGTGTGTGTTCCCCACATTCTATAGTTATTGACTGCCTGGCAATAGCAGAGATGAGGAACCTTACATTTTGGGAACAATGTGGCCTGTCTTTTTAAGAGACATGCTTGGCCTGTTGCAGGAACTCCGTTCCCCTCCCTGTGTGTGGTTTCCTCTATAGCTCAGTGAGAACTAGTTAGAACCTTATTCATGCCTGTATAGCAAGCCATGGATGCTTTGCTTAATTGTTGATCTGCTGTTCACAAATAATGCAATCCAAATTTTCTGGACTCCTGCTGTTCCTTTGGATTAGCTCAGACCTGTTGCAAAGTTCTTCATACAGTGAGTACCCTTCTCAAACCCACAGAATTCTCCACAGTCCACATCTACTGCTCAGGCCACAAGCCCTTTCTTTTCCTAGGCTACACCTTTTATTGGCCTTGGCATGCTCTGTTTTTGCACACTATGACCCTCTTTTCAAGGATAGAAATTGTCCTTGAACTCTGACAATGCTTCTTGTTTGCCTGGACGAGGGATAGAGGGTAGAAGCTTGCCTACTGCACAAGGGCAAAATTCACATTCGTTGCTCTGCTCACTTTTGCCTCTGGACATGGACATGTAGCTCCTAGAAGGTATTGTGGCCTTCATACTGAAAAAGGTTCTGGCCATCTGTCATGGATGCTTTAGTTGAGATGCCTGCATTGCAGGGTGTTGCGCTGGATGAAGCTCAGGGTCCCTTCCAACTCTATGATTCTATGATCTCTCAGCTATAGAAACACAGAAAATCCACCTTTTAGAGGATGATAGAGAAATCCAATTACTCTACTGTGTAATTTAGTGCATACCAGAGGATGACCCTTCTGACCAGACTCTTATGTTTACTGCAGAGTTCTCTTGGCAACCAGTGGTAAAGTTTAGTATGATATCGCTGGAAAATAATCAAACCTATTATGCTACTATCCTCGCATCACTTTCTTGAAACAGTTCAGTTGAAGTCAATACAGCTATTCTGGAAACAGCGATCTGAAAACTGTAGTCCTTGGTTCTTTCATTTACATTTGTGCTAAAACAAAACACACAACCAAAACCCATAGCAAACTGTAGGGTTTATTACTGCTTTTTTATTTTTAGAAGGAAAGGACATATCTCTGTTTTACAAGACAAAAAAATGAACACCCTGGAGGTTGCTTTAACAACTTTCTGTAGAGACAAAGCTTAAAGATGAGCAGGAGAGTTTGATTTTGACTAGAGTACTCAGCAATTGAAAGCTGTCTCATACAAAGGAGTTGTAATTTTTTTAAAAAAAGCTCATAAATATTCATAACCACACATAAAAATAGAAAGCAAACACGGGGGTACTCTCTTATCCATGTTCAGGGTTGTCTCCTTTTCTGGACAGTTTATATTCTTCATAATAAATAACCAATGGACTGTGCCTAAAGTAACATTTCTCTTTGAAGGGCTGAAACCAAAAGGCATCTCTAGGGCATCATAAATCTTAGTTTTCATTTGGAACGTAGGAGACATCAAGACTATAAAACAACATTTCTGCCTCAGAGAAGACCAATTTTAAATATAGAATAGGATTCTTTTGACAGTAAAGAAATGAGCAGATGAGAAGAGGAACTCTTCAATTCACCAAGGTTTTCAACGAAGAGAATACCTGCTAATCTGAGCCCAGGGGAGTGTATGCAGTAGCAATGACCAAGCTGAAATCTTCCAGAAAGATTAATTTATTTTGGTTCCAGGCATATGTGTGATAGATATATTACAGATAGAAAATATATAACATTAACATTCCACATTTCAAAAACAAATAAGAAACACATCCTGCATGAACTGCTGAAAGTATCAATTTCAGAAGTCACACGTCAAATTGCTTTTTGCTTTTTACACACAAAAGCATCCAAACATTTAAATAAGGTTAAATAAGTTGATGGAATTGGGTCATATTAGATAGTATAATTGCAGACAGCATCTTGGAACTTTTAAAAGCCATTACAGCATAGCAGGGGTCTGAAACATCCAATTCTATGAAAGGCTTTTTGAACAAATTCACTTTTTAAAGCTCACAGAAAGTCAAGAGAAACAGTATAAATAAATACCCAAATTCTTCTGATCTCACATCCTCATTGTACTGTAGTTTGTTTTGTGGAGAACCCCCTGGGTTTCTACCAGACACTAGTGGACAAACTTCAAACCATCAAAGAAAAAGCTAGCAAAAATCCCCTTTATAAGATAAGAAATATGCTTATATTTGTTTAAAGTGTAAGGATATGACTTATGTCAGCTGGGGGAATACTTCTAATAACACAGCAAAAGAAAGGGAATAGACTAGTCTTTTTTTCTGTGAACTACAATCATTTAAACCATCATATATTAGCCTGGATGAACACTGTGTATCCCCCCACTTCACACAACTGGACCAGTGCTTTTCAGAATAAAACAAAACTGGAATCTTGGTACAATGGAAAGATTTTCCCCTGCCCCACTAAGTGTAAAAACTCATTGACAGGACACTGAGCATACCCTCAATCCAAAACCAGCTCTGGAGATGAGGCCTTCCACTAGCTAACTCACATTTTGCTAATATTGAATTATTTATTTCGATTGATACAAGTATCAACAGTCGCAAAGAGGCTCATAAAAATGGTTTCAGTCCCTGCAAAAGTGTGCTATTGATTCCAAATTTTAAAAACTACGGGGAGCCAATGAAAGGGCAGAAAGTCTGAATTTAGCTTACAGACAATATTGAAATAGTAAAGTTCAAATATTTAAAAGGAAACAAACAGAGCATTAAAATGAGATATCAGCACTGAAAGAGATTCCTGCTGTGCTGATGCCCTTGAATCTAGACAAATGACTGTGGGTGAGCTGGATGCTGGGAGTTAATTTCCTCTTAGAAATATTACAAGGTTTTGGAGATCACAAGTTTGCAAATGAAAATGCAACATAAAAAGAAAGGAAGAGAAAACATTATTCAGCATTGGCAAGTAAGACAAAATGTTCAGGAATACTGCAGAATACTAAAAAGAAGAGGATGCAAAAGTAATACATGCAGATTCCCAACTCTAGTGTTACAATCTCGGGTGGAAGGTTACCTATATAATCTGCAGGGTGTCTGTAAAAACTGAGCAGCAGCTGAATGGGAAAGGGCTTGAGAGCGTTTGGGAAAATCTTGGCAAGAAAAACAAACTAACAAACCAAGAGGTTAAAATGCTAAACTGGCTATAAAACTGCCATATACTATTCAACAGGGGAGTAGTTTAGTTTGTTGCATTTATTTTCTGCTATTGAGCAACAGTTGCTGGAGAATTAGATGTTTCAAAGAGCCTGATGGGTCCTTTTTTTAAAAAAGAAAATAATAATTGTAACAAGTTTTTTGGCATCTTGAAGACTAGCATATGTATGTATTTAATGATGGTCTATAAGCTTTGTTGGACTTGACCCCACTTCAACTGTTATCTTCAGCTGGGGTGTGTGTGTGTGTGTGTGTGTGTGTGTGTGTATACATTGGTCTAGTGAAAAATATAAACAGTGAGGTTAAATAGCAATGAAATGATACAATTAAAGCTTAAATATATGCAAAAGACATATAGTGACCATTCACGGCAGGAGTAACTGAAGTTAATTGACATCTTTAGTTGGACAGGGATAGGCACAGCTAACCTGAGTAGAACTGAATTGTCTACTCATCAGCTGGTGAGCAAAGGGTTCAATCCTGCTGCTGCTGGGGTCTGCTTTGGCAGAGTATTCCCCACAGGGGAACTTGTTGCTGTTAAGTTAGGGTGCCTCCAGACTGTTGCCATTTGGGGGTGAGATTCATTCTCATATTGGAAAATTCAGGTTGCATGATTGTCAGGTTGCACAATTGTAGGTGACTGGAAGGTCTTCCACATCAAACCCACTTCCCCAAGGGTTGGACCTCTCTTTTTTGGCAAAAATGATGGGGAACTGCACTGGAAAGTGAGCGATAACGCTTGCTTTGATGCAACTTTGTCTAACCTACCCCAAAATACATCAGAATGCATTCTCATTAAGTACTGTAGACAAGGTCCTCTAGTCTCCCTGCAAAGGAGTCAGGATGAATGCTCAATAAACAGATCTTCTTGCACTGTCTTTGGCTAAAAAATGACAAAAAACCCCTAAAACTATTTTACACTACTTTCCATTGGTTCTGGTTAGTGTTCTTATGGTGTAATCAGATCCATGTGGCCTCAGAAGTGTGGTCCACTTAGTTAAATGGACCTTACTCTAAGCAAATGATTGCAGCCTTAAGTTTCTTAGTAGCAAATCCAATATTTGTAAGTAGCACATGCTTTTATAAAATCAAATAAAAATATTCCAGTTAAACAGGTAAATACTTTGAAATTACTGCTCTAGGTTGGGATGAGTGAACCAGTCCATTGTAGTCCATGTCACTTTGGCAGATTCATAAGTCTGTTCTGTTCCATTTCCACCTAAATCTTTTTTCAGCAAGAAGGAAATGTGCATTTTTGCATTGAAAATGTGTTTTTGCATTGAAATATGCATATTTTAAAAGTTGTTTTTATCTCAAAATGCACAGTTTTAATGTATTTTGATACTATTTTGATCCTGCAAGATGACGTTCAGAAAGTGCAAAATCAAGTAGTTTTGATCTGTGCATGAGATTAGAAGGTGCAGAATAAGTGAATTGATTTTTGAAATTCACACAATGATTGAATTTTTCAAATCTCCACTATTTTCCAAATAGGGCAAAATTTTGTTATATATATATATATATATATATATATATATATATATATATATATTTTCACATCTGAAGTGTTCCCTTTGTATGATAGAAGCAGAAGTAGCAGGCCAGGCAAAGCAGGGTAGGGTTGCATTGTATAGGTCACCTGTGGTAGCTGAAAGTGAGAGGTAAGGTGGTAGGAATTCAGTACGGTGTGGATGCATTGGCAAAGCCAATCCAATGCTCCCACCACTGTATTCCCACCATGCTGACCTTCCTGCTACCTCGTGCCTGTATTGGTTACTGCTACTGACCTGCTACTGGATGGAGGAAGTTTCTTCTGGTTAACGTACTAATCTGCTAATAACCACACTTTATGATCCCACAAAGTGATGCTAGGCATTGTGGGAAGTCTAAAAGATGGTCAGATTCAGCTGCTGAGCCTTGCTCAAAGTGCTGAGCTGGGGGGGACCCTCAAAGGGGCCTTAGGGCCACTAGCCATGAATTTTGCCAGGGTGCTGAAACCCTGGCAGCTGTCCAGGGATGCCAGGTATTGATGGTGGCTGTGGATTTTACCCTGGTGGAACAGCCATTTGACATTTGCAGTGTCTCTCTTGTGCATTGAATACAACCACCAGATTGGGGTACAAATTATAGAAATGTCAACTTAGAAAAACTAATGAAAATTGATGATGCTTCAGTAGCCCAATCCATGGATTTTAGCCACACATACACCACGTGTTCCAAACTTATTAGATACATTTGTTTACCTTACAATAAATGATTAATAAATATTATCATGTGGAATTTACCTTAATAAATTACCTTAAAAAGAAGAAAGGCACAGTCAAGCAACGGCTGATTTCTCACAACCGTATCAATACTTTAATTAAATAAATACTCCAACGTGATTTAACAGCTGTAAATGTATTCCCCAGGGATATGTGTTTATTTTGTGCTCTGTCGTTCTTTTTCCCCCCAAGAAAACTTGGCTTAGATGGAAAATATGTTTCATTTAAAAAGATTTTGTGAAGTTAATATAATTACATGGAAGTTTTAGAAACCAGTAATTTTAATTACTGTGTATGAGAGATGTGTGAACAGCCTTGAAAATTGCAGCCTTATATACTCTTTAGTGTAGTAATTGGTTTTGGTTTTGATTTTTTTTTACATTTTACTTTCGTTTAAAAATGTGTATTTCCAAGTCTACAATTACCTAATTACACAGACTTGAATCAATAGCAATTTCTTGGCTTTAAAAAGGATAAGATTCAAAGATTCTACCTTGGAAAATGATATATTTATTTAGTTATGTTATACCTAGAGGTTTTACTGCAACTTCAGGAAATTGTCTACATTTTAAATGGCTGAACACAGCTGATTCATTGGATTATTAGTATTTTCTTTTGTATTTTTGTACAGTCATACCTCATGTTACGTCCGCTTCATGTTACGTTTTTTCAGGTTGCGTCCTGCGGAGAGGAGACCCAGAAGTACCAGAAAGGGTTATTTCCGGGTTTTGTCACTTGCACATGTGCAGTAGCACTAAATCGCACTTCACGCATGTGCACAAATGCCAAATTGCGCCACGCACATGCACAGATATGGCACTTCAGGTTGCAGGCTTTTCACGTTGCGAATAGGACTCGTTCACAACCGGAGGTACTGCTTTACAATGGGATTTGCTCACTTAGTACCTTCCTCCCTCTGGTTTAATTAATCAGAAAAACTAAATTGGCTTTCAGTGTGAAAATCATGCTAAGGACTTGGGCTTGTTATCTTCATTATTAATTTGCATTGCAGATAGCACAAAGCCCAGACAAAGGCCACATTGCATGTGAGAAGAATCGCATTGTCTATGCTCACCTGGGAGCATCAGCACTGGGAGTCATTCAAAATGAGGTAATGGGCTGCCTGTGGTTAGAATGTTCTCATATTGAGATGATAGCAGAAGATAGAGAATGATCAGAAAGTTCTCATCTGCACTACACATTTAAAGCAGTATCATACCACTTTAAACAGTCATGAATTCCCCTGGATAGCCCTGCAAAGTGCAATTCATTTGTTAGGAGACCCTATTCCCCCACAGAACTACAATCCTCAGAGCAGCTTACCCCCTTTCCAAGGATATTAGTATCTGACATCCAGCGAATGTCTTGGACCTTGGTCTCCCCTGTCCTAGTACAACACTCTAACTGCTTTGCTACATTGGCTCATGATGTCTACAACCATTAGGCGAGGACCACATCATCACTGGAACATTAGTATCTGACACTGTTACCCTTCTCCCTCTTCATGATTGCTGTTCATTAGTATTCAAATCAGTTCTTACATATTTCACTTTGAATCCAACTTAAATAAGTCTTACATCTGGTCACTGTAATACTGTAAGCCTTACTCTGATATAATGCCATTGTATAGTCAATCAGTTTCATAAGGGCACTTATACAATAAAACCATGATTTTATGAAGCACTTTATCTTTTTGCAATTTTTAGTTTCAGCTGACCATGGCGAGCAAAGTTAAGGGATGCATTGTAGAGTATTTTTGCCTCTGGCAAGAATATATCTTTCCCTTGAAAAGCCGTGGATTTTAAGAAAGCAGAGAGAGAGAAAGAGAGAGAGAGCGCTTGAGAAACACATGCCCACTGAAGTGATAACGTCCACAGTAATCACATAACAGTTTTATTTTCATTCTTTCCATGTGTCCCCCTTTTCCACTCCTCAGTTTCATCTCACGGGCTGCAACAAACCAAGAGCTACTCACAAGTAACTCCTTCTTATTCAGCACAGTGGGGAAAGTGTGCAGGTTGATTGTCAGTAGTTCGTCTCATTACAATAACAAGGATCATGGAGTGTCTTAAAGAAAATGACATGGTCAGAACAGATTTTTGCAAAGCAGTTTGCCCTAAAATACAGGTAACATGCAACTTACGTGCATCTAACTTGTGTGCATTCAGTTTTACCTGCCTGATGATAGATAGATGATAGATAGATAGATGATAGGTAGGTAGGTAGGTAGGTAGATACAGGGGTGGGAGTCCAGGGACAAAAAACTTTGGCAATCCCACCTGCCATTGAACCCAATGTGTTTTGACTATCCTATTGGCTTTAACATAACCCAAGCATACATTCAGAGGACCCTGTAATGCACTTTTCTGTTACTCTCTATCCCTCCCCACCTCTCTCTCACACACTGGATAATTTACCCCAGTAAATGTGTTTTTCACACATTCCATGGCTGGAGAATTGCATTGCAAAATTCATTTCTAAGGTTGGCTGTGTTCCCTGTTCACATAGCATTTCAGAAACTGGAAATTAAGTAAGTTTGCCTTTAAATGCAAAGTGGATCATGATTCCTGCCCCCATCCTTAAACCTCTCCCACCACTGGCAAGCAGACACTGGAAGCAACCATTTAAATGGACATGCTCTAGTCATAAAAGTAGCATTGTCTTGCTATTCGGGAATCCATATCTGTCAATAAAAATAAATAAAATAAAGTGTGCCTCAACCCTATTTTTACTATAATGTCTTCAGAAAATCTTTACTCTTATTTGAAACTTTATTCCTCTTAGGAAAAGTTTTAAAATCTAACATTTTGACCTTTCCCATACTTCTTTTCTTACTCCATGGCATTGGGCTTTTGTCCAGATTGGCCAATTACAGAAAAAGCAGCCGAATGGGATCATTAGAAACCAAAGATTAGTTATAAATCTTACAATATTTTTAGAATATATAACTCTGTAATAGAGACAATAATTGTGACATAATTGCACTAAGTATTGTGTTACACCTCAGTCTCTAACCATTACTGCACATTAAAGAATTTCCATCCCAGTAACTCTGTTCTGAGCAACTTCAATCCATTCATCATCATGAAATGTGCAATACCATGAGTGCATTACACTGATGCAAATTTAATAATACTACTACTCCACACTTAATTAACAACTCACATGGCAGGATCCCAGGTCACTTTGCAAACATTAATTCATTAAACTCCTGAACACCCCTGTGAAGCAGAAGCTCGCCACATAGGCTGCCAATGGGCAAATGTGTGCATCTTAATTTTTTTTTAAAAGGAAAACTGTTAAGTGTCTTGCCCAAGGATTTACAGTGGTACCTCGGGTTAAGAACTTAATTCGTTTCGGAGGTCTGTTCTTATCCTGAAACTATTCTTAACCCGAGGTACCACTTTAGCTAATGGGGCCTCCCGCTGCCGCCGCAACTGCACGATTTCTGTTCTCATCCTGAGGTAAAGTTCTTAACCCAAGGTACTACTTCCGGGTTAGCGGAGTCTGTAACCTGAAGCGTTTGTAACCCGAAGCGTTTGTAACGCGAGGTACCACTGTAAAGGGAATAAGAACTGTACTTGCTGATCTATGGAATGATGTCTGTTGCCAGCAGTTAACAGACAAAAAAGTGACTAGATGTGGGGCAAATATATTTTGTAGGAAAAAACTCAAAATATGCATATAGGGGCTCTCTAAATCTTTGAAGTGGATTTTACACATGCTTACCTGGAAGATAGCATCATAGAAAATCTCTCTCTCTCTCTCTCTCTCTCTCTCTCTCTCTCTCTCTGTGTGTGTGTGTGTGTGTGATTCCACAGTAATATAATGCAATTGAAAGCTAAAGGGACTAAATGTTGTGCTGATCAGTATGTGGAGGAAATGCCTATTAAAAGGAACAAGGTGAACCTACCCAATTTGAACTTTCCAAAACAATATGCAAAGCAAAACACAGTCATCCTATAAAATTTTACACTTCCCCAAATTTTGCAATTCTGTTCGTCAGCCAAGTAATGTCTACAAAAATGCAGAGAGTGAGGTAAAAGCACACCTATGAGTTAAAATAGCATACAAAATGCATTGCATTGGGTAAGAATTCCTTTGCAAAAATGCATCTTAGGAGAAATTTGCACCAAAATGCAGATGAACTACTATGAGAACTTTTTAATAATAACATTGCAAACTGATGTGGAAATGTAGACAACTGAACTTAAGAGGAAAAAAGAAATGGAGATAATGTGACATCCCTTTAGTGTTCACTGGTAAAATGTTTTCATCAGAAAATTCAATTTTTATTCACGGTATCCCATACTGGCACAGCCAGATTGGACACAGACCATGAGTCATGCAGTGGTACAGTTGCCAGCCTTCCCCTGTTTTTGTAGTCCACAGCCGACAGAAAAACAAGTGAAAATATTGAGTGTTTGGTGAGCTTCCATATAGCTGGAATGTGTTCAGTTTGATGGGTCACAGTTTGTGATAGCCCAGCAGTTGCAGCAATTGCTTCAGGATGCTAGGATGCTAGTATAATACTATGAATCCTATATTGTATCCTGCCATGTAATCAGGTTCATTTGCCTAGATGGTTAACTTTCAGAGAATCCAGTGGTAAATGGAGAAGAAATTGGCAATGGAAGGAGTGGATGGAGTTCTCAGTTAAACTATATCTGCTATCTTATATTTGTAAGGAAACCAAGATACACAACTAATAGCAAAGAGATCTGAGAACCTGCCAAGAGCATAAACAAACAGGGAGTGTGGACTTGTCCTTTACTTTCTGCTATTACTACAGAAGTGAACTGTTGTTGTTTGTGCTTACCATCTTTCCAATTTGCAACAGAGTTGAAGGTATATCTTCCTTTATCTCACCAACCCTAGGCTGCAGCTTTCTCACTATTTGCTCACTGTGTTACAGCTGAGATACCAGCAATGTCCAGCATCATGAAATGGTCCTTCTTCAGTGACCATCTCATTCACAGCATTTATTTCCTGATAAAACTGTGCATGGAAATAAGCCATCTATAATCTCTTTTCCTTCTCTGATCCATCCTCCAACTGTAATATACTTCTATTGGAGCATATCAGAAAACACCAATCATCCATCAAGATGTCCCTTTAAAAAAAAATCATTTCACCAAAAAATGAGAAATAATCTGACATGCTTTATACACACTGTAATGCTGATTGAATTTCATTGATATTTAAAGCTGCTTTTAATTATCAGATTTCCACCTTCCAGTGCTATGGGCAATGAAAAACAATGAAGAGCAAGCAGCATATTGTTTTAGGCAAAAACTGAAATGCACTAAAGTGTAGCAGCTAAATATTTCCTGCAAGTCCTTTCCTGAAGAAGTCAATATATATATATTATTTAAAAGCCGATATTATATTAGGATAATGAAGGATCAATGAAAAGTGCCCAAACCAAACATTAGTACCTAGAATATACTTAGTTGGCAAAGCTGATGCTAATCATAATACCCTCAAATATTACTTGATGTTTAATAATTGCCAAAGGTGAGCAAGCATACTTCTTCTTACCTATTTTCTTTAAACACTGCGTGTCTCTGTTTAGCTTTCATCAAGGACAGCTAGTGTTGCATAACAGCTTGTGGACCAGATGATATTGTGGGCATACTGTGATACTGCCCATCTGTGGGCAGAGACCAACTAGTTATACTGCAGCTTGCTTCTACTTCAGCCAGTCAGATTAAAGATAATTAGATTCCCCACCCACCCACTAGACCACTGCAGAACCTTCACAGACCTTTCCGAGCCAAAGTGCAAGATTTCAAGTCTCCACCACAGTATAAATATGAAGAACCTCATTACTCCAAACTGTTAGGTAATTTTGTCACTGTCACCAGCCATGAGCTGATACCACACAATTCAAAATCAACTTTTTTATTATCCCCCACACTGTGAAACCCACATACATTGTAAACAAACTGAACTTTACACCAGCAAATACAGATAAAAGGTGCTTTATCCACAAGCACCTTGAAGCAGCCAAGACTGGATATAACTAATGAATGTGTCACTGAGGCAAGGAGATCATCAGAAGTCAAATGACAGTAAGCAAAACTTAATGGGACCGTGGCTGACAAAGGTCTTCCAAAAAGAGCATTCAGACAGATGAATTAATGCCTGGGAGTAGGTTGTAAGTAATTTGCTGTATTTCAGATACTGAGCTACTTATCATGGAGATCACTGAGCTATCATTTATACACACCTCTTCAAGCACTTCACTCTGTTTTACTGCATGGATCAATTGTGTTTGTAGGGTGTAAAAGCACCACACACTTGAAGACAATGGAATATACCCTTGAAAAAAATGACTTCTTCCATAAGAATGTATGTGCTGTTGATACAAGAGTAAACATCCTGGGGGGTATTAGTGGAACCTAGGTTCTGGAGTCTGAATCTCTGGCTCATCATTTCTCTGGCATATTTTGGCTAATAATGTAATGGGGAGTTTACAAAGCTAGTTATTGATAAACTTGAACATTCAGAGTTCAATTGTGTGGTTGATTGGACTCATCGTTTAACATTAGCCCTTTGAAACCTTTGGACCAGAAACTTGCCTACAAAATACTGCTTATTAATTTGTTCATTTATTTCGTATAGGAAATTATGTTCTACCTTGCTAGAATCAACTTATGGATGAAATCAATGGGGGGGGGGGGAGAAAGATGATCCATAAAACAACAGGTAGAAACAAATAACTGGTGCCTCTGTTAATTAACCAAGAGAAATCAAAACAGTCCAGAAGATGTGACAATAAAACAGCAACCAATGTAATCAGAAAACAAATCATGAATAACCAAAGGCTGAGGCAAATACAACAGGCTATGTGTGGTGCTCAACAGATAACAAAGTTGGCCACCCAAAAATATATTTGAAATGGGTGTTTTGCTATGATGAAGAAAGGGCTATATCCATTGACTACCCACCTGACCTCCACAGACAGCAACACCCAGACAGAGGTCTCTAGCTTTCATATAAGTTGCCTGCTAATAAAGTATCTAAAAAAAGAATGTGGGATTGGCTTACCAACAGCCAATATTACTATGAAGAACACCCAAGCAATTATACTTGTAATAAAATTCTATTTCCTCTGCATAAAGAGCTGCATGTTGATATCAATATGCTTATACCTAAATAACATTAAAGGAGTACTGAATGCGCATACACAAATAATAATAAAGAGTATAGATGCTAAAGTCAAAGAGAATATTATGCTTGAAATACTGGCCAATAAAACTCCCTGTGTGAAACCCTCACTACAACCCCAAACAGTTTATTGTTTCAGAAAAGCATAAATTCCAAAACTGGAGGTTCAAGACCTTGCAGATAGCATCTGCTATACTTTCCTTGCCAAATGCATAAATACAAGTCTCCGAGTTCAAGTGAGGGCTGTATACAAATAATGTAGAGTTGTTTCCTTCTGAGTGAAAGACTACAGCAGCAATATTTCTTTCCATTAAATCTGGAATAAAGTATGTGCCAGTGAACACAATCCTAAATAAAGAGGGAAAAGATCAGAGGAGAGCAAACAAAACAGTGTAATAAGAAAGGCAGGCTCATTCTGAGGAGCTGATAGGAAAACAAGCTTTCCCATCAGAAAAAAAATGGCATTATTGTTTGGATCCTTTTATTTTTTATTCTGTAGCAGTTATTGAGAGTGTGCATGTTTTGGACTTTGTTGCAATTCTTATAAGCTCTTAAGTATCGCAAACTTTTGTAAGATTGTGAACTCATAATAGCTTCCAACCTAATTTAACTATGAATAAAAGCACTCCTAAACAGTAGAATTTGGCAAACTCAGTTTCAAAGGTTAATCAAAACATTTAGTTTTATGGATAGAAAACAGACTTTCAACCCAATCCTGAGCATGCTTAGTTGGAAGTAAGGTCCAAGTTCATTAGAAATTCCTTTTGAGTTTGAACATTTAGGATTGGGTTGATTTCTTACAATTCTCTGAGTTTGTGCTTCATCCCATAGAACAAATAACCACAATGATTTGCAGTAGGATCACAGGAAGCTGCCTTATACTGAGTCTGATCCATTTTGCTCATTACTGTCTTCATTGACTGGCAGTAACTCTTCAGGTCTTCATAGAATCATAGAACTGGAGAGTTGAAAGGGACCACGAGGGTCATCTAGTCAAATCCACAGCAATGCAGGAATCTTTTTGCCCACTGTGGGACTTGAACACACAACCCTGAAATTAAGAGTCTCATGAAGGAGTCCTTCCCAGCACTTCCTGGAGATTTGAACCTGGGACCATCTGCATTTTGACTTTTGTTTTAACAGATTGCAAAAGGCCATTCTCATACTTCCGCTTTAAACCTCTGAGGTTGCAGGTTGAAGGGAGCAGCATGGGGAATGAAAGCTGCTGCCGCCACCACCACTGTAGAAAGCCAGAAAGAAGCCTGCTTTTTGAAATGCTGCCATCTTACTGGCTTCCCTTTGCAGCAGGCACTTAGGAACCCTGCAAGGGATTTTGAAAGTTGAATCAAATATGACTGATCTGCCCCACAGAGGCATACAGGTCCCCCATCCCTGATCTAAGGGAGTAATGGGGGGCTGGTGGGTTGGCAAGCTCTAGGGGTTGGTGAGGGGTGGGATTGGTGAATGTGCAAGATGCAGTCAAGATATGCACATTTCCCAAGCATTGTTAGGTAATTTCCATAATAACTGGCAAAAGTTCAGTATTTAGTCAATACATGCATAGTCCCAAGGCCTCTTGGGGATTATGTATATTGAATGCAAAATGTGCACAATTCCTTCTTCATCATTGAAGGAATATGCATACATTCTCAATGAGGCTGGTTAATGTGCAGAAAGGCTGGATATTATGCACACTAACCATTCAGCTTACATTCCCCTTAACACAGATGAACAGATATAATTTCAGAGTCTTTAAAATATATATAATGCTATGTTAGTGTACTATTAAAAACTGCTTTGAAACCAATGGAATTTAAAAGTGCTCACCGTTGACTGAATTGTAACCTGAATTGTTTTAGACTAAAATGTTACTGCATCCTGATGTTCATCACAAAGGTCAACTGGAGTTAAATTAACACCTCTAACAATGCCTTTCAATCTTGAGGATAATTTCTCAGTCTTTCAAAGCATTTTCTCCCACTAAGCAGAGTTTGTACACCCTCTTCTAAACTAGCGCTAACGTCTCCTAGGGGTCAAAACTTTTAAAGAAGCATTCAAACAGGCTTTCCCTATATTGCAAGGTTTTCCCACAAAGAGGAATAAAAGGTTTTCCTTTACTTTATTAGGACTACAATTCTATGCACACTCTTGAGAGTAAGCCCATTGAATTCAATAGGACTTACTGCTGAGTAGATGCACATGAGACTGCACTGTAAATTTGTCTCATTATCCAGCTACTGAAACGAGATAGGGTAGAAAGAGTCACTGTAGAGGTAAAAGAGGAATCAAATCACTCTGAAAATATTACATGTGTAGGCAGCCTAAGGTAACAATGTATTAAAACTAGCAGATGTTGCCTTTTTTTAATAGAGAGAGAGACTGTTGTCTTGTTAAAGTATTGTATGAAATTTAATTATCTATGGTTTATGCCTCTAGATTTTATCAACCGTTACTAGCTTGAATTTATCTGTATATAAAGTCTGCCATTGCTGCTAAAACTATACAAAGGTTTTCAGATAGAATTGAGACTGACTGAAATTGGTGTATTTGTTTTCATAACTTTAAAATAAACTGAAAATACAGTTGTCAAGGCAAGAGGAACAAGACCTTTGTAAAGTTCTGCGTCATTGTCACTGTTTTCTACACAATGTACCTTGTGGTTGTAAGGACAAACAAATGACTGTGTTGCATTGTCAAGCAGTACAGTTTTAAATATAGGACAGAATGTCATATTGCAGTGGCTAATTACACTGGAATTAGGTGATTAACGGCCTTGCAAGCAGACTACCTTTTGACTTTGTCAGACTGTGACATTTTCAGATACTAGTATCAACTTTCTTTCCAGCTGGCAAGGTGGGGTGACAAAAATGTCACAACTGCCTACAGCGTTCACAATGTATGGTCCTGTAGAACACGAAACTTTACAGGCTCAAAGCAGCCCAGAACATTTGACTCAGATGTACCCCTTTCACACTTGGCCACCGATACAGATTCTGAATCCTTAGCAATATGAGAACATTTATAACTCACCTTGATTCTCATGGTTGAAGTGAAAGCAAAAGGGTGTCATACCTCAGCAAAGTGGCAGTGGCGGAGCTTCATACTCCGGCACCGAGGGGTGGAGAGCAGGCGGGCATGGCACGCCACCTGTGGGGGTGTGGCACCCAGTGCAGGTGGGATGACAGCCGCAATGGCACCCCACTGGGATCGTGCTGCCGGGGGCAGTGCACTCCCCCCACACTCCTCTTCCTCCGCCAGTGCAAAGAGGCACATTGTTAATAGCCAGTACTTCCCAATGTGCTTGGGAAATATTTTTGGCAGAGGATCATTTGTGGTGATTCTGCCCAAAGGTTACCAAATATAGTGCATGGTGTTACCTCATCATAGTTCCTGCTGAAGGTTGTGTTCCTTCTTAAATTGTGGCACAATTTAAGAAGGATATTGACAAGGTGGAATGTGTGCAGAGGAGGACAGCAACCGAGATCAAAAATCTAGAAACCAAGCCTTATGAGGAATGGTTGAGGGAGATGGGTATGTTTAGCCTGGAAAAGAGAAGAGTAAGAGGAGACATGATAGCCATCTTCAAATATCGAAAGGGCTGTCTCATGGAGGGTGGGGCTTGTTTTCTCCTGTTCCAGAGGGGAGGACCCAAGCCAATGGCTTCACATTACAAGAAAGGAGATTCTGACCAAACATCAGGAAGAACTTTCTGATGGTTAGAGCTGTTTGTTAGAGCAGAATGGGCTCCCTCAGAAGGTTGTGGAGTCTCTCTCATTGGAGGTTTTTAAGCAGAGTTTGTGTGACCATCTGTTATGAATGCTTTAGTTGAGATCCCTGCATTGCAGGGGGTCAGACTAGATGACACTTAGGATCCCTTCCAACTCTAGAGTTCTGTTTTTCTTTTCCTGGCTATCAGAATAATTTAGCTGCAATTTGTTTTGAGTTCAGTCATTTTTCTATCATGCACATGAACAGGGGAACTGCAGAATGTAGAGATAGTAAAAAGTCAGTGTGACCCTTTGATATGTCTCTTTGAGAAACTGGACCTGCCTGTGTCCTCCCATTAAGGACATAATGATTCTCCTGGTCTTTTTATTGTTATCCATTAGGGAAGGAAGGAAGTCAAGGAGGGGGCTATGATAATATGAATTCTGTGCTAGAGTGGTGTCATGTATTCATCAGAGTGCTCATTTAGTTTAACATCTAGTGTCTGAAAATATTAACCAATTGTGTGTGCAGGTGCGGTGGTGGAAGGTATGAGGAGAAAGTTGATAGAAGGGTTATACAAAACAGGATCAATGCATTTCCCCTCTATCTGTGCAGAACCATAGAGAATAGTACACTTCCTTAAAATGTATCTATTCGGATTTATATGAGGAGTAGGAATGCTACTGTGCTCTGATGTCAATCTTCTTTGCCTACTGTCATCCATATGAGGAGCTTTAAAAGGACATGTGACAGAGCACTGGAGCAACTTACATATTTTTGCAGAAAGGTAAATCAGAGAGGGATAAATGAATAACTGTTCTAAATGTGGGTGCAATTTTCAGCTTTGATTATTTTTTTTTAAAAAATTGAAATACAGGTACATAGGTTTTACAAGGGATGTGTGTATATATGCATTACACACACACACACACACACACACACAGAGAGAGAGAGAGAGAGAGAGAGACTTAAAAAAAGCAAAGCTGAACAAAACTCAGTATGTTCAGGAATGATATTGACTGAAGAAACTTTACCAGCATTTGAGCAAATATTTTACACAAACGGCCACCAAACACATTACAATCTAGTCATATAATTTTTTTCAAATGAAACCACCAATTATACTAACCTCAAGTAACTTTAAATCAGCAACACATTCACAACAGTAGTATATTTAATTTGCATGGTAAGTAAAAAGTAAAGGGACCCCTGACCATTAGGTCCAGTTGTGGCCGACTCTGGGGTTGCGGTGCTCATCTCGCTTTATTGACTGAGGGAGCCGGCGTACAGCTTCCAGGTCATGTGGCCAGCATGACTAAGCCACTTTTGGCAAGCCAGAGCAATGCACGGAAACGCCGTTTACCTTCCCGCCGGAGCGGTACCTATTTATCTACTTGCACTTTGACGTGCTTTCGAACTGCTAGGTTGGCAGGAGCTGGGACCAAGCAACGGGAGCTCACCCCGTCGCAGGGATTCGAATCACAACCTTCTGATTGGCAAGTCCTAGGCTCTGTGGTTTAACCCACACTGCCACCCACGTCCAATGGTTTAATATTTAAAAGCTGAGTTTATAGCCAAACAGACTCTGACACATGCCCAATTGCACACCTGTAGGTTCTTCTTAGAATAATAAACCCTAACAGGAAGGGAGCAGGAGCAGGATTCTCGACTTGCACATACAATAGATATAATCCCTTTCCCCCCATCTATGCAGTCACATACACCCTTTCAGGTGCCTGAGCAAGGATGAGGCTTTTTTGCACATCTACAGTCATGTTCAGAAGAAGTAATAGTAATTAGATATTCCCATTTGGATATTTTCAAAAGCTTATTTTTTGCACTGCATATAAGAAAATTCCCATTCCTTTTTGAGCACTGGGTTTGGGTGTGGAGAGGAATCCTAACAGTTTAATTTATGTGACAGTTTGGCAACTTGTGATCAGCAGTGTAATGCACTTGGCAATGTAAACGCCTGAAATCCTTGAGAAAAATCTAACATTGTCAGCCGTCATAAAGTTTTCAAACATTATTAATTGATCAAAGATTATCACATCCTCCCAGCTGAGTTTCCAGGGTGACTGTCTAGCCATATCTCAGGGCACTATAATTCATGACAATCTCAAATGACAACTGATAGACATAACATGTCTGCCCGTCTGGTCATGGATAGTAGCACTGAAATATGCTGCCAAACTCTCTGTAATGGCCTTAGTTTCCCTGCAGTATCAAGCTAACATCTCTGCTGAGACTTAACCCTAATGGAAGTAACAATGACAGCATGCCAAAATAACATATGTGGCAGCCAGTTTAAATTTAACTGGAGTATGTTCCAACAGTGAAATTTAGATAGAAATCGGCATAGCATTCTTTCCCTTTCTGCATGCCTGCTGACTGCTCACTGTTCACACCCTTCAGGGAACGGGCCTTTGTTTAATTTGCTTTGGCACCTTCGACTAAATTGAAGCAGACTTATTTCCACACTTGTGGCGCAGAGCAACAGCAATTGCGTAACATAGAATTCAGAAAGAGTGGTTTGAGAAACCATGGCTGGCAAAGTGACAGACACTTCTGTAAGCTTCCCATTTGACGTTTGCAAATGTAAAGCTAATTTGACGGCCCTGCTGCTTGCTGCATACAAATCCACGGTAATGCTTCACATCAAATGTCACTGCAAATGTCAGTGGGTCTCTGCTAGTAGACATGGTGACCCTCTGCTCATGTAGACATGTCTCTCATTTGCTTATTCCAGGATGACTACCTCCCTTCCTTTGTCAGCTGATTTTCCAATACTAGAAATCACTCTTTTTCATTGAAAGTAGCCTTCACTATTGGCTCACCAGATGGGGCAGAGCTGCTACACTAGCTTTTCGACACAAGATAATATCACCAAGGCAACTATCTATAAACAAACAAAGTCCATAAAAATGGCAAAAGTAGTTTCTTTCTTAAATAGGTTTCTCTTAAACAATTGCAAACGCAGTAAATAAAGAGTCCACTTGTGATATACCAGTGGTTCAGTGTTCGGACGTCGTTCCAGTGAACAGATGTTTCATTGCTAAAGAGCTTAGTCATTGAGATTTCTGGTTAATAATATACAAGAGAAATCAGTATAATAATAATAATAATAATAATAATTTATTATTTGTACCCCGCCCATCTGGCTGGGTTTCCCCAGCCACTCTGGGCGGCTTCCACAGAAACCAAAAAACACTAAAATATCATACATTAAAAGCTTCCCTGAATAGGGCCGCCTTAAGATGTTTTCTGAATGTCAGGTAGTTGTCCATCACCTTGACATCCGATGGGAGGGCATTCCACAGGGCGGGCGCCACCACCGAAAAGGCCCTCTGCCTGGTTCCCTGTAGCTTCGCTTCTCGCAATGAGGGAACCGCCAGAAGGCCCTCGGCGCTGGACCTCAGTGTCCGGGCAGAACGATGGGGGTGGAGACGCTCCTTCAGGTATACTGGGCCGAAGCCGTTTAGGGCTTTAAAGGTCAACACCAACACTTTGAATTGTGCTCGGAAACGTACTGGGAGCCAATGTAGGTCTTTCAAGACCGGTGTTATGTGGTCTCGGCGGCCGCCCCCAGTCACCAGTCTAGCTGCCGCATTCTGGATTAGTTGTAGTTTCCGAGTCACCTTCAAAGGTAGCCCCACGTAGAGCGCATTGCAGTAGTCCAAGCGGGAGATAACTAGAGCATGCACCACTCTGGCCAGACAGTCAGCGGGCAGGTAGGGTCTCAGCCTGCGTACCATGTAAATGACTTAAAGCAGGGGTATATTTGTCCCCATCTGCATGTTTCTATTGGTAGGAGCATAGAAAGAGGACGATGTCCTTCGGTTTGTTAAACTTTGGGAAAGAAACCACTTTTTGTCATTTTTATTGACGTTTATTGTTTGTTTACAGATAGTTGCCTTGGTGATATTATCCTGTGCGGATTGCACTAGTCATTGTATCGCCACCCTGTTCATTGTCTTATTATTACATTAGCTTTTCTGCAGGCAGGTTGTTGTTGTTTACTGGAAGTGAAAGGTGGGGGGCATGGAGAAAGGAGGCAAGTGGGGGACAGACTATCATTTGTTTAACACTGTCTATTGCAGCGGTTCTCAACCTGTGGGTCCCCAGATGTTGTTGGACTACAACTCCCATCATCCCTAGCTAGCAAGGCCAGAGGTCAGGGATGATGGGAGTTGTAGTCCAACAACATCTGGGGACCCACAGGTTGAGAACCACTGATTTAGAGTCTTATTCATAGAAGGTTCCCATTTCCAACATGCTGAGCTAATTCCATTGACATATTGCCAAGGTCATCACATAATAATAAGAGCAGAGACAAAGTGTCCAGGGTCGGATGTCAGCTATGAAATTAGCTTGCTTCAATATACCATAGTTAAGATGGGGCACAGTTAAGGGCCGAATGCTGAACTGTGGTTACTAACAAATAGATGGTAAAGCTTCCAATCGTCTCCTTGCAGCCATGCCAGAGGAAAAGGGAAGGAGAGCACATGAACCCTAGGGAAGGTCTGGGTCATTCCGCTAACTCTAAACCATGGTTTAACTGCAGCTTGTCTCATTATCTTAAAACTTTTGATTCACTTTCTGCGGCAGCAAGAAAACTAGTGATTTTTTTCCAGGCTTCCTTCAGAGAAGGGAGGATTGGAGCAATCCAAAACTGACAGGTATTTTCACCAACCACCTGCCATTATAGAACTTGGTGCCATGTTGGCATATTGCAGTATATTGGAAATGTTAGGAAGGTCCAAATGAGTGCTGAAACCCCTTACAGCTGCTTGGGCATTGGTACAGAGCATTCACATAAAAACGAAAACGTTTAGTTCTTAGTATTATCTAATTTTTCACAAGCTCTTCTAGTTTCATCCTTTCTAATGCTAGAGAAATGGGCAAAGGTAAGCCAATAATGCTTCAGCTGATATGATCGGGTACAGAATTTGGCCTTCAAATATACTATCAAGATTTTCATAAACCTGGCTGGCAGCGCAGCTATAGTGACACAATTCCTGAGAGCCATTGCTAGGTAAGAGGGGCAGCGGGAAGACAAACTTCCAAAGCTTACTGGACACCCACTTTACATTTTGATAGTGCATTTCAAATATTCAAAGTGCTTCACACACATATATAATAGGTCCATAATTCTTGCAACAACCCTGCAAGGAAGACTAATATTATTCACATAAAGAACTTTCCAAAACTACAAACCTTCCTTGTACGGATGCTTATTTTGGTCACTGCCTTCTCTCATGAGAGTTCACAGATGCCAGCTTCAACTACATCACTACATCTCCAAAGTTATGAAAAGCATCTTCAATGTCATTGTTGTAACAGTAGTTGAGATACATGAGCACCACAGGTTATATTGTTCAGATAATTAGGCAATTCCTCAAGTATTAAAAAGGCTAATGAGAAAACTCCATTGGTCATGTTTCAATTAAGTTTACCTAAGTTTTACTTGCAACTCTAGTCATTTAATTTCCCTTTGATGTGAACACAGATGCTTACATATTGAGTGCGGAGTGCGGAATAATTTTTTGTCAGCTTGTATAATTTCCAGTATTTATTACGTTGCAATAAAATGGGGAATACTAATATGACAATTGGATATATCTTGAAACATTGGGTCTAATCAGATTTATTTCCATGTTGCAACATGCAGCGGGCAGGCAGGCATATACTTGACTAATTTCTTCTTGTTAAAGTATTCATGCATGCCTCCCTAGTACTTATTGTGACAAGATGGAACAATAAAATCAATATCCTTAACTGTCAAAACAGCATAAGGAAATTGCAAACAAACACTGAAAAGCTGCCTTCGAGAAAGGAAAGGGAAAAAATCAGTTTAGTGAATTCAGAATAGTGTATCAGCAATATTGTTAATCTTCCCTAAAGCACAGCTTATCCAAAATTGTATATTATTTAACTCTGCAGTAAATCCAGCCTAAATCAGTGTTTAGGTAAGTAGAGTAAGTATTATTATTTTAACTTGCATTTTCTGGAAAATTGAATAAAAATGCTTATTTGTCCAAATTGGCTGAGATCTTGTGTCTCTAATAATGAATATGATACTACAA
The DNA here is from genome assembly GCF_965112155.1 of Podarcis liolepis. Classification (NCBI taxonomy): domain Eukaryota; kingdom Metazoa; phylum Chordata; class Lepidosauria; order Squamata; family Lacertidae; genus Podarcis; species Podarcis liolepis. Next base: position 48,615,291 of record NC_139564.1, on the reverse strand, counting down.
ATGTGTTTTGTTTCAAAGTTCAGTTCATTTGTTTTAAGCCCTGACAAAGCTTTTATTTAAAGCTATATTGCAATTGGGACTGAATTCAAATGAGATTCTAGCATCTTGCACCAACAGCATTTAAGAGAAGCATCCCTAACAGCAAAATGGAAGGAATATGCTTTAATAATGGTGATTGAGAATTAAAAGGGAGAAGGGTGGATACTCAGCCTTCCTAAAGTCAGGGAAACAAGCGTGGCTGTTTGGATCTAACAGCATTTCAGAACCCGCTTGTGGCACTGTTTTCAACAGAAATGCTACAACAAATAAAGAAAATGAAATAGATATATATGAACATTATATACAAATGTATTATATATGATATTATATTTGTATATAATATATAATATTAAATATTACATACAAATATAAAGAAAAATATCTTTTAGAAGTAGAAACAATTAGGGATATGCAACTAATTTGGACAAATCCTGAATTCTGAGCCGATCTGGGCCGTTTAAGGCTAAATCATATTTGGATCAAAGCACTCCAAATTGGTCCAAACCACATTTTATAAGTTCAGATTTATTCTGACCAATTTGGAGGTCAAAACATTCTCTAAAAAAACAAAAGAGCCAGTCTCCAAAATATTGCAGAACTGTGAAGCAACACCTTAAAAGGAGAATGGCAGCGTGGAAAGGAGAGGAAGGAAGGAAGGAAGGAAGGAAGGGAGCTGGACTTTGCTTATTGTCAGCTGCAGTTTCCAGTACAGGGAGAGTATCTCCAATCACAGAAACGTTCACTCTTTTGTAAGTTGTCTTAACATTAGAAAGAGTTTGGTGGCATTTATTCATCTTATCTTTTATTTATTCTTAGGTAGCATGTTCAACCTTTCTTATATACAGCATACCCGTTTTCCATCAATTTCCAGTCAATCTCAGTCCCATACCTAATCTATTTTTTTTTTAAAAAAAACTTGTATGTTGCCTGCACCTTAGTCTTAGCCAGTGTCATACTTTCCTTATCCTCCCCTCAATTTTATTCCTGGTTATTTTAGGGCTACTTAATATTTTATTTACAGCTGTGTTTTGTTCTCTGTTTCTATCTTTATTAGTATTTTGGCATATGCGTGTGTCAGTAAGCCTTTTTGAGTACCCTGCACACAGTCCAGTATGATAAACAGACCCACAGAGATGAACACACCAATATCTCCAAACTTCTTTATACCAATAATGATTTGTTGTCTCTGTCAGGTACTGTTACAGCAGCTCCTTATAGAGGATGCTGAATGCTCTCTATCAAACACTGTCTCTAACACTAATTTTAAAAAGATTCAACAGGGTGGGGTGGGGGAAGGTAGAACACTTAATGGGCCTTCCATTATTCATCACTGTATTCTCTATATTCTTTAAGGTACACATTCCTCAAAGCCTAATTTCAAGAGAAGAACTTCACCGCCACCACCAAAAGATGCTAATCTCAGCAAATAGTTAGCCTCACAATATACATACATCTTAACTTGAGATAACATATACACTCTGCTCATATATGCAACTGGTCTTTTGATCGATTACAAGTCTTTCTGTGTGTATTTTGATGTAGTGTATTTATTATGACAGAGTCTGTATGCTCCTCCTTTTAGTACAGTAAAATACACAAAACATAGGATGTCTTAGTTACACCTTTGCAGTGGAGTAGCAGGGAGCAGGATAAATGAAAAAGTTAAAGCAAATGAACTCCAGGCTGAGAAAAGAAACATTTGTCTCTATTTGTATTGCAGAATTACATAGTTTGTAGTCCTAAGAGGTTTCTTTTGTGCTGGTCAGCCCTGTTTGAACAGGTATGATTACTTTATTATTACTCCATTTGTTTAAGAGGAAAATGTATGTTTTTGGAAATTAATCTCTCTAAATAATGCTGACCATAAACTGAAGTATTTGCATGCTTGCAAATACTGAAAGTCTAAGCATATTACATTCACTCATTTTGCTTGCTAGACATTATTTTTTTTTGCACTTATCCTAATTTTGTAGAAACATGTAGAAATTTACTACCTTGCAATCTTGTCCTTTTTACCTTCCGTACATTTATGCACTGGGGTGCAGAGGAAGGGGAAAGGCAGAAACAATGTATTTAAGCTAAGTCATTCACAACATTGTTCACAATAGATTATTATTCTCATTAACTTGAGTCATTATTTTCTTTACAAATAGGCAACGGATGCAGATCTTCTAAATCCTGCTCTGATCAATGCAATGGGTGGAAGAAGTACAGGCATACCTCAAAGATATTGTGGGTTCAGTTCTAGACCACCACAATTTCAGTGAAGCTAATTGCACCATGCCCTCCTCAATACATATAAAACTTAAGTTTACATTATGCGGTACTCTATTAAGCCAGCACCCTTCACACGCTCCCTGGCTGCAGGAAAGAGAGGGGGGAAATCCCATCTCCAGCCCTAGCCAGCTCCATTCCCATAGCCAGAAGAGGGGCAATGGAAACGAGGGGTTTCTTTGCCCTGGAAGCCATCAGGTTGCCTGAAGGTGCACCCATGTCCTTGTAAGTTCTCTCAAATTTCAGTGGCACCCTGTGCAACACTTAAATTTGCTCCTCCCACCTGTTGTGCTCTGTTCTACTGCATTGTTCTGGTTCCCCCTGCAATGACGCACCCAGTGCCACCCTAAAACTGCTTCTGCATACAACGAATGCAGAACCTTCTGGACCTTTCATAGAACATGCATTTTAGTGGTACTTAAAAAATTAAGGGTGCCTTCATCATCCAGCTATGGAGCTAATTCACTTGTTTTCCTTTGCTCTTGTTCTCGAGTGACCTCCCTCAAAGAGTTAAAAATGTCAAGAAGAAAAGCTGTTTTCTTAGAGGGTATCTATGAAGCATTCAATCACGGTATACAATCTAAGTGATTTGGGAATTTTAACTTTGAATTTTAACTCTGGTTTTAGGATAAATATACAAAGCTAGTGACTTTTTGAGGATGAGTGAATTCATCCATAGACATTTGATATTTGCGAAGATAAGTATAGGTCCAGAAAAGCCTCAACCTACAGATAAGAGCAAAAATATTGAATGCTGACAAGAAAGTCAAGGCAGCCAAGTGAAATGAGCTGAAGAAAGCTGACTTAAAATCAAACCATTCCCACCAGTCTGATGTGGTAGAAATGGGAAGAATTTGAGAATAAGTAGGCAGATGCAGCCTGACTGTGGAAAATTACAGGCTGATAAAATAAAATTTCTTGCTGTTATCTTCAAGTGAAAAAGGCCTTTTCTGATAGACCACTGGGTACACAGACCCCCAGTTTCTTAAAATCTCAGTTGTTGATCAACAAACAGATTACTTCCTGATTACATTTTGATCCTCAGTTGCTTATCTCATGTTATCCCCACAATAACTCCATAGGATGGTATGCTGGGAATTTCTAAGACCATAAAACAAGCTTCAATGCAGCACAGGGATTTGAAGACAGGTCTTAGGTGTTTTAAAGCTAATGTTCTAAACCACACTATCACTCAGTAGCTTGCAATCTAGCATCCACAGAGTGACCTGGGACTTTAGGGAGTCATTGATCCACCTTACTAATGTCACAATCCAACTCAGCAAAGCGAAAATCTCACCCAGATCATCCCTCTATTTACCTTGCGATTTGAGCCTGTGCCCATCCCTTGTATATTCTAATATAGACACAGCTATTCCACCTTGGTGGGAAGGAGGCAGGAGGCAGCCAGCTCTGACAATTTGCTCCCAGGATCTGTTAATTCAACACCTGTGAGATGCCTGGAAGCACAAACATTTCATTACCTATCATGTGCCACTGATAGACCAAACCAGTGCATAAGCTGCTTTACATCCAAATCAGTGTTAATTATTTCATATTTCCCTGACCAAATTGCTTAGATTTGTTTTGCTGATCAAATCCCCCATAGTTCTAAAAGGAGCTGTCTGTAAATGATAGCTCATTAGGATGTCCTAATTCTATTGTGGTCAGTGGCATTTACAGAGGATCAGCATTGCTTTAATTTTTCCATGTTCTGGACAGCACTGCTTTAAATTGCCTCATCTTTTTTTATTGTGCTGTATGATTCATTTCAGTGGTTTCTAGTTGTTATTCAGTAGCCATGCTTCTCCAGTAAAAAGGAAAGATGTGGGTGTTCTCTTGTAGCAGGAAAAAAGAAGAAGACCCGAGGAAAGAAAACACGTGCAAGAAATTTGAGCTTTTCCAAAGACAGAATCCATCCAGTGTTCCCATCCCTTCACAATTGTGAAAGTCAGAGAATTGTGCTTTTTTAATTTGTTTGCTCATGCTACACGCTGTAAATCAATAGAGTCAATTAGAAAGCAAGGCATCAAAAGAAAGATACAAAACACTCCCTCGCCCACCTGAAATCCCAAGAATTACGAAGAACTGCAGAGGAGTACTCTCCAAGGACAGCTATTTTAGCTCTAGCAACCCAAAGATTCCCTGCTAATTGACCTTTTACTCATAAGGCAAACAGCGGCACTTTGCTAAAGTGACTTTTTGGATCATGTTTCAACACACCATTACAAGACACAGGGCACCACATCAGCATGGCTGTCAAGCTGTGACAACTGGATGAAGAGCCTTTATTTTTCAAGGGGGGCGGGCTACACATTTAAGGTATTCTCAGAACACAAAGAGACAGCTCTAAGTACCCCTGGAAAAGTGGCCAGTGTTGTTGCTTTTTTACAAATTTCAGAATTAATATTGCAGGAAACGAGACATTGCTTAATAAGTAAGCTCAGTTTGTATACGTACAAATCCCAGGAAAAGCAATATATTTTCTGCCTAAATATCCTTACCTAGCAGTGTTTGGTTTTTTTATATTACTGTTATTATAATAAATGTGGCAATGGGAAGCTTGCAATCAGCCATTGCTAAGCTGTGCCTATCACACATTACTGCATGCACAGACATTCCTTCTAAAAAAAGAGAGAAGCACTAAGCTCAAAAAGAAAGTTACAAAAATTATGGGAAATGAAATGGGGGGAGACCTATTTGAATATGCAGAAACCATCAGGCAATGTATGAATCCCTATATACCAGGGTTGGGAACCTGTGACTCACTACAACTCCCATCACCTCTGGTCATGAGTTACGCTAACTGGGGCTGATGGGAGTTGGAGTTCAATATCTAGAGGGCTGCATTTAGATCACCTGTTGTTTCCCAAGGTAGAGCATGATTTTCAGTAGCAGATGGCGTGAATCATGCTGCTGCGCACCTCCAGTCAGTCATATTGCTGCAGATTACTCACTTCTCCTATTGGTTAGTGATGTGCTGTGTACAGTGGAGGCTGGTCTACCAGGGCTACTTTTCAGATCAGTTCAATGCTAAAATTGCAATGCTTAAGCAGCCACAATAGGGAGGAGGATGGGGGCGGGCAGAACAACATGGATGCACCAGTGAAACAACGCATTCAAAAAGCCTCCCCTTCCAGCTAGATGGAATGGCATGTCCCCTCCCTCTCTCATAGGCTGTGGGAGAGTAAGGAGCTGATAATCTTATAGCAAGCTGCCCCAGTGAAAAGTGACATTTCTTTCTTTTTCTTAAATCTCAGAATCTGCCTCCCACAGACATAAAATGCTTGATTGACAATCCATGTAAAGTGATCTTGAATATTCACCTACATATAATATGGTTGTCGGGGGGTGGGATATCCCTGACTTTGACTGACCCTGTATGATTAAGAATTCAGCAAGAAAGGGCAAAGAAAAGCAGGTCAACACTGCAAAGCACAGTCATTCATACTAACACAATCACACAACAATTTCAGTGCTGCAATCTAAGGCAAGCTAATTTGTCTTCACTGTTCTCGTCTGACCCAGTTAAGCTGCAAGTGCACTCTATAACTGAGGTTTACAGCGGAATAACACTTTAACCAAAGTGCTGGAGTCGGAAAGGTGAGCTCGAAGAAAAGGTCAAAGCCATCAGGTTACTGTGTATGGCCAGGAATGAGTCCAGCAAGAATTCATTATGCTGCTAGAGACTCCCGTCCATTCAGCATCTTAAATAGGCTTTCTAATCAATTTGATTCTCTGATTCCAGGGTTACTGTGATGCTTGTGAAAGCCGCAATTTAACGCAGGCTCAAAAGAGACAGGATAAGACAAAACCTTGTTTCTACATTTTGGGGGATTAAGGAGAGTCTCTGTAGGCTCTGCATTGGCCCCCTCAGTACAAGTAATCTTGTTTGAAAGCCAGAAAGCACAGAAGTAAGTAGCTTTAAATGTGATGGAAAGTGCACAGGTCCAACATTTAGAAACTGCCTGGTCATGGTCAAATGACATTTTAACCACTCTCTTTATAGGTTAATTAAATAATAAAATGAATTAATTACCCCATTCCTTAGTGCAAGAGTCCAGACTATTTGAAAAAGGACTCTATCTGTGCCAACTGATGGGGACAGGCCTGCCCATGTCGCGGGAGCCAATGGCTCACCTTTTGACCTCTCTATGAGTAATATTTTAAATAATGTAGAGACTGCTTTGACTTAGGAACTAATTTAGATACACCATTGGGCTAAGAGCCTCTGCTACGGGTCTACTGCATATCTCTATAAATATTACAGGGAAATCTGTGGAGGGAGTTTTTGTTCTTTCGCCTTCTTCTGTTTCTCTGTTCTCTGTTTTCTTATTATATCCCCATCTCTACTACATTTTAACAAGGTTTCTTTCAGCTTCTTCTTCTTCTTCTTCTTCTTCTTCTTCTTCTTCTTCTTCTTCTTCTTCTTCTTCTTCAAAAGCATGCAATTCCTGGAAGTGAGTTACACTTGATAACATCCCAGTTTTGATCATCCTATAAAGTCTAGGCTATCTGTATTTGGGAAGGGATCATAGCTTGCAAAGCTAGGCCATATGCTTTTCATGCAGAAAGTCCCAGGTTCAGGCCCTGGCATCTCCCATTAGAAGGATCAGACAACTTGTGATGAGAAAGATCCATGCGTCAGAGCTGCTGATAGAGAAGATGATCCTGGATTAGATAGACAAAAAGGTTGGTCTGGTGTATGACACCCTCCTGTGAGCCTGTTCTGCTTGATTGGAGAGGCATTTTCCCTTGCAGTTTAGAAAATAACCTACAGAAATGAGGGCTTCAGCTTGGAAAGCGTTCAGTTTGGAAGAGTGCTCTGAAGCCAGTTGTTGCTACACCACCACCACTACAGAAACTGCAAGGCCCATTTCCCTTTTCACAGCTAAACGTTATAACAGAGGCAAATAGCTTTGGAAGAAAACAACATTCTCCAAGCACAAACCCTCCAAACCCCAAGTTGAATCCAGTTCAGACAACTCTGGTAGGTCATGGCTCAAACATGTGTTCCCCTTTTTGCTATTGTTGGACTAGACGATCCTCAGGGTTCCTTCCAACCCTACAGTTCTATAAATACACTCTTCCATTTCTGCAAATTTGCTTTCAGAAGGGGATTTCCCTATATACCTCAGTGTGCAGAGACCCCATGCAGCCCCTTTCCTCATTGCAGTGGCCAGTGCATCCAGAAACATCTACTTTACTTCTGGAGGAAGCAATAAATATGAACCTGTTAAGAACATCCCTCTCTGGATCCTTAATCAGCTTTGGTGATCAGACTAGGCTGATCTTTAAGCTGATCCTATGCTTATGTAAATTCCAAGAAGACACCTTTAAAAAGTTGTGCAGAGAAAGGTGTTTTAAGTGGGACAGAAAGCAAACAGAGCCACATACATCCAATATGGAATGAACAATGACTCTGCTTTATATCTGTTCTGCAAACAGTCATCTCAGTTTGCCAATCCCTAAGACAGGCACCGAGCAAGGTGCTGGCAGTAATGTAGTCAGGCCTTCAGGCCAGTAAGCCCAGCTTCAAAAAAGAGGACAAAAGGGAAAAAGTGTGTGTGTGTGTGTGTGCGCGTGTGTGTGTGCGAACACTGCTTCCCTGGGTCTCTCTGCAGGTGTGTCACCTGTCTCCCACCAAATCGGGTGCTTTTTGCCATTGGAAAATATGGGTGGCACTTACTACTTACCTTGTATAAAGCATAAATCCCTGCCTAATCCAAAGCACCAGACCTAGACATTTGTGACATTGCCAAATAAATAATGATGCCCAAATGTCGTTTCCAAGATCGCAGTGAGTGATGAAATAAAAAAGGAAATACTAATGCCTGAAAAAGCAGTCAGTAGAGATAACTAAGATCCCTAAAGTCCACAGCAATAACTGGTTTTTCTTTCCCCAAACCTCAGACTTTTGGTAGGGTTGGCATATTTCAAAAAGTAAAAACCAGGACACCCCGAAAGTTGTTGAGCTTTATTTTGACATACCCCAAAGTTGTTGAGTTTTTGTTTACATAAACACCAACCTCCCCCCCCCTACAAATTTTCAGTTCTTCCTTTGAAATCCCAGTAATGGCAGCCCTACTTTAGGATAGATGTAAATGAAAGCTAGAAAGAGCTCAGCAGTGCCTCCAGCAATGAACTACTTTTATCTCTGTGAGAAAGTGCCCAGACCTACAGTTCTCATTCATGTCTACCTTTTCTGAGACTACCCCCAATCCACAGCAGGGGACATGCCAACACCTTTCTAGAATTGCTATAACCAGTGTTGTCTACAGGTTTTAGGCCATGCACCCTCTGTGATCCTCCCCCTCAGTGAATCTGTCTCATCAGTGCACCAGAGCCCAGGGGATCTTGCCAGTGGCTCCCCTGCTGGGCTGTAGGTCCTCAGCAGATGCCCAACTATGCCTCTCACTGATGCCAGCACTGGCTGTACCCTATCCAATATCCCTGGCTCTAGTGCTCCCTGGCTGATGGTTCCCCTTCTCCCAAACCCACCAAAGAAAACCTATCTGTGCTTGAAGATGGCGACCATCATTCTAATTTCAGCCCTTAGCTTCTCCTGGCTGTTGTAGGATTCTTGAAGATACTTAAAGGTAAAGGTAGAGGGACTCCTGACCGTTAGGTCCGGTTGCGGATGACTGTGGGGTTGCGGCGCTCATCTCACTTTACTGGCCGAGGGAGCTGGCGTTTGTCTGCAGACAGCTTCTGGGTCATGTGGCTAGCATGATTAAGCTGCTTCTGGCGAATCAGGGCAGCACACGGAAACGCCGTTTACCTTCCCGCCGGAGTGGTACCTATTTATCTACTTGCACTTTGACATGCTTTCGAACTGCTAGGTGGGCAGGAGCTGGGACCAAGCAACAGAAGCTCACCCCATTGCAGGGATCCAATCCGCCAACCTTCTGATCAGCAAGCCCTAGGCTCTGTGGTTTAACCCCCAGTGCCACCCGCATCACTGCTTGAAGATACTTACTAGGCACCAGTGTCACTGATCCTATCTCACTGGTGCTTGTTTTCCATTCTCTAGAATTCTTCATATTGTTTAAATGATATATTTCTAGCCAGAACTGTAAATTCTTTTTGTTCCAGGGCTGATGCCATAAATCTTGTGTTGTACATTTGCTGGTTTGTTCAGTGACACGTAGCAATATTTATCTTACATTCTGCTATTTCCATTTGTCCTCACACTTTTCCACATTCCTGTTTGAATCTGAAGTGTATTGAACTTTGTTCACTGTACTTCAGATGTCAGAGTAGATGGATGACTTTTCTGTAAGAATGAACATTGAAGCTGGCACTCGAAGGGTAGATTTGATGCCGGACATACATTATTTTCTTACAAATATGTTGGCATATCAATAGCTGTCCCATATTTTTCTGCTATTCCTTGCACAAAATGCATCTGATGTCAGACTTTTCCAATGTCTATGAATCAAGAAAAGGTATCAACCCCCCCCCCCTCAACCAAGGAGTAAAACTGATTCCCAGGACATTTTAATGCCTCATATAAATATCCCTTTATATTCTACCCAGAAGAATATACAGATAAGACAGTCAAATATTCATCCTCTGTGCTTCTGCTACATGGACTCTTTTACATTTTCAACTAATAACGAGAACAATGGAACAAAAAATGTATTAAAAACTAAACATTATTTCATTAATAGGACCAAAGCTTTATTCCCCTCTCTTTGATATGTTTATTAATGCCTTTTAATCCTGAAGAGCATATTAATGGAAATCTTCATTTGAATAATGAGACAATTAAACAGCTCATGCCATTCATAATCAAAGGCATATTTAAAAGTGGCTGTAGAGAAAAAGAGGGGTAGAAATGGAAATTGCGTGTCTTTAAGTCTAAGGCCTTGCTGGGTGCTTGCTTGCTGGTGAATTAAGTTGCAATACCTCCAGAAATATTCATGAGAAATAAAGCAGAGACAGTTTCTTTCAAGTTAAGCACTTGGAGGGGCTGGTTCACATGTGCATGCGTACTACAACAGCCAGTGGTTTGACTGCGCAAATCAGCCATCAGCAAAGATAGCGATTAAAATAACAACTAAACGTGTGAAGTCCCTTTAGATGCAACACTGTTACTGCTGAACCGTCTATAAAGAAACCTCTATAAAGAAAGACATTATTGGATGTTATTGACCAAACACTGGAAGTCATATTAATCCCTCATTGGAAAGAATTCATTAATTTGCTATAACAGCAAACACACGTCTTATTTAAGAGAAAAAAATACAGCAAGTGAATATATAGAAATACATTTTGGGGAAACTGGATGCCATTTACGCAATGTTGTGAAGAAAAGCATTACCTCCCACAATGGCAAGTCCAAGTAGGTTTTGAATGCTCTTCCAGGAGAAGATATTTCCATTTCTGATGTTAATATTATATGTATTTAATTGTGCGACATTGTGAAGTGATACAAATATTTTGATTAGATTTTTTTGTGATTACACCGGAACCTCGGGTTGCGAACGTGATCCATGCAGGAGGCACGTTTGCAACCCACAGTGCCGCGTCTGCGCGGGTCGCAATTCAGTGCTTCTGCACATGCGCAAAGAGTGAGCGCCGAAACTCGGAAGTAGCCCGTTCCAGTACTTCCAGGTTCGGCGTGGTGCGCAACCCAAAAACATGGAACCTGAAGCGCCTGTAACCCGAGGTGCCACTATATTGCTAATTATTTCAAATAAAGACAGACAGAGACAAACAGAACAAAATAAAGATTCCTCAGTGTCATCTCTAGTGCACTACTTTTCAGTAGAGACAACTGCAAGTCTTGTGTGAGTATTCAGATGACTCATAGCACAAGCATGTAACCAGCACCTTAGGGCCACTGATTTTGCCTACTGATGGGAGGAGTATCAATACATTGAACTGTCTCCATGAAATCAACAGAATTTAAAGATGCATAACCTTTGGGAGATTGTGCCAATAGCCTTCTAATTGGGAATGCATAATTCACACCACAGTTTGCATAATGTGTGCCTTATTGGGTCGACACAGGCACTCGGGTCTACTTAACTCCCAACGAACTAGGTGGCCACCTGCATACTGCTGAAAACTGCTATTTCCCTGGGGCTCCATTATGTCTTAGCCCCTTATTGTGTGCACTGGCATGATTACTTGGATAGGTTCTGCATTAATGATGCCACTCACTATGAGAAATATGCATATCAGTGCAGAAACCCTTCACATGTGCACACATAAAGTATTGCAATAGGAAATATGTTTCTTCACAGGGCCTACTCTAGGATTGTGGGGGTCTTTGGCATGCTCCCCCACTATGCCCATGCCCCTCTACATTAGAAAGGTTGATGGACTGTTCCAGTTCTTCTGTTGCCCCATTCCACTCCCATTACTCCTTCCTAAAGTTCTTCTACCAGTGGATAGGGACATGGACAGGGCCATCCTACATGCAACTGGGAGAGAGAGGAGGTGGTGTGGCCAGGGGAAGTAGATGTAGAAGCAAAGTTATGGAGGTGGCTCTGGGCCACTGGCAACTGCTGCCTTGGCCCTTTCAACATATTATATCTGCATGATATGAAAAAGTTCTCAACAATATTGACTGCCCAGAGTTGTGAATTTGAAAGCTAAACACAATTTCAACACGAGTATTCTCCAAGTTTTACAGTGCTTTGCCTCTAAAGCAGGAGGTTGGAAAGGCAGAACACTTTAGCTATGTTTCCACATTATTTTAATTGACTTAGCGTCAAGAAAAATAGAAGTTGGTTACTTAGGCAGCAATACCATGCATAGTTACCTGCACTGACATCTGTGGAAAAGAAACAGAAAGGCCTGGGTTCTTAGAAGCGTAAATGCTCTGGAGAAACTCTGACCACCTTATGTGCAGGAGGCTTCCTTTATTACAGAAAATGTTTTGATTTGATGGGCATATGGTGGCTTATTTTTCATATAAAGTTAGGCTGAAATGATATGAACCCCAGATAAACTGATAGCATCTCCCATATAACCCTGATGTAGAATATCATAAAGGGGATATGGTGGTAGGAATAATATGCTATGTGACCTGACAGAGCCATCATTTGGATGAGTTAATATCACTAGGCAGTTCCCATGAAGCCAAACTGTTTTCCATTGGGCTACATCTGCTCTGCGAACGAATAAAATATATGCTTTTTTTAAAAAAAAAAGAAATAATGTCTTACAGCTTTTTACTGACCTTGGAAGCAACATTATTATCTAATAAAGTGTTCAAAAAAAATTGTGGCAAACCACAAAGGCTCCTGCAATGCTGTATTACAAAAGGGGGCACTTTGAAGCTTTCAAGATACTTTGAAAGTTACTCAGGCATGGAAGAAAACTCATGGCTGCTAATTCTGTGCTATTAGCCTTCCTGTGCCTGGGTGCACAAAATGGCAGCTGAAGAAGAGAGTTTTGTTTTTGCCAACAAGGATACTAACACCAACTGCTGTGAAATATTTGTTCCTAAAGAAATTATAGGGATCTGAACACAGACTTATCTAGTGCATTAATGTCTTACTTGGATCGATAGTAACATTAACAGTAGCTTCTCTTCCCACTACACTCCCACACATATGGAAGAGGATTTCTGTGCCTTCAGCAGTTGCCTTCCAAGCAGAAGCTTAACCGATGAAGCTTCCTTCATCATGGCACCTCATGCCAGAAAGACTGGAGATGTTTCATTCTTGATCCACAGTCAAGGCAAAAATGCACCTGTCAGGAAAGAAGTTGCAACTCTAATAGGAAATCCTCTCTTTTTATTTTGCTGTGAAATTGGCCAATACATTTGTAGCTTCTATATAAATAACAATTATTACCCCAAGATTATTTGAGGTCCATTTCAGGCTGCCGCGGTGCCAGATCTTTGCACGGAGACTGAATTTTAATCACTAGCCTCCGTGTTTGCTATGAAACTGTGGCAGGGAGCTATCAGACTCTTGCCCTTGCTCATTACAAACTAGAAAATAGTTCAATGTATTTGGTTAAGCCTGTAATTCCAGTGACGGGTGAAAATGAAACACTGACACCCATTTTACTTGTTCTTCCTCAGTAAGTGCACTCCAAGTAACTCAATATTCCTTGAAAAACAGGAGCATCTTCCTTTGCAGCTATGTGATCTGTAGCAATATTAGGGGAAATGGTATGAGGGAGCAAGCATGTATAACAGAGACTTGGCAGAAGAAGAAGAAGAAGAAGAAGAAGAAGAAGAAGAAGAAGAAGAAGAAGGAGAAGAAGAAGAAGAAGAAGTAGTCCTGTGATGCTGAGAGGGGAGTTGAGAGTCTGAATCTGATTGGGCAAGCAGCCCCTTCTCCCTCCTAGTACCCTGATAAAAGTGAGCAAAATCCTTTGCACAATAGAGTAAGTTAAACCACCATAAAGTTACGCAGATGCAAACCAGATTCAGCAACAAGGGGGCCTCCTGCTGTGGTTAAGCCTGGCAGAAATAAATCAAGCCTTTCAAAGAGTGTTTCAATCTGGATCTAACACTGAGTATGACTAACATTGGTTACTGCCCACTGTATCCCAAATCGTATTCCATTAAAGATCTGCCAGGAAAAAAACCACAATGAAAGATGTGTTCACAACTGTAAGATCACAAAATTCAGCATGCCATAACAGAGTCTACAGTTCCATCTTTCAAAACATTATACAGCCATGATTTGTTTTATGTAACCATTCAGATTTCTTTCTTAGCATGCTACACAAAAGGAGTCCAGTTTGTTACAAATTAATCATGTCATTTTCTCTTTCTTTAAATCATTTGTAATGTCTTAGTTTAGCCATTGAAGCAAACTCTCCAGAGGTATTTCCAATGTATTATTATTATTATTATTATTATTAATCACGAAAAACACACCCTTTTTAATGCCTCCCTTTGTTAGATAACAAAAGCTAACTGGTGCACCTGCCTTAGAAATAAATAAATAAAAGGCAGATTTTTCAGCTAGATAAATACAGTCATGTGCAGTACAGATATTCCTTTACACACCTCAGCAGCCTCCTTAAAAGTATCTCATATGCTGATACATGTTATATTCAGTTCGGTTAACACACCAGATTCTGACAAACTGCAAAGCAACTGAAGACAGTGTACCAAAAGGTTGACAGCTTAGATTGCAGAGATTGCCTTAAATACTAGGTGGAGGCAATATCATTTTAACCTCAGACTGACCGAGCAACTGTATCAAGCAAAAGGACATAAAAAAACTTTAATCAATAGAAAGATGTCATGATCACATAGAAAAAGAAAAATGATTGTAAGTCATAGTGATGGATTTTTTTTCGCACAATAAGCTTCTCCTCCCGCACTGTGAGAGAATCACACAGAGCAAGGATGGAGGAGAAGAAGCAGCAGGAGGGAGGGAGGTGCCAAAACACCTTCCTTCTGAAACAACAATTGCCTTGAACAATAAGCACACCAGCTCAGGGAGAAAATATTTGAGTGCAGTATGTTCACGATCAAGGACAACAATCTTTTCAGTAATTATCATAAACATAATTGTGCAAACCTAACACGTCCTTCAGGAAGCAGAATGAAAAGTACACAACTTTTCATATTAGCCAACTCTAATCCTTCACGATCTGAATGCTCATCTTTGATGCAATGGCAACAGCTATGAACCAAAGGCTTCGTGATATACCAACAAACAAAACCTTTTCAGTTCTCTCATGGAGGAAAGTAAGAAGAATATTAATTATACATTTCAAACTCTCTGCTGCTGCTGTAAAAGTGGTACCTGATCAAAACTTGCTGTTCGATTAGTTTTTAAACACACACACACACACACACACACACACGGAGGCAATGCCCACTTCCATTGCCACCAGTTCCTGCTGTTACTATTTAATAAGTATTAAATAGCAATACTTGGGTTACCTTGGTAGCCTTACAGCTCTTCACTTGGAAATATGTTTCATCAAGTGCTGAGACAGGCATAGGCTTCTCCGTGGCAGCCCCCAAGGTGTTGAACTCTTTTTCCTCAGAAGCGCATTTGTCACCTTCATTATATCGCTTCCAGGGATGCACAACTCTACCCTGGCTGCTGACACATGAAGTGTATGTTTTTAGGACCCACCTCATATTTATGATTGTCAGTTATTTTAAGTTGTTTTGATATTGTGCTTTAATGCTGTAACCTCCCCTGCGATCTAAGAGTGAAGGGTGGGTAATATATTTTTGCTGTTGTTGTTGCTGATGTTGGATATTATGTATATGGGTTGGCTTAAGATTTCTGTCCTCATACAGAGGGAGGGGAAGGAAGGAAGGAAGGAAGGAAGGAAGGCATAGTCTTGCTATGCCCTACCCAATGGGCTGAATTGATTTAAATGGGCACAGTGAGAGAATGGCAAACTATAAGTGTAAACTTAAGGCCTCAATGAGAAATAAAGGGTTGTCAGGAATCGCAGAAGGATAGCGCAGAAAGGGCAACCACATCTACCTTTATGTTTCAGAGTAGCAACGGATGAATTTGTTTATTTCCTCTTCTCTGGTGGAAGCCATCCTTTTGAAGAAAAAAACACACAAAAAGAAGTATTGGTATCTGAAGAAGTGTGCATGCACACGAAAGCTCATACCAAGAACTAACTTAGTTGGTCTTTAAGGTGCTACTCGAAGGAATTTTTTTATTTTTTACACACAAAAAGAGTTCTCCTTTCACAAACGTTTTCTCTCTATCCTCTTCAGAAATTAAAGATTCATAAACTGTATTCATAAATTACAGGTAGGAACCTTAGAGTTAACAATTGCCCTCAAGGAGGAAGCTAATAGTACATATATAATTATTAACAACTGTAATTATCAATCTTGTATTACATCTACTAAGCACAATGTCCTAGCTTTACATATTATACTGCTTGCAGGAGGCAAAAAAAAACCACTCTGCTATATGTGAAGACATCTTTAGGTTTGGCCAAGTTGCCAATCAATTTATTTTAATACTTAAAGAATGAGTGTATGTATGATGGAGATGGCAATTAGAAACCAGTTCCTAAGACCCTTGCTTATTTCAGTAATCCTCCTGAAAGAAGCATGGATTAATAAATTAAATGTGAGAAACACCTTAATTCATCTATAAGGAATAATAGCAAAAGGCAACGAGGAAGCATCCACAGAAGTCACACAGTTTCTAAAACAAAGCAGACATCTACAGCATGCGAATACCAGGTCATTAATGCATGCATAGTACTAAGGTCTCATCCAGTGCTGGAATGAGCATATAACATAGGGACTTCTTTTTATTTGAAAGGACCAAGCTCATTCTCGGGAAAAGCTGCAAAGAAGGGATTCTGGATTACTGTCTTCTCACTTGGGGGTGATATATACTCACCCCAGACAACCAGATGAGTGATTATTTTGCAAGCCTGTGGCTGTGATAGTAAATATAATCTTCCTTTTTTTCAATAAAAAGAAGAATTGGACAAGTTCGGTTGTGAATATAATTGGACAAACTGGATATGCCTTTCTCAATCTAGGCTTTCAAATTCAGAGTTGATGGATACTGTTCTGGTTGCAGTTGACATCTTCTTGATGAAGATCCTTTTATTTGAAACAGATACTTGCTTTTAAAAAACCCCTGTCTTGTCAAGCCTCTTTCCCCCTCTTACTCTCATTGCAATCTGTCTCAAACTTGGCTGGGAGGCTTATTGAGAATTTACTTTCTACACTGCCCTGGGCAGCCTTTCTTGTTCTCTTCTATTTCTCTATTGCTTCTTTTAATTACTGTTGCTCCTGAAACCAACTGTTTCTCCCGTGTAAAACAAATATACTCAATTTTCTGGCTGCACTGATTGACAAAGATGCTAGAGGTAAATGGGAGAGAAGGTTACAGGTGGTTGTTTTTTTTAAAGTAATTAAAAAGTTCTGAAAATAATGCACAGCATCTGGGACCTATTTGAGTTTTGACAATTCATTTCTACAGAATGATAGTACCCATGTGTTCTCAATACAGGAATAAGCATACGCTGACAGCGATAAGCTGAGAATAACTTCCAAAAATGGTTACCAAATGATGTTTAAACATTACTGATATTAGATTATTCTGACACTCTCAACCTAGGTCCATTTATTTTGATATATTCAAAATGCATGTTTGTAATGTACCTCTTAACACCTGAGACTTAGTTTTCAGGTCACACCCAATTATTGTGCCTATAATCTGAATTTTAAATTGGCATAACCTGTCCTGGATCTGATGGTGAAGGGAAAGTAATAAATTTACTACCACTACTTCTTCTTAATCTTCTAAATTCTTCTGAAGTTATAAAGTTCCTTTCATCTACTAAAGAAAATCTCAAGCTATTAACAAACCTCATTTATGAGCAAGATGACTTGTCTCTAACAGAGTAATCGCAAGTGGGGCCATGGAGTAGTAAAGCAAGGGATCCACTGCTGCACTCCAAACCTTGCTTCTTTATTTTTGCTATGCTAGCTCCATACTGGCCTTGGATCCCCACCGTCAAAGCAGCCAGTTCCAAAACTGAGCAGGAGCATATGTTCATGAAGGGGGGCAAACTCAGACTCCCTTTTGCAAACAACCTTCACAAGAATTCATGTCAGTAATGCATTTAAATAAAGTGGGAAATGGTGTAGGCAGACTGGAAGACATTGTGAGTGTGGTCAGAAAGGGTTTCTGTGGTGGTGGGGGGGAATGGCAATGCTGGGCGACTGGCTGGTGCCACTGAGCAGGAGGCAAAGGAGGCAGGGGGAAATTTCTGTGCCAGGTGCACTGGCAGAACCAATCTGGCATGCCCACCAGTGTGCTGGCAGCACCGCAATGCATCTCCTACTTTGCCACCCTCCTCCTTAGCAAGTGGGGGAGGCACACCAGCTGGATGAGGGCAGAAGGCATGGCCTCCTGTTTTCCACCCCATTTCTGCCAGTCAATCAATATGTTTAGAATCAACTGTGAAAATGGCTATTGTCTCCGATGGTTGGATTGAAAGGAACTGCAGATAAATTCGGAGTGTGACAATAGGTTGGATCATCCAAAGCAGATGCTGAAACAGTAATATGGGGGCCTACCTATTTCCAGATATAGTCAATATCAGGAACAAAGTTGTCCCTCCCCTGACAAACATCCTTACACAGCTTAAGCAACCAGTGGTGGCTTTACTCTGAAAATTAATCTACTAAGGAAAATGTAGCAAAGCATGCAATATAAAAAAGCTTTTGTGCTGATTTGTTTCTTGTTTCCCATCAACGGTTCACACAGCTGAGCCATGGCAAACAGCACAGCAGCAGGCATGCCCAGGAACTCGATATTGCACAAGGCACAAACCATGCAAACACAGCCTCGTTCCCGATGGAAGGTTTTGCCCATGTAGCACCTTCCAGCTTTTTTCTTCTTGGTGGTACAATCACAGTTCTCATCTGGCTGCTGATCAACTAGTTAATTTTGATAATGGCATAAAGTTGCTGCAGTATATTGCAGTCTCTCAGATCCTTTTGCCATGATAAGAATGTTGCCCATAACAGCAAAGGACACAAAATGTGCTTTGCTGTTTACTGTATTCGGTAATGACTTGAAAATGTGGGCTATTGCTCTATTGAATTGCTACTTTTTCAGCTGGAAAGCAAACAGTTATTTACTTTAAGCTCAGGCTTATAATAGTTTTGTTTTGCTGTGTCTATAGTAGTGGTTAAGATTTTCATTTAATGTGTGAATTAATTCTGTCCTGTTGTGTTCAGAACATTTTAACAACAACTTCTTCTGTTTCAGCCTCTCTGCACTTTGCTTCCAATGTTTGCAGAAAAGGTCTTTGGGGAGTAGAGCTTCCTCTGCCCATTGCTTTTTCTTGTCTGAAGTGAAGACAATTACTCTGCCCCTGAGGACTGGTTTAAGGGTTTCTTGGAGCATTTCTAGTGCTACCTCTCCATTGTTATTAATTTGCAGGAACTCATTTTATTCCCATTTGTTTGACACCTTTGAAAGGTGACTGTCCCAGAAGAAACTTGTGAAGTTGCCACAACCTAGCTGTTGGTCTCAGGGCAGCTTTCAATGCTAGGAAAGAAACAGAACCAAAATACAGGAATAATTTCATACTTTTTCAACTTTCAATGCACAACATCATGGGGATGTACAGGCACACACATACACAAGAATTAGCTTGGAATTAATTGTTAGAGTGTAGGAATAGCAGCTATGGACAATAATGGCAGCCCATGGCATAAGAAGAGAGGCTACAGCTGTAGATAACCAAACAGCAACAAGAATAGCTGGAATAAATGAGTTAACTATGCCTTCCCTCTTTGAATTTAGACTGACCAATTTATTGGACTTATTAAGCTCATGAAAGGAATGAATACCACATGCATATCCTACACCACAGTCTCCCAATGGTTCTTCCATGTGATATGTACAGAAAGGACACCTAGGAATAATTCACTTCAAGTTAGGGATGGGAGAATCAGTCAATTCCATTTTCTCTCAGTTTCTCATTTTTCCAGTCTTAAATTCAGCACCCCACATCAGAGCAAAACGTTTGGCACCTTGGCTGCAGGAGTTGCCAGAAGGAGGCATACAAGACGTCATTCATTTGTTTAAGGGACTCCACTCCGGATTTGTGTAGGGTTTACTCCTTAGCCCTCTCTTCTCCTGAAGGTCTCCCGCAAGGCAGTGGACGTTTAGGATCAGAGTTTTTATTCTCATCAATGGGCTACCTACCTGAGTTGACAAGCCCCATCTGCCCCTCACTTCCTGCTACAGCATGTGCAGAAACCACCTTATTGACTGTTGGACCCACTACTGGTCTCATGCACTCAAAGTGCTGGAGCTTGTCTTTGCATGCAGGGGAAGCCACTAACTCATCAAGGCTTTGAGACCCATCAGCTACCTTCACCTGGTTTAGCCAGCCAGTTGAAGCCATTTCCCAGGGTGAGGCTGCTGTCACATGGTGTCAGCTTCTAGGAGCCGCAGGTGAGAGATGAGTGCAGGGTGGAGACCTAATATGGATAGACTACCCCAGAAGGAGCATGATGGTCAGTGGAAGCACACTCTTCATGAGGTAAGCCACACTTCAGGGCAACAGATGTAACAGACAGAGTAGGTACATGATATATGAACAGCCAAGGCACAATCCTGTGGCAATTTCTCCAGAGGGGAATGGAGCTTTTGCAATAGCTCAGTAATCTCCTCTGCCTTCAGAATCAGCGATGTAAGTGAATGTACTTTATCCTCCTAAATAAGAGGCTGCTATTGTTGAAGGAAGTATGTCACACATGCTTCTCACAATAATTGGCACTTTTATAGATCCATTGCTTTAAGTCTCTTTATTCAAAATAAAAAGAACACACAACAGCAATAGCTAACGAGCATACAATTGTGCACATTATGGCTCTTAAACTGGCTAGTTGATATATAATTAGACTACAGCAAATATATGTCGGCAATAAACAAGAGCAAGCCACAGTTTGGCAACAGATCTTCTTGATAGTATATTGTGGGAGGGGAAAGGACAATGATTTAAAGACATTTGTTATTTCCTGAATTGAACAACTGTAAATCTCTTGAGAGAATTAAGAACAGAGCAGCATAGACCATTCCTTAGTTATGCTCTTCAAAGAATTATGCAAAACCATTTAGTTTCCATTCAAACTGCTTTCTGCTATTAGGATTATTTCATCAATTGGCAGATCAGGGACCAAAAACCACTATGATTCAGATACAGCAGGCCTGCACAACTGCTGGCCTCTGAAGCCCAACACAGATTGGCCATCAGGAAGCAGTAGACAGCTTCATGGGGCAGCAGCATTCATTTGACCTCCTGGCAGCTGAGACACTGCTACTTACCAGGAAGGAGAGGGGAGAGGCTGCAGGGGATTGGCCACAACTGCATCCAGGCATGTAAAGTGGCTTTCTTCTCTTGCCCCCTGCCCTCATTTACAGTTGCAGATAAACAGCAAGCAAATGCTCAGGAGGTTATTCAACTCCTGGTAGGCCAGCATTCATGACTGGTGATTGCACTGAATTTTGTGGTTTATAAAATCTAGTTCAGAAATGAACAGAAGGTAGATCAGGATCTACTGGTAGATCACTGGCTGATTTGCAGAACATCCAGATTTCTGGATCCAATTATTCAGCAAGGACAAAGTAACTAATTTCCATTTAAATCTGGCTGGTGAAGTGAGGAAAACTAACTAGAAGTGGACTTTCCTGTGGCTCTGAATGTGCTCAGAGGCACCTTGTTCTTTCATGCTACCTGTATGTCTTTTGCACCTGGCACTGGTTTCTAGATCTTGGGGTTCTAGCAGAAGTGGCTCATCAGGTGGTACAGAGCAACTATATTAGCTTCCTGGTAGGTGGGGTGCTGTTGTTTACTGGGAGGGAAAGAGGAGAGCAAGCAGGGAGTTTGGCACACTGCAGTCACAACTTCAGGATTGCAGAATTGGCTCTGTCAGTGCATTTGTACCTTGCCTCTTTCATCCTGTAAGCAACAGCAGTCCATTTGCTGAGAATCTAGTGTAAGGTCCCGCCCCACCTGTCTAGCCAATTCTGGGTTATATTTTAAAAAGCTTTTTTTTGGCTTTCATTTTCTGTTCTCTAGTTCATAATTCACTACTTTTCAGGTGATCCACCACACATTCTAGGCAGTTCATTTATTAATTCGAGTAATTTATAGTCTTTCTTCATTTTTTTACAACTTTGAGTGTAGTTCCCAGTAATCTTAAGAACAATACAAAAATTGAAAGGATAACAAACCCCAAATATCAATATAAAAATTAAAATGAGCAAGAATCAGAAGCACATGTTAATCCTGCTGAGTCAATAAGAAATCAGCAGCAGCATTAGTATCAGTGTTAAAAATAATAATAAATAGTCTGCATGTGCCACAACAGCTGATCATAAAATTTTTGGTTGTGTTACACCAATGGAGGACATTGAATTCGGGCTCACTAGGACTTGGCTCTAGAAGTTAATGTTCTCAGTCTCATGACCTTTTCTTTTTCCCCAATGAAAGCTTTGTACTGAAAGATGTGTGGAAATAATAAAGAACAGTGTATTTAATGTGCATTTCCCTCAAAGCTCTTTAATGGCCCCTTGTCTACATTTGAACTAATGAGGAAGAAATCCCAGGCCACAGGGTATAAGTTCTTGACAGGCATGAGTCTTAGCACATTTTTTCACAAAAACTAATTATTATAATTTGAAATAGGTCATCCTAGGGGGATTCACTTTACACCCCTTAATGTTGAGAGACCAGCAAGTCTGCACCAATCTGCCCCACCTCAAACAATGTACACACTCCATATGCCCCACCCTGATTCTGACACTTGTGCCTGCCACACCCCTTGGAGTCTTTGTGTCAGTGCAGAAGAGTTCTATACAAATTTAGATTCATGCACACTGGAACAAGTAGGAACACAGCTCAGTGATCTGGGCATTATCTTCACATACATCAGAATCTTCTCAATTGCGGGGCTGGAGTGGGGCTTATTGAAGAATGAGGGGGAAAACAATTATTTTGCCAAGGAAAAGCTTCACGATTCACTCTCTCTTTCTCACACAAGTGCACACTTCAAAACTAGAACACCATCAAATCCCCAGTTTGCCAGAATTTATACGCTCTGTGATATAACAACTGTATCCAGTTGCAAAACAGCCTAACAAATCTGTCCAGCATCCATTAATTAGCTGGAGGCAAGCAGACAGGCTGCTAAATAGCCAGCCACAGCAGACATAAGTGATGTTCAATTTAACCTAATATATATATTATTGCAGTCAATACCAAAGAAATAAGCCAAAAGAAGGCATGATGATCAGATCAGCTGACAACAACTGGGAGAGTGAACTCAGGGAGGGCTGGTACAATCATTACTCTGAGTTAGGCAACCATCTCAGGTGGTGGGTGGTGAGAGACAAGAAGCACAGTGAGAGTTTGGAGGATAGAGCTCTGCACCCAACTTTGCTTGCCCTGCACCTCCTAAGCAGAGCTGTGTGCATCACAATGCCTGCTCTGGGCCTCCTATTGTCCTCAGGTGTGGTAGAAGATGCTGACTTATCATCAGGGTATGATTCAGCTGCCAGTCTGTCTGCTTCTGTATGCTGTTGAATATGAGAGGAGAAGTAGCAGTTGGTGCCTATACATTTTGCTAAAGGAGAATATAATTTTCAGGTGAGGTAGATGGTTAGGCTACAGTTTGTTAGACAATAAAAGGAGAAGGTTATCAGTGAGGGTGAGTAGAGCAATTTTCTTGGCTCTTCCCTCTTCCCTTTTGGAAGGCAAGGAGACCATTTAGTTCACCTCTGTTGCCTAAATATATTGGGCCGATCCTGGGTACTGGATTTCAGCCTTGGGAGGAAGCCCTACTGAATTCACTGAGATTAATTTCCAAGTTAGACATGCATGGGCCTGTGCTGTGAGACTGCAATTCTATGCACACTATTCTGAGGGTAAATCCTATTGAATGCAGTGAGGTTTCTGAATGAGCTTGCATAGAACCATGTTGCAAGCATTTTTTCTACTGAGTTATGGTATGTGAATGTCAGAATGCTATTGATATTGTTGTTTCTCTCTTCCACAGACAAAAGACAGAAAAATGCAATGGAGAATAATATATGAAGAAGAAATGTTTCCCTCCAAACATTACAAGAGAAAGCAGGAAAAGAAGAAATGGTGGCCTTCATAACTCACCATCCTCCTTATTGAGTATGATAATGTAAAAGTATAGGTGTTGTTACAGAACAACAGTCTAGCAAAGCAAAACAAACAGCTTGAAGTCATCACCTAGTATTTCATGATCACAGTTCTAATATCGCCTGCTAGCATAATTCAAACAGAAAAGAAAATTCTTCCACAGTTCATGGAGCCTATGGTTCAAGCCAAGACAGCTTCCATGTGGCTCACCATACAATAAATTCGATCAGTCAAGAAGTTTAACCAGTCAAGCAAAAGAACTGTCACAGCAAGCAAGATGCTCTTTCAGGGGAAAAAAAATCTGGCGCAGCGCGTTCTTAAGCAGCAGGCCGGCCAGACTTCTGCGTCAATCGCGGTGATTTCACAGCAGTTCCTTGGCTTTAGAAAACTTAGCCCTACAGAATGTTCTACATGTTGTTCTTCCATTCATCTTTTCAAGCAATAATATGTTTTTTTCAACCTCATGAAAACAGTCAATCTGTCAACAAAGATCCTGGAAGATAACCTCTGCCTACCTGTTAATAGGCAGGCAACTGAGCTGTCACAAGCTGAGAGATCTGTGAGAATTGCAAGCAATCCAGCTCTAATGTGAGTTTAACCAGCTTGCACTACTCATCTTATTGCAGGCCTAACACCTCAATTTCTGCATTTTGATTGCAATTAATTACAAGGGCTTGGATTCAGATTTTCCTTACGTGAACAAAGTGAACGTCCCATTCATGAAACTGGGTTTTTCCACCTCCATCTTTCCTCTAAAGCCATGAAATCCTGCTCCTACAGACTGTAAAACCCTTGGGAATGGTGTGTTGGTGGCAGGTAGAAGGGGAGTTGACAGAAGTTTCTCTTCCTTCTGTAAATACAGGAGCATTTTAATATCCAAGTTAATGGATTTCAAATTGATTTACTTCTTTTATGTCTGCAGAAGACTGGCTCAGCAGCTCCTCTTCATATGGAAGCCTAGGGAAGCTGCATATGTCCCAAGTGCAGGGCATGGGTCTGTGTCACAAATATACAGCACTTTTTAGAAAAGTGAATGCAGACAGCTTGAAAGCGCATGAGGAGGCTTGTGTAACAGTCCCAGTTCAACTCATGAACACCAACATTTTATTAATGCTCTTTCCAAAGCAACTTTGTGGGTATTTTTTCCGAGTCATCCAGATCAGCTGCACTTTCATTTAAACTCCCATTATGTGGGCAATTATTTGCTAGATAACTCTTATCTGGAATGGCCTTGGAATGATTCCTGCCAAACCCCCTGCCTGACCAGCAGATGATTAAAACCATGTGGAAGTCCTGACTCACGAAGAGCAGCAAGAGCATGGAAGAGCATTGCACGGTTGCCCAGGCAACAGGTTGCCTCCTCCAACCCTGTGCAAAGGATGGGGAAGAAATTCAGGTCCATTCACATTTTAATATGAGCCTACCTAAGTCACACTTCCAGAAACAATACGTGAACCAAAATGCAGCTATCCTTTGAAATTCAAGCTTCTTCAAATTTTGTGATGATTTTTTCCCAACCAAAAAATGTTTCCAAAATACATATATTAGGGAAAGTAATGTAAAAAAAAGCACCTTATTAGGAAAATTGCTTGCAAAAGTATGTCAAACCTGCATACAAAATATGTGTATTAGGAGAAACAAACAATTAAAATGGTTATATATGAAGACTTATTTAGAAAATGCAAACTGATGCAGAAATGTAGCAAACTGAAGGTAAGAAATGTAGCAAACTGAAGGTAAGAAAGTGAGAGAAACTAGAATTGATAGATTCATCCGTCCTGACTCTAAACTAGAGTTTCCAAGCAATAAGGGTTCCAAGTGTTCAATAAACATAGTGTTATATGGTGCTTATAAAGGCGTCCCCACAACTGCAGTTTTGTCATTGTGCGTCATTGAATTTTTTTGTTACCTACCCTGAGATGTTCTCAAATGCTCTGGATGTTTTTGTTTGTTAAAGCAGAGCAACAAAGGATTTTTAAAAAGCTTAAACGAAGTTTTCAACTTAAAAAGAAAAAAGATACTCTGATGCTGAGCCTTAACAAAAAACATTCCAAAGCTCTTCAGTGCTCTGCAGGCAACATTTTGGACAGCCTCACTTCTTGCAAAGCCCATGAGAAATGGAATATATGAAAACATGCAGTTATTCTCTCTCTCTCTCTCTCTCTCTCTCTCTCTCTCTCTCTCTCTCTCTGTGTGTGTTTGTGTACACACACACACACACACACAGAGAGAGAGAGAGAGAGAGAGAGAGAGAGAGACTAAGTGCTTTGTGGGTTTGTGGTGTCCCTGATCTGACTTGTGGGGTACTGACATCTTGCTTTCATTTCAGAGAGGAGAAAGACCTCTAAATCATCTCATTCCACCTTGGTTTTGCTTCCCACAAAGAGACCCAACACAACCCCTAGTAGATATTGCTATCATGGCTGATGCTGATGAAAGACCTATCATCCACATTTTTTTTTTATAATCCTCCTTAATAAAAAACAAAAACAAAGCTAGTGATCACAACCACTTTCTCTGGTACTATAATGAAAACCCAAAATCAATTGGTATTTATAAACATCTAGCCTTTCTCTGACTGGTAGCAGCTCCCAAGGTCCCACAAAGAGAGTGGTTTTTTCTAGCTTTGCTCTCTGATCCTTATTTTAATTGGAAGTGTCCAGGATTGAACCCTGGGATTGTATGCATGCAAAGCATATACTCTAACACTGAATTATGAGACTTCACTCATTATTTACTGAACCTATTTATTGTTTAAGGCTTCCACATTCTGCCTTGTTCACTTATGGCAGATTGAGAAAATTTCAAAACGTAGGTATGCATAGATAGGGCTGCAAGTATATTTCAGTTCCAGGATTGCACAAGTGTAGAAAGAGAGCACAACTGAAGATCCTGAAATAGCTCAATTGTTATTCATAAAAATATATATGAAATCTATAGAGTATATAGATTTGAATATTTGATACAATGCTTATTGAGATTCCTGGTTGGGAATTGTGAGAATGAGCTGGATATCCACTGGTGGAAAGAGTTTTGTTCCCCCCCCCCAATGACATACCACTGTACCACTGTCCATCGTTTTACCCAGACACTGCTGTCCAGTGCCACGGGCCTTCTGGCGGTTCCCTCACTGCCAGAAGCCAAGTTACAGGGAACCAGGCAGAGGGCCTTCTCAGTAGTGGCACCTGCTCTGTGGAACACCCTCCCACCAGATGTCAAAGAGAACAACTACTATCAGACTTTTAGAAGACATCTGAAGGCAGCCCTGTTTGTTTAGGGAAGCTTTTAATGTTTGATGCACTGCAGTGGTACCTCGGGTTAAGTACTTAATTCGTTCCGGAGGTCCGTTCTTAACCTGAAACTGTTCTTAACCTGAAGCACCACTTTAGCTAATGGGGCCTCCCACTGCTGCCGCGCCGCCGGAGCACGATTTCTGTTCTTATCCTGAAGCAAAGTTCTTAACCTGAAGCACTATTTCTGGGTTAGTGGAGTCTGTAACCTGAAGCGTATGTAACCCAAGGTACCACTGTACTGTATTTTAATATTTTGTTGGAAGCCGCCCAAGTGGCTGGGGAAGCCCAGCCAGATGGGTGGGGTATAAATAATAAATTGTTGTTGTTGTTGTTGCAGGAGCAATGTGAAGTGTATATGCAAAATAACCAGATATGCCAATGTACTAATTTTGCATTCTAAACACATCAGTTAAACAGAACTCAGATGCTGTGGTTCAGAACTTCAGTTAACGTTGCAGAGTATAGTTTGGTTTGGGATACAAAATAGATGATTGCAAAGTACATAGCTCTCAGCATTTTGCACTTCACATTTTGCCAGGTATGCAAAGCCTGTGGGAACTTTTTTTTTTTTTAAGGGGATGTAGGAGGTAATGTATGAATCAGTCCCAAGACTGAGGCTGAGGTTGAAAAACTGGCAGGAGTCTATTACTGGACATTAAAAAGTTAGCTTTCTAAGATTTACTGTTGCATAGGAGTACAGCACTGTAATAAAAATACGGTTGCTAATTAATCATTGCATGACTCAATGGTCCGCTGCTCCTGTGCCTTGCCATTTCTTAACAACATGACTTGATCTCTTTGGGCCTCGTTACTCAAGGATAAGTCATTGAAGTGAATAAAAATGTTGTATAACCAAGGCCAGCTGGGTAATGTAACTAGCTGTATGATTTTGTTCAGGAAAAACTAAGAGGCTGTATCCATGAAATTATAACACAGGCCTTATTAGCCACTGTATATAGTGATTGTGGATTCAGGTGTGTGAAATCTAAATGTGTTTTCCTCTGTGTGTTCCTTACCTTTCAAATAAAAGCTGCAGGATCTATTCATCTTGAGTTTGTCACATTATCTATTAAAGTTTTAACACTGGCCTTATTAAAAATGTCAGTCTGACCCATTAGAATATCCAAAACAGTCAAAGTCTGTGTAGTAGCAGTGTTTCTGCCAAAGTTGATCATTTTTCTCAACTCCTGCCCACATTAATATACCAAATATGTCAAAAGGCAAAGTTTGGATCTACAGTAACTGAACCACTTTCTCCCATTACAGCTTTGTTCTGACCAGGCCTTCAGGCCTTCAGGCCTTTGATTGAAGTCCCTTTTCTCCCTTATGCCAATATGGGGTACCCCATGGATCCAAATGATCCAGGTTTTTTTATGTTCTCCTTGTGACTCAGGTCAGCTTTGTATACAGTTGGGAAACAGATCTTTATAATCCCTCATGCAAATGGACCATGCAGAAGAGCTAGAAGATGGAAGGTCTCAAAGTCCCTTTCATGTAATGCTCAGATGTGGCACTTGTGGCCTTCAGATGTTGTTCGAATCCAACCTTTACCAGCCCCAGCCAGAATAGACAGATCGTGGGTGCTATACTCCAAGAACATCAAGGGCCACAATTTCTCCATACTTGTGGGACAAAGAGGTGACATGAGTCCCTTCCCCAAGTTCAGTTGGGGGGGGGAGAGTACTGCTAACATGTTGCTGCTGTTGTTTCCAGGGTCCAAATTCCAGAGATTGTCAGAGAGGAAGTAACAAGGCGCTTTGTTTCCTGAAATGCTAAGTCACATTTAAATTTAACACAAGTAGGCTACTCAGACTTTAGCCAAGCAATTTTTTCACCTCTCTAGCCTCAAAAGTTCATTTTCCACCTCCTGCACTATAACTTCTTTGCTTATTTTTTAAATTTGCATACTGCTCTATATCCATAGAACTCAGGACAGTTCATAGCATAAAAATCTTACAAAGTCATAGGATATGTGACTTGAGGGAGCTGGAACTGGTTAATGGGCATGACAAGTTCTTTCACTACCGATTATCTGTTGAGAGTGTCTTAACAGATGATTGCCAGCTGTTTTGAATGCTATAGATCACTAAGCACCTTAGCTTTTGAAATGTTAATACAATTTTGTTTTTTGTTCTCTTTGCTGTGTTAAATGTGTATTCTGTACTTGACTTCCTTTGTAATGTTTCATTTTATGCTAATATTTTAGTTTCCTGTTAATTATAATGCTTTGGAATGTATACCTTATCTTTGACTTTCCTCTGTAATGTTTTCTTCTGGATTGTTTTATTTGATGTTTTAATGTAAACTGCTTTGAGATTTTTTTTCCTTAAAAAAATTAAGTGGTTTAGAAATTAAATGAATAAAATAAAAATAAAAATAATACTGTATTAAAAATGCCATGTCCTCCTAGCCAAACCATGATCCTAAAAACTATCCCATTGGCTCAGTATTCTTTCTTTGCTCTGCTCTGTCAGATCAAGATGTCAATCTTATTATGGACAAATAGAGATATGAAAACAATCTTAATATAAATGTTAGCTTTCAACCAAGTATCAAAATAACATCACGTAATCTGTTTTGCCTTCTGTTGCCTCGTTTACACTTTACAGGGTGTTAAAAGCTGGAGAGGTACAGAATTAGCAGTGGGTGCTAGTAAAGGTATACTTATTTCTGGTGCCATTAAATGTCCTCTATTCTTTTCAATTATGCATTGGGATACAATTTTCACTGGAACTGATCCGCCACAGATGCTGGATTTCAGTACGCCTATTACTGCTGTTACTATATTTATCCACTAAGTGGGAAGGCTAATGTTTTCCAGATGTGGCTGCCATTTTATAAGTCAGAAATAGATATTACATCTGTCTGCTGTCTTTTCCTTGCATAACATGGGCTCAAAATATCTATTAGCTTAGGTATTCTGTTACACAGTTTCACATATTTAACCACAGCTGGCCCAAGACATTTTGCTGCCTAAGGAAAAAGGCAAAGCATAAGGCAACCAGACTGGCAGCTAAATATTGCTTAAATACTGGCAACAGGACAGGGTCCTCTGCCACACCAGGTGGCAGAAGACTAACTTAGGGGTTGCTAGCTTTGGGGTCTTAAGGACATTGGTGTGGAGGCGAATTACTACAGGTGCTCTGTCATCCAGTATCTTCTGCCTGAAACAGTCACCTCAGTCTGCAAAGGGCCTGCATTTTCTTAAACAAAGTCTAGGAAGAAGCCACTGCCAGCACAGGTTTATTAATAAGAATCCAAACTTTATGTAATCAAATCTGGACTCCCCCCCCCATTTGAACTGTCTATGTTTATGCTTTCTGGTCAGTCTTGGTAGCCAATAGTTATTTTCTGCTCTTCAGATGTGAAGTCAACTCCTGCCATGTTACTCCAGCAATATTATGTGCATTTTCAAAGCCAATATTGGTTTGATCAGACTAAACAATGTTATTGAGCATTAATGAACATATGACATATTTTAAAACATTTCATTTCCCCTCTTCCAGCTTTTAAGAACCATCTCTTTCTCCCAGGCATAGATTTGAAGTTTTCATTAAAATCTCAAAACATATAATAGCAAAGATTGACCAACTGTACAAACAGGAATATATAACACTTATCCACTTCATGATTATTTTTAGGTAAAGAGGAACAAGAGTCAAAATCCTGCCCCTCTCACTTCATGAGGGTTCATGGAGAAAAGTGAATTTCATTTACCGGTACTTCTTTCAGAAATACCACTGGATTTAGTTCCCTTTAATTTGGAAACCAAAATACACATAGAAACAGATCAGTATTTTACTAATACACCCATTGTGATACAAGGTTTATTATGGCATACCCCTAATATATAGCAAAGTAACAAAATGGAAGATCTCCATATGAAATCCCTTATTATCATTGAATCCTGGATGAGCAGGGAATCTTTATGTATTTCTGAAAATGACACAAGATGCACTTCCTTTCTACCTTCCTCAGTGTTTTCCTGAATTCTAGGCAACATGAGTACAGCAAGAGGGGTTGTTTTTCTCGAAGAGCTGCTCTTCCATTAGCTTTCTTTCCAAACAATAGAAGCTTTCAACAGAGCTCTTATCATTCCTCATCTTTAGATAACCTCTTCTCTACCTCCATCTCAATGCAATCTCTATCCATCCCCAGGATTCGCACAGAATTATTATAATATTCAAATCAAATCAACTTGAGGAAAAGACAGTCTTACGCTATATTTTGTATACAAGGCCCATTATTGCTTTGAGTGCTTGATTAAAGAAAACAACTGCAGAAATACGCACACTCCCTTGCACTTTCTTTCATTAGTACAAAGGTTGCAACTCTGCCTCCTCTTCAAGGAAGCTTCCAGGAGGGAGAAAACAGGTGTCCATTCCTCACTGTTGCAACCTCAATAGCTTTTTGAGATAATTCCATTATAAGTTTCCTTTTAGATCACATAAGCAGCTCTGTTCAGGCAAGACTGGACATGACCTCGATTTGGCAAAGTACATGCAAGCCAAGTTTCCCCAACTAGATTTGGACAAGTCCCCCCCCTCCCTCTCTCTCTCTCTCTCTCTCTCGACTTCAGTTCCCCAAGTGTCAGATGGGAATTTGGATGGATCCATCTATTTCTGCTTCATGTCACTTCCACAGGTATTCATTCATAATTCCAACCCATTCAATTTCCACATCACACTCATTTAACAAAACAAAAAACCATGCAAATGTGCATTTCATTTGGAGGATTTTGTCATGAATGATGCATTTTGGTAATAAATCTTATCCTAAAATATTCATTCCATATGCATTCTGGTGTGTGAACGCTGAGAACTGAATTGCAAATTTCAGAGAAGTGAGAAACCAAGAGATAACTGCTTTTGGATCCACATGTTAGTTTCAGAACTTTAGATCAGGTCAGTTCACTTGGAAATGGAGACTGGATGAAACCCTGACACATACTTGCATGAGAACAGCAATCCAATCCACCCTGAGGCTCTGCAGGGTGACTGGTCTACCACCACATCCACAGCCTGGCCACTAATGGCAGCAATGAAAGTTGAGTGGTCAGGCAGACTGGGCCCAATCCCTGCACCAGCTCCAGTCTGGTGCCCCAATCAGGCCTGGACTAGGGTCTACATTGTCTGGAACTGGCTGTGAAAGTTGCTTGTGATCCAGTGGATACTGTGCAGTCTCCATTTTACTCCACCCTCAGAATGCCCCAATTTGGGGGGTTTTCACCAGGCTTTACCAGTGTGGGCCGCCAGTGGCTAGAAGAGGTGATTTGCACTGGTGCCAATTTTACTCTATGGCTGGCAGGATGTTGACTGAGCTGACAGAGGGATGCCTTCACTCAATCCACCCATCCCCAGCCTGGTGTAATGTGTGTGTGTGTGTGTGTGTGTGTGTCAGGCAGGGTAATGATTTTGCAGGGTTAGAAAGATGAATACAAGTGGCAAAGCTGTTTGTAGAAGGACAATAAGCCACGTTCTTTACACTTTCATGCAGTCTTTATTGCCCATAGTCAAACACTGCCACTATCAACTTTTTACATAGTAAATTATAATTTTTCATGATTCTAGACCTCCTTGTTATTTGTAACAATCTGCTTATATCATGATTAGTGTGAAATATTTATGGAGTGATATACAGAAATCTATAATGCACATAAGCAGTGGTTTTATTCCTCCAACCAATGAGTCCACGATAACTATTTTTATACCTATTGCTATACTTGGTGCATTTCTCCAATTAACACACTTGTAAATATGTGATTGTTCCCTTTGGCATCAAAAGTAATAGATATTCTTTGTATCCCAATTAAAGTGTAAACATCCTTTGCAGACAGGGATGGATGAATCTATCTATTTCCAGTCTGTGACATTTCCAAGTCTTTTCATCCATGATTTCATTCTGTTCTGCTTCTGCATCAATACAATATTTTTATTTTAAAAATCCCCTCAAAACATGTATTTGAGTATATATTTAAATATCCCTTTTCTCTCAAAATACATATATATTGATACATTTACAGAGAATTTCATCACAACATTATAAGAAGTGTGAAACCTGGTGTTCCAATATGTACATTATTCAAAGAGGTGGAGATTAGGTCATTTCATGTAGGAATTTGCAAATATTACATACCCTTGTCTTCCATGGTTCCATGCAGAGTCCCCTTGACTCTCCCAGATATGATCGATTCTACCAAAGCTGTCATTGCAGCCCCAGATGCTGGACACAGTAACTTGGCATACTGGCAGTGGAATTAGTTGATGTACAAAAACCTGTATCCAATGCAGATTGGCTTATCTGAATGAGAATGTGATGCTGCACTAAAGGATATGCAATGCATTAAATAAGATCTATTGCTTTACATAAAACAATACTTGTCCTCTTGTATGTTGTCCCGTACTTAGGATGATGCTATGATCTTTGTTTAAAGATTACATTTTTAAAAAGAGAGAGATCTTACATCCTAACATTTTTGCGTTTGGGAAGTTATTTTTTTGTTTTTAAGGGTTTGCTCACATATGTCATTGAAAATATTTATAAATGTCAAGGAATGAAGAAGAAAACATAATTCAAACTGAGTTCCTACATGAATTTAAAATGTTTGCTTTCTGTGGCAATACACAATACAACATTACTAGGCATATGGCATTGTAATAAGAACCATATGTCTTCACTGACTGGGGAACATATGGCAGAAGTTTAAAATAAGTAGGATTCTGAGGGGAAAGAAGGATGAGTCTTTTTTTCTACTAAAAAAAAAGGGAAAGGGAAGGGAAATTGTTTGTAAAAAGAAATGTTGTTTTTGTAAAGAGTGATTAGGTAACAGCACATCTTTGGCTGAATCTAGCAGACACCTGGACCAGATCTAACATTAGGTGTTATCAACAATCACTGTGGTGTAGTGCTTAGAATGTTAGACCAGGTCCTGGTAGATCAGGGTTCAAATCTCTACCCAGCCAAAAAAGTTACAGGGTGACCTCAGGCCTGTCATTCACTCTTAGTCTACCTTACTTCACAGGCTTGTTTTGAGGATTATTCTTTTTTGGGGGTGTGTGAACTGATTGGAGGGGTATAAATCCCTACCCACTGCTCCCTGTCAATTCCTTTGATATTGTTTGTGTAAGGCTAAAATGAATGACCTGGACTTTTAACTATAATTTTTAACTTTTTTATTCTGTTTTATATTAATCTTCTCTGTACATGGATATATGATTGTTAATGCACAGTCACTTATTGTACAGACCATGTTTTCATAGTTCTTGATGATACAATAATTTCTTGAAATCTCTATAAAATAAAATGACTTTTTGAAAAATTCACGTTGGGCTATTTTGAGTTACACCGTGATTAATGTCTATTAAAAGTTCTATAAAAGGCCACACAATTTTAAAAAAATATTATTTTTTTAATGAGCAGAGCTGTTACTGAACGAAAATACCATATTCTCATGGATATCATGTCATTGGGTGCTTCAGGTGAGACCAAAATTAGTCAATGTGCTGCCCTCCAAATCTGTAGAACTATTACTAGGATCAGGATGGCAAATGACCAGAAATGTTGGGAATGGTGATCCAACAACGTCTTAAGGGCACCACATTAGTGATCCCTTTTCTAGAGTGTCCAGAACAACCTAGAGTTGTGGCAGTTGTGGCAGTCTTGGAACACAATGGAGTCAGCATTGCTAATACATTCATCCAAGTACTCCTGCTTAACTAGGTTGTGAAGTGACCAGAAAGATGCCAACAGTGACAGTACCATACAGCGAAAACCTGTGTGTCCCAGTATTTTGTACAGTTACTTTCCTAAAAACACTTCCCTGTTAATTCCCCTTGGCAATGGCTGATTGGAGCCATTTGAGGAGTAGCCAGAAGGCAGTACAATCCTGACCATATGATATTCTGGCTGAAAACACTGACTAGATTGATGAAGGATAAAGAGGAGAACATTGTAGTGGAACAGTTCCATACCATTCTCTCTCCATTATTCTGTACCATATTGTACACCTGTCTGTGTATGAAAAAAAGGGAGGTAATTGGTTAACTAGGGTTTATATTGCCAATCCCTGTTTCTAGCAAAGGAAGAGCAAGGGAGAATAGAATTACGATGGTTTGATCAGCTAAAGAAGCTAGGATATAGACAGGTTTCCTTTTCTGTGACATACTTAATACAGCTTCTGCTGAAATTCCACATGTGATACATTACCCTGTGCTGTGAGGTGGCGGGTTGCTTTTGATCAGTCACACTGGATTACATTACACATCATCAGAATGAATGCCATCAGTCCAGTCACATCACATTAGAAAACGACATATCATTGTGGAAAGTAAAGAAATGGAGGAGGAGGAGGAGGACAGAATGTTAAGGTTATAGTTAAGGAGGACTTCACTTTCATATCTAACTAGCAGTCTTTTCTACTAGGTCTCTTGTAGGATAGCAAAAATTATTTATAATGGAGAGAACAAATCAGTTAATGAGAAAATAGATAAAAATGTACATTGGAGTTGCTTCCCAGTGGCAGTTTGTTGCTGCCACCCCCTGTTGATTGACTGAGATCCTAACTGGACTCAACTTCCAAGGGGAGTTGGGGCTATATCAGTGCCTGGGCTAATGCTGGTGGCAGCCCCACTGGTCACAGCAATCCCAAAGGGGATGACACCCAAGAGTATGTCCCCTTTTGTGGGTCTGCTTCAGGGGAAAGGGAAGGGTCAAGGCTACACCATTAACATCTGGAGACAAAGGTATTGGTTGTGTTTCTTTGTTTTGTTTCATTCTCTTATAGGGATGGTCCTTACATAATTATAAATCTGCCACGATGTTGTTTTACATTTGAATTTTTGGGAGAGAGGGAAAGATATGCCTGGGATGGGATCAGCTGGGAGAGTGGAGGTAATTGCAGTGGGTTAGGGATGACGGGTGGTGCTGTGGGTTAAACCACAGAGCCTAGGACTTGCCGATCAGAGGGTTGCGGTTCGCATCCCCGTGGCAGGGTGAGCTCCCGTTGCTCGCTCCCTGCTCCTGCCAACCTAGCAGTTCGAAAACACATCAAAGTGCAAGTAGATAAAGAGGTACCGCTCCAGTGGGAAGGTAAACGGCGTTTCCGTGCGCTGCTCTGGTTCACCAGAAGCAGCTTAGTCATACTGGCCACATGACCCGGAAGCTGTACGCTGGCTCCCTTGGCCAATAAAGCGAGATGAGCGCCGCAACCCCAGAGTTGGTCACAACTGGACCTAATGGTCAGGGGTCCCTTTACCTTTACCTAGGGATGACTAGCAGAGATCTAATGGCAAAACGAATTTTATAAATGCACTCCTATTAGGGTCTAGGCTCTGATTTGTCATGGAAACTGCTTTGGTCACTATGTATGATGACCTCTGTTGGGCGGGGGTAGGGAGTGTGTCCCTGTTAATTCCCCTTGATCTCTCAGTAGCTTTGGATACCATCAACAATTCTGGAGCAGGTGTCTGGAGGAGCTGCGGGTGGGTGGCACTGCTGTGAGGTGGCTCCTACTTGGATAGTTGTTTCCAGAGGGGGGTGCTTGTGGAGTGTTGCTTGGCCCCATGGAGCCTTCAGTTTAGGATTCTGTAGGGTTGAAACTTATCCCCCATCTTTGTTTAATATCTACATCAAACTACAGAATGGGTTCACCTGTTGTTTTGGAGCACCTTGTCACCATTATGTTGATGACACACAGCTCTGCTTCTTCACATCTGCAGGTGTGGCAATGCATTCGCTAGATTGATACCTTGTCTCAGTAAGGGACTGGATGAGAGACGATAAACTGAAGCTCATTCTGTAATGAAGCCTTTCTTTATGCTCCTCTTCCATGGGAGTTCCAAAGGGTGACAACACAAGAGTGAGCTTTTTCTTGCTGGCTCTCCACTTGTGAGATATTCTTCCCCAAGGAGGCCCATCTGGCACTTCTTTGTCTAGTTTTAGTCACCAGGCAAAACCTTTCCTTCTTTTGGTCTTTATTTTGAAAAGTTCTTAAGTATTTGTGGGCTTTTTTGTAGGATCCATTCAACCTGTCTTTTATTTGTATAGATGTGTTTGTATGTGTTTAGGTTTTTATTGGTTGTGTGATGATTGAAATTGTTTTTAGTATTTTTGTTGTGTTTTTACATCAATTTGAGTCATGTGTATGAATAAAGCATAATAATAATAATAATAATAATAATAATAATAATAATAATAATAATAATGCATTTTTTGCAATGTTGACATAATGTCATCCTCATCAATATCTTTCCACCAGTGGCAATATTTTCATATTAAATATTGTATATTTTTAAAGATCCGGATAGGAGTCCTTTACTGTGGCTTCTCACAAACAACTTGATTTTAATTTTCCAATATGATGCATTGCCCTATGCTGTGTTATGGCAGGTTGCATCTGATCAGTCACACTGGATTACATTGCACATCAAAGCAAGTGTTATCATTCCAGTCACATCACATTAGAAAAGACATGTCATGTTGGCAATTTGAATTGGAGTCTTTTGAAGGGTAATTTTCAAGTGCAAGATTAAAATACTGATCCTAATCAAAGGTCAGCAAGTAAGTATGCTTCAGCTATTGACTACAATATTTTGTGGGGAACATTTTATTTCAAAATGTTTTGAACATGACTGATTTAAGTAAATGCAATACAATGGAAGGTGGGAGATCAGGTGAGGAGCACAGAATTCAGGGGGCAGTCTTCAGAACATCAGTGTCAGTACCAAACCTGAAATCATCTACAAGCACACCTATGACTGACAGAGTTCGGGGAATGTAGTAAGACTTTTTTGTCAGAGGAAGAGTACACAGCTGAATTCATGGCATGCACCATAATCTTCCAGCATGTATATATACCCCGTCAAACATGTTTGCACTATCTGCTTCATTATTAGTTTGATATGAAGAAGCTGGGGAAGGTGCAATCCTCGTTCTCAAATGTGCTATTGTTTGATGTTTTCTTTTGTGAGAGGAAATGCTTTGTTCATGCATAGAGAAGTGTGTCCTGCTTATAGTACACATAGGAACTCCTGCATAGAGGTCTGGGTATATATCATACACCCCATAGTGCTGAACAATAGGCTAGTTAGTGAATTTACTGTAATCTTAAATTGCACTATTGGCTCTATTTGAAGAGTAGAAGGGTCTGCTGAGCTGGTATAAAGGTTCTTAAGACGGGAGTGATGTATCAGCAGTTATATTACCACAGCAGAGTAGAACGTGATGCTGTTTCAATATGGCAGTGATATTGCAGCATCCTGATTGGCAGATAGTCTGCATCCAACCTTCTCGTTCTAACAGAGTTTAGGTATCATTTACATCAATGGGGAAAGTTAGTTGTAACTTAAACACCATTGATTTCAATGGAAACTAACGGTAAGGGGCTTAGGATCCAACCCAGCTTTTCACTATTTGCACAGGCCTACCGCTTTTTAATGTAGCCATAGTCATTCCCGCATACTTTCACAAATAAGAATGGAAGAGGAGATTCTTAAATAGCAAAAGTAATCTTCTTGCTTCATGTGATGAAAAATATCACAAGCGGATAAGAAAAGCAGGTTTAACATGCTGATCTTTGAACAGAAGGTCAGTGGTATGAATAAAGTGTAACAATCCTGGATTTATTCAACCTGCAGCGAATATTTTGTGCTAGTAAAACTGGCTCCATATTATTCATGCTCTTCAAACATTCTGAAATGAAGCAACGGAGAGGCATGCACATCCTTTGCACTGATTCACCCTGATTCCACAAAAGCCATGTAGAAATGATTAAATTCCAGGGATAATCAACCTGCTGTTCACTTAAGTTCTATAGGTCAAAATTTCTCAGGAACAAAATCAGATAACTTTCCTGTGGTTTTTCTTTTCTGTCCTCTTCTTAGCCTACTGAAGTCCTCCCCCATATATATTTGGGAACATCTGTGGATCTAGTTTTAATATTGTTTTAAATCATTTTAATATCCTTGAAGGATGCAGTGGATGTGGCTCCACTCTTTCCAGTTCTCCTCTCTACAGAAAACCATACAATATGGCAACCCTATTAATGAGAGTTTGACACCCCTCCATTCCTTGGCCAAGCATCAATAATCTCTGGAATTTGGTCGTCGACAGGCATGGGGCTTAAAGTGAAAATTAATATCCCCAAATTCAACATTCGGAGGAAGTGCCTTAGCTCAGCAGTAGAGCAACCACTTGCATGCAGAAAGCCCCAGATTCAATACCCAGTAACTCCAGGTGGGACTGGGAGAGAACCCAGCCTGAATTTCTGGAGAATTTGGACACTGTAAACAGTGCTGAGCTAGATGAACCATTGGTCTGTTTCAGTATAAGGCAACTTCCTATTGACCATTTTGACTTGTTTAGCTTGCAAGTATTATTTTCAGTAGCACATAGCAGACCATAAGACAGACATTTGAGCTCAGTTCCATGGACTGATTCTTTTTTTAAAAAAACAAACAAAGAACATTCACCCAAATATTTTGTTCTCCGATAGCAGTTTTTCACCAGTTTCTTTTCCGCTTGCAACAAAGGAGCAGGTACCAACAATGGCCTTCCTGAAAACTGTCCTTTCTTCTTTTAATGCTTGTTCCCAGCTCACAACAGAAACATGACTTTCTCAAAGATGAAACATTTTAACCAATTTATTTTATCGCTACTTTGATTAAATTCAATCACATTGGTAGTGTATGCTGTGTTTCCTTAATTGCTTCTTGGCAACTAGCCGACTCACTCCATTATAATTATAATACCCTTTATATCTAATAAGCAATTTGATAAAAGAAAATTTATTTTTGTAAGCTCTCTTTATCAAAGACTTTCTTAGAGTTAATGTTGGCAGACTTGCCCAGTAATGATTTGAAGCCACTTTCTGTTTTTTAAATACAGGCTCAATTCAATCCAATTGAATAGAATTATTCTGGGCCAGACCCTCAAGTCTCTCACTGGCTCCAGAATGCATCTGTAGCAGAAGCATGGAGACTAATCTGCCTAATCTGAGTTTAACCTAAATAAATAAATAAAGTGATTCAACATTGTTCTTGATCTTTATTAAATATATACTACACTTGATCTTAGCCAAGGTCTTCATTTGAAACAGGATTGCTCATCCTATAACATTTGTGCTCCCAATAGAAAGCAATTTAAGTATAAGAAGAAAAAGAAAAAGAAAGATGGCAGTTGTGGCTGGCTAATGCCTTGGCCATCCTGCTTAAGTTACTTCATGTGTGTTGTTCAGCAGAGCGCTTTGGGTGCATAGGGAACATCTCCCAGCTCTGACAGGAAACATTTCCCCCATTCATTTCAGTGGAGATTCACCACCAAAGTCCTCTCTCTTGATTCACACCTTCATTGGCTTACTCTTTCAGAATATTTGATCAATGGCATACATAGAAAAGCTTGAGTGCAAGCTAAGTTAGGAATCACCTCCTCATACCATCCTTCCCACCCCCTAGGAGCAGAAGTCTCTGTGTCTCACCAAGGGTGGAAGCATGGCTGAACTGGAAAAAAGGAGGGCCTTCTTAGTAACTGCACCCAGACTGCAGAACACCTTGTGCTTTAAAGCACAGCTGGTTCCCACTCACTGTTTCTCATCAGTTACTGAAAACCTCATTATTCCAGTTAAAATGATTTTTTAAACTGCTGACCTGGTATATTTTGTAATTGCTTTATACTCTTTTCTACGGAATTGTGATTGCTATATATGTCATCCAGAGTGATGTATTTACATTAAAAAGACAAGATATAAATACTCTAATGAGCAGAACGGAACAGAATAAAACAAAACAAAATAAAATCCTACATTTAAAGAGCTTTGCATTTCAGTCATTGTCTCCAATAAAACTGGGTGTGCATTCAGGAGTTAAGGCTACATGTACACAGCTCGCTGCAAAAAGGAAGTGGAAGGACCACATCCATCTATCTGCTTCCTCTTCAGCAGCTGATGGACTGAATAACTCTCCTTGAAGCTTGAAGCTCTAGAAGCCAGAAGCAGCAAGATTGAGGAGCCACCCAGAGAGGTGGAAGCCTCCTATAGTTCAATTGGAAGCTTATCTTATTGCTCTCAAATGGCAACATTTAGCAGTGTTTTGAAAGTAATCAGACTTCAGCCAACATCAATTTTTCTGTTGGGGATTGTGTGTTTTTTTCAGGGAATGTGACGGTTAAGGGTAGGTGGGACTCATTAGACCCTGGAATTAAAATGCTTAATTTAAGAGTTGCAATGTTCTTGTATAATGGCATTAATTCATTAACCCAGGTGTTACTTTTTATGACCCTTGAAGACAATAATTCAATGCCACTTTATCACAGGAAATGTTGTGGAGCAATAGATGGTTTTGGGTCCAGATGTTTTGCCAACCCAAGAAACGGTTGAAGGCACAACACAAAGTGCCACAACTCCCACCCCAAACTGTTATCCCCATCACACTTGGACTTGGGGGGAAAGCCTTCTGATGACTACAAAATGGATCTTTCATGCCTAATTTTAGTGAGGGATGGGACACCTCACATCTCATCAGCAGATGTCATGGACAATGCCAGAGAAGGGATTAAAGGGTTCCCGCCCCCTCCAGATCAATCACAGATGTGTCCTCGAGCAAATACTCATTATTTGTGCATGTCCTTATGGAAATTTAATCTGTTAGTAAGAAAATCCAAACATATTCCCTTTGCATGCAGCCTAGATGCTCTTGCTTGGATGAGATAAGCTCCCTTTTCAAACGTGCCTTTCTGAAGCACACGTGCTGTTTGTTTAATGTTCTGCTGTAGTCTTTCTATATTGTGAAGGTTGCACAAGAGGCAAGGGAACTAGATGGTGAAGCCACTGGGCGGTGATTACACTACCACATTATTTGAATCAGAGAGCTAGAAGAAATAATGATTATCCAGTG
The DNA here is from genome assembly GCF_965112155.1 of Podarcis liolepis. Classification (NCBI taxonomy): domain Eukaryota; kingdom Metazoa; phylum Chordata; class Lepidosauria; order Squamata; family Lacertidae; genus Podarcis; species Podarcis liolepis. Next base: position 48,573,173 of record NC_139564.1, on the reverse strand, counting down.
GCTTTTCTGATAAGACGTAGTCTCTTTAAATCAGTTATTGTTCTTTTCTGAAGAGCATTCAGCAACTGTGTCCTTTGATGCAGAACCACTGGGTACTTTGACAGAAAATGCCTAGCTCCCTCCATTGCTGCCCAGTTGCTGGTCTCTTGTTCCCCAGCCTTAATGGCATTAGACAAGCTTCTCCTATCTGAAACCATTTGGGGAATCGCAGCAAATGTCCTCTGACCTTGATCACTGTGGAACAGTTTAACGAATTTTTTTCATACAACATGTTTATTTGCATAAATCACTAAGATGCAGGACAGCAATTCTAAGTGCATTTTAATTTCAGATATCTGTGCTTTGGGAAGAGACATGACGCACCCACCCACACAGACACCCCCCCCTCAAAAAAAGAAAATGCAGAAACAGAAATGTAAATGTGTATCATATATGTTGAACTTGAGGGTAAGGACTCCATCAACTAGGAAGAAAGCAGAAAAGTTTTGCACCCTCTTGGAACAATGCCACAACTGTACTCTGGTGACTGGTGAGAATAAGAGTAGTAGTGAATCTCTTTTATGGTGCTGTTTTCAGGACATAATGTGCTGGTTTTATGGCATACCGCCACAGCCAATGCCTGAATTGCCGATGGAAATGCAATTTAGGATCCTGAGCAAGATCTAGCAGTGCTCCAATAATTTAATCATATCCATCATAATTTTCATTCCATATCACCATTAGGTGATAATTACTTATGTTAAAAGAAGGCATTTTCATCTACGTCCACTGCAGTTCAACATCGCCTCTGGATTTCAAGAGAATAAAGCTACAGGGAGATAGAGAGGAAACAAAAGAGCCTTTTGATATCCTTAAGGCTTGAATGACTATGTACTTAACAACAGCATGAAACACCGATGCAATGCATCTTTACATCTAACAGGCTGTTTATGGGGGATCTATGGTCAGTCCTCACTAAACACATCATAAACACATCCCTGAAGGTCTAATGTTTTACGGTTGCATCTCATAAAATCATTCCTACTTTCAGAGAATGTGTTTATACATTTGGAAGTTTATCTGTATTCTACACTTTTTTACAGCTGGAAGTCAGACATTTCATTTTGTTCGCTTTTCTCTTCCAGTTAAAGGCAAGGTAAAATGCATTTCATTTGCCAAGCCACCATTCTATGTCTGCCTGGTAAGGCCCAGTTTGCCTATGTCAGGACTGATAAGCAGATGGTTTAGTAGGCTCAGGCAGGTGCTCACCCTGTACAGAGCATTGACTTGTCCAGATTGATGAGCCATCCCAGAAACAGCAGAGATATACTGTACTTGTCTATCAAAACAAAAGAATCCACCACCTCTATTTTCCACCCCTTCCTGTCTCAAACTTGGGTGTTGTACCAGTCAGCTTGGTTGTGCCTTAAAAAGATGCGACAGAAGAGCTACTTGGAATCTTAGGGTCTGTGTGTCCCTGATCAATCTCAAAACTCATTGTAAATGGCCCATCCAACTTGAGAATATGAGATTCTGCTCTCAAATAAACCCTCATTCCCAATACACAGTACTAACACATAGTGGGGAAAGATGTTGTTTAATTAAAATCTGGCTGGTTGATGGAACTTCCTTGGGATGGACCTCTTAAAATCATGGCTGTCTTGAATGAGTCATGGCAGTTAAAGGGTAAGAACTCTATTTACCATCATTCCTTTTGACTTGACTCCTACATGCCACAGATGCCATATCGTAGTTCTGGGACTTATGTGTGGTGAAAAATGAAGGGAAAATGATATGAGAGAATGATATGAGAGAATATATATATATTCACCACACCCCCTCAACAGTATTTATAGGAACTCAAACACTGAGATCCTGCTCTGTTCCAGTAACAAGAAGCCGAAAGCACCAACCTGAAGATGACGAGTGAGACCTCGTCGAAACGTCGCCTAGACACCCCAACTCTTACACGGGAAGACACCCGAAGACACCAAAACCTGCATATATATATATATATATATATATATATATATATATATATATATCCATGGGCTGAAGCAAAACATAGCACTCTACTAATACCTTGAAAGGGGTTGAGCCTGACAGAACATCTGGTTCCAAGTTTTTACTGGGAATACACATACAAATTTCTGATCCCATATAGACCAAAAAAGGTTTACTTACAAAGTTCAGTATCAAGTAACAGCAGCAAACAGGAATCCTTTACAGATGTCTCTAGCCCCTTCACCACTGTGAAAAGTGTTCTTCTTAGTCCCTGCTTCTTCGCTTTATGTGACTCATATGTGGGCAACAGCAATCTTTAACAAATTCCTTCTTGAGGAATTTTAGACATTCAAATGCCATAAATATTGATTTACACTCCCCAGACAAATTTGTAGCTCGAAATGTAGCCACTGGTTTTGCTTTCTCTAAATATTCTAGAAAAGTTCTTGGCAAAAAAAAAAAAAAAAAGTCAAACTGAGAGACAATACATTTAGAAATGTTTCTTTGACAAAAAATGTATTGTAAAATATCACAATTTAGTTTCGGTATATATCACAGATTAATATGGAGCTGAGACTCAATGAATTTATTGTTGAATGCAAGTGAAACTGATAGAGAATGATTTGTCCATCCTCATCCGGAGACTAATTACCTCTGGCTGTAACTCTACACACACTACCTAATTGAACAGTTATTTGACACTCATAGAAAATAACTAAACACGGAGGCAGTATTGCAGCAGAAGCACAAATGCAAATAGAAATCTCACTCTTTCTGCTTCTTCACCATAAGTGCTGCTCCTATCTCAAAGGCTAACAACAGCAATGAAGATAAACAGGCAATTCGGATAAATCATACTCTGGGTCATTACATTAGTTTTGTATGCATGTAGAAGAATGAGGAAAGGCAAATGTGGCAGGTATTTATAAACAAATCAGTTCTGCAGAGACCCTGACATTCTTTGGCACAATCGTTAGGTGACATTGCCTATTAATTTGAAAAGAAAATAATAGGTGGCGGAGGAAATATGAAAACAATAATTCACTTCTAGTATATAGCACAATTCTATGAAATGCCATTTATGTTTCTTTGCCCTGGGAGCAGACCAGAGTGAAAACTTCAGCAGTCAGGTCCAATCCCTGGCCCCATGTCCCAAGCCACTGCGGATTGGTGCAAATTCAAACCTGGATCTGGCAGGAACCCAGAGAGCATTGTGGTGGCCAGGCAAAGGGGCCAACAGCTGAAACAAACATGGTGTGGCTCTGCGGGGGAGGGGGGAGGAGCCGCCATGCTGGGTTGGAAGTGTCTCCCACCCTTGGACCGATTAAGTGCCTATTTCCTTCAGCCCTACCATTCATTGCTGAATGGGGTAAGTACTGGAAGAAATATAAGCATAAGTCATTGAGAAGATAATGAAAATATTCGCAGTAAGCAGTGTGGTCCTTTGGTATCGAAATCTATGCGTAACTTCAAACATCAATTATTTTACTGCATAATTATCTATTTTAAATCACAACATTCTAGAATCTCGGGAATGAGGTTGTCTAAAAGAGTGATATAAAATACTACTTTCAAGCCACGAATCAAAATTATCAGTTGCTGTGCAATTAATAGTTGGAGAGCCTATCACACATTTTATGCATGGCCCAAATATTTGTGAATCTTTTCACATATTAGGGACAGTGAGTTCTCACAGTGAGCAACCAGATGTCTAGAGAAGCCCCCCAACAGTGTTAATGGGCTCATTTTGGGCAGCATCTGTGTGCATGGCGAAGGCCATCACTCCAGAAGCTGTGAAATGGAATAGATGAAAATGTTGGTCAAGAGACTCTGGCACATGGGGGAAATAGACCTGTCTTGAGGGAAGAAATGTTTCTTTTCTGTCTGGACTGTGTGATAAGCAGAAATGTCAACAAAGTCAATATGAGCAAAGACAAGGCACCAATGTGAAGAAGGTACAAAATGTGTTACTCCATGGGGCTGGCAGTGCTGAGTGACCCAATAGGGCTTGGGGTCACATCAACCCCCAAATAGGGGTGACCCAACAGGGCTTTAGATCACATCAATCCCTAACACAGTAGAAAACTGTTTCTGCAGGGGTTTACCCCATGACCTCCATTTACCAATACAGAATGAAATTTAGTTGTGAGCAAGAGGAAGCAACTATCTAGGAAAATATTTCTGGGACATTGGAGAACAGAGAGAAGTGGCACATTCTTCTCTGGACACCATCCTACCCTCACCGTTTTTTTCTACATAAGCAGATTTTTCTAGTGTCTTCCTGTGTTGTAATTTCTCTCATCAGGCCCAGGCCACTCATGAGGCAGGGTAAAGCAGCCATATTGAGTTGCAGAAGCCCCCGATGCAGCGCTCCCACAGCCGCCCCACGGGCCCCACCACCTCTGCCAGAGAAGTGGCACCATCACTGGTGCCAATTTCCACTGAGATCTTGCTGGAAATCAGCGTCAATGCCAGTGCCACTTTGCTGCTGCCACCAATGGAGCACAATGGCGGCGGCAGCAGAACAGGGCAAGACTTCCTGTTTTGAAACAGGACACATTACCTCTGTCTCTCATTTCTGGAGCGCACACAAAACGAAGAAAGCTTTGAAAGTAGAAACTTTGTAAGTGCTCATTCGGAGTGCTGATGTCTGCCATCTCTAAGACACGTTAATGTAGGAGAGGAACAATCAAAAGGAATTTGCTTTCAGATGCCATTCTTGTGGCTTGTAATAATTTTTCATTGGGTTCAGTTTTGTGTGTGTGTGTGCTGAGTTTTCAACACACTGTTATGAAGGTTGCATGCAACCCCCAATCTCTGCCAGGTGGTATCAAAATTCCAGGGAGGTGGCGGTTCAAGCACTTACCCAGGTTTGTGTTTCCATTGGGAATCAAGACGCAGCAGAGATCATCATGTCTTTAAGAAATATGGTTGGTTAACACATATTTACACCTGGGTCTACTTGGGAGTTCAGAATATTCCATCTCAAGAGGGGCTTGTTCCCCTTGCAGTGTAGCACTGGATGTCCAAGGCATCCTGTATGCCATCTTTCTGCCTCTGTCCTAGCCTGTCCAGATGGTTCTGACCTTCAGCCCCCACATGGAGCTCTACCTATTTCCTCCTCCTTCCCAGCAGACTTCGCAGAAAAACAACTCCTACCTTTCGCTTCCAGTACACCATCTGTCTATAGCCTCCATTTCAAAGACCTTTTGCAACCCCCCCCCCCGTGGTGACATCAGGTCCCCTGTTTATCTTGGTAGCCTCCCACTTTCTTGTCTGATGCCGAATGTCTCACCTTTTGTCCGGGTATTGACTCTGCTACCACTTGTCTTCAAGGGTAACAACTTGAATAAAATATTGCAGGGGCTCAGGTAAGCCCCAGCCTACATAATCCATCAGAAGATGTGGCACATGCACACAATTTGAAGGGCAATGCCCATCAACTTTGGGACGGGCCCAGTCCCCTGAAATATTTCATTGTGGGGAGCCGAAGGGACCTCAGCCCACAGGAGTTTCTTTGATACTTGTCCTTGTTCCTGGGTGGCACCTCTCTAAACCTAGCCCCCGAGGAAGTTGGTTTGACTTCATACCCCACATTTACTAATTTCGGAAATTATGGGGAGAACATGGCACCCATGAATTTAAGCAAACCCATAGTGGTAAATTTTGTACAACTGTGTTGTGGAATTGTTGGAAATTAAAAGGGTGAATCTGAACTGCCTGACACTAAAAAATAAGAATAATAATGCATCATGGTAGGCATCAATAATGGGTCGTGCCAGGGCAGTGGGACACTGACAGTCACATGATAATGCCAATCATGTGTACTGGAGTAAAAAAAAAAAAAAAGCAATCCATGGTGATAAAACTTTGGATTATCAGGAAACATCTTTAAAGTTGTGGGAACAGAAATAACTGTAACTGACCTCATCTCTGGCCCTTCACAAAACATTTCAGCCTATTCAATGCTGTCATGAAAATCCTTTCTACAAAATTAATCAAAATAGGCTTGGAAACCTGTCATGTGAACTGAAACGTGACTGAACGACCATTAACAAAGGATAATGATACACTGATGTGTATCAAGTTGTGGGGAGGTGCCTAGTGGGAACTAAAGCAACTGGCATTACTTCCATATTTATTTGACATCTTCATTAATGATCTGGAAAGGGGAGTAAACAGCAGGTTAATGTAATTCACATATTATCCTGAATTGGGAGGCATTGCAAAATAAAAGAACAGCCAAGGCATGGAAATAATAGAGAGGGAGCTAAGATATTGGAAACATGGCCTTAGCAACAAAATGATATTCACTTTGGAACACAGCAATATAATAATATCAGGGGGGGGGGGAGATATAATCCAAAGCAGATCTATTGAATGCGGGAGTGAAACCTGAAAAGCAATAAAGCTTAAACAGCCATAGAGATGGTAATGGAGAGCAAATTAGTCAGGAGTGCATAACATAATGCAGCACAGAAAAGGGCTGAGCCATTTTGATGGAAATATCAATGTGATAGTAGAAAAAAGGTGGTAATAACATCAGCCAACATCAGCCCAGAGTAATCATACCTGAAACATTGTGTGCAGTTTTGGGTAGCACCTTGTCAAATTCAAAGCATTTTATTGCAAAACCTGCCACACTACCAAGGGTCTTGGGGAAGGGAGACATTATCAGGAATGAATTTAAGAGATAAGCATTAATCTGTATATCATGTACAAGCAACATTGGAAGGAAGGACAGCTTTATATTAGGCTTAAACGCCCAAACAGGAAGCCTTGGTTATCTTTCCAACTGGATATGCTTCTGGGATGACATGCGGAGGAGAAAGTTGCAATTATTTCCATATTTATTTGACATCTTCATTAATGATCTGGAAAGGGGAGCAAATAGCAGATTTGCTTCTTTCTGCTCCCCACCCCAATGGGGTTAAACATGCCACAACCTTATTAAGAAACAAAACACAATGCAAGTTATTAGACTACGAAAGGGTAGTTCTAACCCTTCCTACTGCGGTGCCCACAACTGGTATGCATAATTACCTGCCAAGGTGTCCTCTTGGGATAACACTCTGAAGTTAACCCCAATAAATTAGACTCTCTTTTTTTGCAGGAAAAGGTAAGTTCCCTACATAGCTACCTGCAATTCTTAATGGTCGTATTATATCCAGGTTGTACCATACCAGACAGAAATCCCACTCTAAGGCCACTCAGCCCTCTGAATGCCCTGCTTTCCCCTATCTCCCCTGATAGCTAGTGTAAGGGACAACCTGAGTTGGTTCTCTCTCTCTCTCTCTCACCCGCTGCATCCTACCTGCAGGTTTGATCCAGGTGTCTGAATCCCCAAATCCACCTGTATTTATCATTATTATCTTGTGTATTTTTATCCCACTTTCTAGACCCAGCCACCATATGGTGGCCTACAAATAAAATGTCAAAAGCAGTAAAAAGAAGAAGAAAAGAAACAGGAAACATTTAACAAAAATAGCATTGGATAGAATTCTATGAAGAAAATCCCTGTCCTCCGAGCTGTTATTATGTACTTTCAGTGTAGAAGCCACCATGGAAGCTTTTCACTGAGATGGCGAGATAAGGGAAAGTGCTAAACCCCTCCTTCCCACCTCCTGCGGTCCAGATTCCCTCCTCTCCCCCAGTCACATTGCTTTCGTACAATTGACATCATGTCTGCTTCTTTTCCCCCTCCTGTATTACACTGATAGTAATTGCCTTGCTTCATCATACACCTATGCTTGTTTAGGAATTCCTATGGATAAGCTTTCCTGTGGCTTTGAAGGCTCTGTTGCAGAGAGACATTTGGAAGAGTGCTTCTCCTCCTCCCATCATTGTACAGCTGAGAGGAAAGAAGCTGCTTTTGCCAAATCTCTCCTTTCATGCAGGAATTCAAAGCAGACTATCCACCATTAGGCCGGGAGCTGGAAGCTCTCTCAGGAATTAGCCTTTTCTGGCACTGGCCGTGTTATAGTTGGCGAGAGATATTCTAATCCGCTTCCGAATGACTAGTCCGCTTGTGTGTTCTGTGGATTTTCATTTCCTACAGATGCTCATCTCCTGCCCTCCCACCATAGTAACCTTGGTTTTTGTTTGTTTATGCATTGCGTTGCACCATAGGGTCATGCCAAGTGAAAATACTTACACTCTAATTTATGGCTCGCCTGACTTAAGTTTAATTTAAAAGAAGAAAATGGGAAGTTTGCATGCAAGCAATAGGTAGAGGTCTAGAATATGCAATATCCTGAAACAAATAATTCATGTCATTCTTCAGGCTAACATTTAGCAAATGTGGTGACATTTATGCAGTGTTAAATGATTGACACCTCTTAATTCTAATGTAGAAGCTAGTCTAGCATTTCTTTTAGAGTGCTAACATATCTATGTGACATTTCTTTGCAGTAAAACTGTCAGGTTTGTAGCACTTCCCATACATGAGAAATTTCTCTCCCTAACACAACATTATTGCAAAATTTAACCTTGTGTAGAAGGTTGTTATGACACCCAAACTTAGTGAAATATGGCTGAGGAGAAGCACAGTGACACTGTGACACAAGACGATTTATTTGTTACCTTTTCCTAATTTTTTCCTAAAGCAGGGATTTTCCTTATTTGTTAAGAATCTCCATCTTTCACTTGCACCCAGAGTAGGAAGGTCAGTGGCATCTAAGTGCAAACAAAGATACAATGTGATATGTTAGTTTCAGACGATGGAGGATTGGATATTGGAATTATATTTCAATTTATTTATGTGGACCATGCCAAGGCAGTTGAACATTGTTTGTAGCAGGCTCAGCAAGACCATAAGTGCCCAAGACCTGGAGACCTAGATTTCATGAGCTGATTTATTGTCATTTCATGTTCCAAGAGACAGGGTGTCTGGTGTACATGCCCAGAATTGCCACAGCACTAATTCATCTCATCATAAAGTCATTAGAACATTTCTTTAAATAGGGCACTTTTAGAAGCCTATTTGAAGCTACACCTCCTGACCTGGAAGCCCTGTCTCCAAGTCCCAGATATGTGACTCTACCTATTCAGTTGGAAAAGAAAGGCATCTAAAGCAATTCAACCACCTTCTCTACAGATGTCACTGAAGTGATGGGGTCAGGGGATGAGACCGTGCTAAGTGCTACTCTGATAATGCAAAGACTGAAATAGTGCCCATTAGGTAGAGAATAGGCACCACCCCACTAGGGGCTGAGATCCCTTCAGCCCACCCCCCATAAATTATTTGAGGAATTGCCCTCCCAGTTGATGGGCATTGCCATTCCAATGATGTGTGCTTTGATTGATTATGCAGGGCAGGGCTTACCTGCCCCCCTATATTTTATTTAAGTTGTCACCGCAGAGGCGAGGGGTGGGTGCCATCTTGTCCTTTGCCTCAGGCTGCAAAATGTCTTGGCTTGGTCCTGAATTGGACCAAAGTCAAAGAGGTGCTTTGGAATCTGAGACAATGGACAAAATGGCACCCACCCCATGCACACACAAAAAGAAAACCTGATTTGATTGGCAGTTCAATTTTACTGGCAGTGAGTCAGTGCTGTCCATGGTATCTGAAAGTTAAGGCAGATGCTAGCTCCCAGCATCTCTCACTTGAGATGGTTTTGGATGTTAATAGATCATGCATCTTGCCAAAATGGAGCTCCCTCTTCTGATTCGTTATGTCTGCTAAAGTGGCACTCATGGATCTCACCTGTGATCTTGTTTAAAGCTTCGCAGCAGAATTGGGGATTTACAAGCATATGTCATGCTTCTTAACTGTGCATGATTGGCCCTTGGCGTGAAGTCAACTGTGACTGGCAACCACAACCGTTGTAAATATTTGTATAATTCCACAGTAAGAACGAAATGGGAGGTGAAAAGAAAACAGGGCAACCCTCCAAAATAAATGCCAAAATATTCAAATGCTTAAATATTTGCAGCCCGCAGACATAATTTATTTGCTGTTTTGTGTGGCATTAATATGGCCCTCTGATATAAGCAAGGACTCATGAGCATTTTCCATAAACTTTTAAGTTCAGCCTCGAAAGCGGAGCTGGTTAAGTGTCTTCATGCTGCAATGTGAGCTCTTGTGCTCTGTTTGCACAGCAGCAAAATCTAAATATTGAACAACGGGAATGTATTATTGACTGACTCCATATTAAGCAACTTAACCTGAGAGAAACCTCAAGCACCTAACAGTTGGAAAAGCTCTATTTTCTCTTCTGTTTAATCATAGCATAGTCTTTTATTCCACAGTATTAAATATGCATAGACAAGTAGGCACAACGCATATGCCACAGTGGCACGATTTACATTTCCCTTACACAATAAATCCTGCTCCTATGAGCCGCCATGGCAATGAGCCATTAGCTCCAATGGAAATAATGGCTTGTGGGATTGTGACCTGCTCCAGTGGTATCCATCAGGATTCAAAAGACCTCCATAATGAATCCCCTAATACAAGTGCATGCTCATGTGGAGCTCCAAGGGAATGAAGAAATATTTCTAATTTCGGGAGTAGATCTTACTGTGCTTTGCATAATGACTGTGAATGTATTACATCAGATAAATGAATGAGAATAGCTTTTAGTGCGGCATTCCATCAGGGGCAAATAATAAATCAACAACCTATGAACCCGAGGTCCATTTGGAGCATGTTTAGAGCCCTCGTTAACCCACAGGGGCCAATTTGAATAGAAACAATTTTAATGAAGGAGCAGAGGAGCTTTTAATAATTTATTACGTCATGGGAGAAATGGAAACGAACCAGGAATGATAAAGTCTGTCTGAACACGAGCAGTATCCAGTGGCTTTGATGTAATTCTCTGGTAGCCCTAGGAACTTCCTCATTACACAAAACAGAGGATTGCTTGCCACGTTCAGTGCACACTTACTTGGGAGCATGCCCACTGAACTCAGCAGGGCTACCAAAGGATTGGACTTTAAGAAACAATTTTCTTGTGATGGAGAACCATTAGCCTTCCACAGTTACCCCCAAGGATAACCTCACCCTGTTGCAGTGATGGCATGCCATGGGCCCATGTTTTCACACCCAGTTATGGGACCAAGTGCTGTCATTTTGGACTTAATGCCTTTGCAGGCTACACCACAGGCAATTACTAGATTGCTTAGCCAGACATGAAGACAGAGCTTAATCCGTTGTGGTAAAGAGACCAAAATCTAACAGATAAACTAACAGTCTATCTTCATATTACCTTTGCATGTGTGTAACAGAACTCAAAGGACCTCAGATTTTGGTGTTCTGCTTTGTTTTTAAAATGAAATATAACATTGGGATGCTAAATTTGAACTAGAGGAGCAGTGGAGGTGAAGGAATCTTTAACCATTTCCTCCACATTGTTTGTCTACTCCAGTCACAATGCCAAGCCCCCCCCCCCAACTACAGGGTTTCCAATCCATGACTGGACATTTACTGTACATGTAATGTGAAGTGAGTCTCTACTTTTATTGTCATGTCAGCTTGTATAAGAAGAGAATACTTCTACAGATGTATGCACAGAGTAGACAGTAGAGCAATGGAATATGGATGGATGGGTAACTAGACAGACAATGCAGGGGAGATTTATTTTTCAAGGTGTGATTAAAAAGTAAAGGAACAGAAGTATGGCACTTGGTCTGTTATCACTTGATAAGAGGTCCACTGATACAAATGGAACTTACACACACTGAGATCCTGCAACTGGGGGCTTAAGCTCTAGTGGATCAAATATCCAATATTTTTATTCAAATCAAGGGATGGATTGTTAAATTTGTAAATTAACCCCCATCCAGCAGCCTCACATTGATCAATCTGCATTGCTTAAATATGGCATCTTTAAGGTCAAACACTGAATGTACAGAGAGACTGAAATATTTGTCTATTAGCTTCCTCTGTGCTTCCATTTTAAATGTCTGATTTATGTCAATGCATATCCTGACACCAAAAGTAATTTCTTTGCTTTGTGTGAACTGTTAAAGAGCACTGCTGGCAGATGATTAAAGGATGTGCACCCCTTGCTTGCATGGCTGATTGCTATTGGATGCAGACTCTAGTACTGCCAGATTAGATGAACGGGTGGCTGGCAAGGGGTTTGTTGCTAGGCAGAATTCCTAATATCAGGTTTCCCTTAGAATGGTAGATCTTGTTAATTAATAAACTGTTTCAAATTGCAGATTGACTATAAGCAAAGGTCAGATCCAGCCTTCTTTCCAAGCCCTCTGTGAAAGGCTCATAATTTAGCAGGATGAACTTGCAGTGGATAATTATACAGTAAAGCTCAGTGAAACAGTTGTAGTCTTCCCCCCTTTTTTATATAAAAAAGCATTTTTATATAAGAAAAATGACCTCTGACAAATGTGTTTCAGTCAAAGAAGCTTTGGTTTGAAATTATAAGTGAACCTATTGCTGAATTCCCACAGTCAATTCCTAACACACCTGGAAGCTCAGTAACTATTTGAGCCTGTTTGGATATTGAGTCTTCTGTTACTTCTACATGAAGATGAGGCATAACAGCTCCTTCTGACAGCACAGGCTACAGAAACCAAGCCAAAATATAGCAATCTCTTCTGAGTTTAGTTCCCCTGTGGTGCTATGTTTTTTCAGTAACTAGGGTTGCAACAAGGAGATGCAAGATACAAGGACGCTTGGGAAACAGGGGAGCTGTACCTGGACAGCCTATTTATCTTTTGTTCTTGCCAAACTGAAGGCCAAGACATTTTATACAAGGAGTACATTGTGAGGAATAATGATCCATCAGTTGTCTCACATCTGAGGTACAAGTGAAATAGTTTTGGATGTCCAAACTACCCACATTTCTTTTTACAAGGAATCCAAAGCAATGATATTGCTGCATGTCTTGAAAACACCCACAGTGCCTGGTGCTATGCATGATGTGTCCCCTGATTTTCCTATGATGGGGATCATTATTTCATAGCCAGAGGACACTGTATAGGGTAGGTCCAGTAAGGATGCTTTGGACATGATTAATCTACCTTTACTTACAGTGCAAGCTTGCTGTCCTTACTTGGTATGGCTTGTCAGTGGCATCTATAAATGTTGAAACAATTGAAAAATCAGGCCAATGCACATAGTAGCTATTGGAGCACCTCCTTCAACTTCTATATGACATCCACTATGCCTCAGGGCTGTCTCCTTCACTGAGATGAAGTGCTAAGTACAAGAAAAGGTCTCATGGCTTTATAAATTCACTTTCCTTCTGTAGCCAAATATTTGATTTGAAAACACTTTATGCCAATCTTAGTCCCAAGAGGACGAGATTCTTTTAATATTTCAGGCTACACAAAAAGAGAGAAAAAATCAGTAATAAGCTTTGCACGTTTTCAAATATGAAACAATCAATTTGGGGGAGAAACTGGAAGAAACCTCTCAAATGGCTGCTTGAGGCGACATTAAGTGTTGCTAATCAATAAAATTCATTTGATTGTGCAAATATGTATGAGATGGGCTTGCTATCAGAACATAGCATGTGTCATGGGAAAGTAATCAAACCACTCTGATTAAATTCTTGTAGTCGGAAGAAGAATTTCCATATGAGGTGAGTTTTATTCATTCACACATGATTGAAATCTATCTTACAACTTTCCAAACAATTATCCAGCTGATAATGCAAAACATGCAAGCATGAAGAAGTGGAAAGAATGAAGATTTGATTACGCTGCCTACTGCAAAGCCTTTGGAAGTTAGGGAAGGTTGGGGTTTTTTTTAGAAAAAGGCATTGGTGGCAGCAATAACATTAAGTAATCGTGAAACAGGCTACAAGTAAAAATGGGGAGTAAAAATGGGGGGAAAAGAAGCTTGAGGTACTGTAATCTTTGTGGCCTTTCTCCCCGCACAACTGCCACCACAGGGGGATTTTCCTACTCTTTTGCCTGATGGATATACAATGCAAGGGCTAATTATCATGATTGTGAGCTTTCCATGAACATCTTTTTGGCCTATGAATACTGGAATCAATGGGTTTTTGACTATTTTGACAATTATGAAGTAATTCATAGGATGTGATCCTTTACTGTGTATTAAAGGGTGCCCAAGGCACCCTTATTTCTCACCCATTCTGCACTCAGCACAGAAGGACATAGATATATATGCAGAGGTGCATAGTATCCTTGGGCATTTTAGAAAAGAATTTAGAAATAAGATATGTACAACTTCCATATCCCCATCTAACCCTCACTGTCTGTAGAGTCAAGGTATATGATGCCTAGAGATCATGTAATTTGACTGAGCATTGGATGGAGATATGGGAAAGGAGCACAAACTTTCCATTTCTTTATGAAAGCCTGGCATAGTGCCTAAATACAGCCACACGGCTCTACTAAGATGGAGAATGAAGGAAACGATCTGCATTGAGCTCTATGGAGATTCCTCTGAGTATGGGTACTGCATAGCGGAAAGCATTGCACCCTTATTTGGTAACATTTTTGTTCTCTGAAAAGATGGGTAATTATTGGAGTGCATTGGAACAGCATATGGCATATTGACTGATTTTTCCAAAGGAACAGCGCAACTTTTCCAGACATTTCAAAATGGTTTCATTTCAGTGTGTCCTCTCAAAGTGGGCAAAATGTGCTATGATTAAAGACAGACACTATATAGATAAGTGTCTTATCTATATAGGGCATTTTTGTACCTCTCTAGTATAACTATGCTGATTTCCACCTCCCCCCCCCCGCAATATCCCCACATTGTGTGTGTGTGCATAGGAGTGTGTGCCTATACACAGTGCACTTCATTTAATTTGTTCACATTTGAAGGAGACAGCCACTTTCAATTAGGAAAACCAGAACTGCTGTAGGTAAATGACTAGCAATTACATTGAACACTGAGCTGTCACCTTTTTCATGTGGTAGCTGTGACTGTCACTGATTTGTTCTGTCACTGGGGGCTAAGTAAAGGGACAGGAGGAGAGCCTATAGTCCCTCTGCTGTTCTCTGATAATCCCACTCAGTTTACTATTGGTAATACACCTGATCCACCCATGGAAGTTTCATGGAACACATGCAGCACAGAACAAATTTCAAAAGATTTGCCCTGAAGAACTTGAAATCTATGATTAATGAGGGTTTTTTTTATATAAACCCCTAAGGGGGTTAGGGATAAAGGGTATAAACAAATAATGAAGGAAGGTTACAAAAATGGTTTTTTAAATAAAAAAAATAGAGCTGTGGACTCTGATGCATCTTGGGATCATATGCAGGCTTTCAAGACTATATTCCTAGCTCTGGATGAAGAACTGTGCCTGCATGCAGGAGCTAGATGCCTTATCTCTGCTATCCCAGATTCCAGTTGCAATGTTCATCCTGACTGACTTGCATTTGTAAGTCGTGTTCTCAGATAAAGTAAAAGTATCTCATTGTCTTTTAACTCAATTCTTCCTTATTATTTGCTTGTCTTCACAATAAGGTATCAACCAAGTAATCAATACAAATATATATATATACAAAAACAGTTAAGAAGCTTTGTACAGAATATTGGATTTCAATATAAATAGTTTCATCCTGTCTAGCATTGCTATTCAAGCTTGCAGAATTCTTCTTCAGTTTCCTGCTGTCTCTGCTTTAGAATTCAAGGTTGAGGGGACATCCGGGATGGCGCCTCCGGTGATGGCGGACTCCCTCTGAACTGGAGGGATAAGCTCTGCACAAAACAGGTCTTTCCCGCTGCGGTGTAGCGGGGACCCTTCTGAAAATCACAGGCGGATGAAGCCTGTGACCGTGGGACTCGGCGGGCACCTTTAGCGCCCTCCCAACCCACTAAGGAACCCAGAAACGGGCTCTGAAGTGAAGAGGGGGAAGTGGCGCGGTGCTGTGAGTCAATTGCTTTTTCTGCAGAGCGAAGCCGCACAGCCGTTGCCGGAGAGCGCTGCCTTTTTCCTGGGACAATTTGGCATCGAAAATAACTAACTGTGAGTATTGGAACGCTAAATACCTGGATATTAAACAAGAATTGGCGAAATAAAAGGAACTTGGACTCTAAAATTTACCCTAATTTGGTACTGAAATGGAAAGGGCTAAACAGGAAGTCACCCTTCCGTTTTCTTGTAGTTATAACAAAGCAAAGACAACGTAAACTAGAGCCTTAAAAATCACTTTTAAAGGATCGTCTTTCATCATTCAAAATTGCGGAACCCCCCTTCGGAAGCAGGGGAAGAAGGGGGACCTTTATTGAGTTGTTTAAACCTGTGGAAATAAAGTTAAAGTAAAGTAATTTTCCACTGTCCTGACCCTGGAGCGGGGTGTCAGGTTTGATGACTGAAGCTCATTGACCAGAAATAAATGCTTTGACAGATAGTTAAAAGGAGGGAAATATTGTGATTCCATTGTTTCCTTTCGTCTCTTAAAAGAACAAATATGGACAAAATATCTTAAAGAAGAAACTCTGTTGCTATTGTTTTCAAGGAAAAGAACAATCAGAAGTTTTTCCCCCTAGAGGGGAACTATGAAATTGTAACTAAATCCTGGGAACTTGCGGCTGTTACTGATTACAACTGTGGGAAAGAATATTGTGACCTTGCAGGACAATGCCTTCAGAAGCACTGTTGGGTGCTTTCTGTAAAATAAACGCCCTATTGGATCAGTTAAGTCAGAAGATGGTTTTTATGACTAATGCTGCCAGAACCTTTGATCAGGTAGTGGAAAAGTACATGGAGCCCATTCAGGAACTAAAACAGGAGCGTGCCATGATAGAACAACAGAAAGAAGAGGATTTTGCTGAATCTGGGACGCCAGGCATGGAGGGACTTTTGGCCCAGCAGGAAAATGAGCCTTTGGATCTGATAAACGAACTTGGAAAAAACCAGATTTGGAAAGATAAAGTTTGGATTGAACTGGAAATGGGGGGTTGGACTGACCCCCCCCCCCTTTGCAGGGATGTTTGGACTTTCCGAGTCTGGCAATGGGCCGTCAGAGGTTTGGAGCTGTTGAGACTTTCAATTTTGGAGGGAATTTGAAATATGTTTTTAAACATCACATGGAGCTTAGTCTGGACTGTGAGAAAAGGGCTGATTTGCTGAAAAGGGTCAAAAACATTATTAAGCTGGAGTTCCCGCGAGTGAAAGGAAAATATGAAGAAGAGCTGCGGAAGGGACATGGAAGAGATTTGAAGGCCTCGGATATAAGAGCACCAGGTTAATGTGCCAGACTAATGGGACAAAAAAAAAAGAAAAAAAAAAGAAGACTGATAATCCCGGGACCGGGGGGAGGGGACGCTGGAAGAAGATTGGATTGTTTTTATTTTACTGTATTTTTTATATTATTTTTACTAGAAATGTTTTATGAATGTTGGGAAAATGTTGAAATGAAATAACTTGGCTCTTGTAAAAATGTTTAAAGAATTTGGCAAAAAGGTAATGGTTATGAGAAGTTGGTAAAAAAGATTTAAGTTTTAAGCTTTAAGGTCGTTTTTATAAGACAAGATGATAATAGAGTAAGGTAATGTAAAGATAAAATATTATGAATTATGGAAAGGATTTGCTGTGACAATTATTAATCAAGATACAAGAGATGGGAGGAGGAGGAGGTCATGGAAAGAAGGTAACGGAAATTGGAAAATTTGAAACCGAGGGTTTTATTTTTTATTTTTCTTCTTATGCTTCTGGTTTCCCCCCCCCCCTTTTTGTAATTTTGTCTTTTTTCTGTGTAATTTTAATTTTTTTTTTTTTTGTTTCAATAAATATCATTTTTTAAAAAAAAAAATAGAATTCAAGGTTCAGAAATGCCAGACTGGGCTATTTGTGATATCTGCTCATTTGGGTTGATACAGATTGCCCTTCTGCTTCCTGCTCTTGTGTCAGTTAACCTTCTTCAGAGGGTGGAGCAAGGTATTCAGGGATGAATTTGAATTCCAGCCTGGGGTTTATCCTATCCACACTACTACTTACTTCTGACGTCTGACTTATTTCACACACACACATGTGCATAAGCATAAAATTAAGAATCTGGAAGCGAGCAACGGAAGTGGTTGAGATTACTAAGGAGACAGGGAAACAGCAATTGGGGGCAACAACTGTTGATGGCAGCAGTGACAGCAGTGGCTCTCAGCAAGTAGCTCTGAAATAACTTTGTAGGCTATTTTAGAGGCTTAGAATGGCTTAGAATGGACAGTCCAACTCACAGTAAGGAAATACAGAGAGGGAAGAGGGAGGCAACTCAATTAAGCCATGATAGAATCAAAAGAGACAAGGAACATTTAGGGGAAGAAAGCTGGATTAGTTAAAGTATAGTAGAAAACAACCCAGATACATAGAAATGAAAAAGTAACCATAAGACCCAGTCTAGGATTTTTCTGAAATGAGAGTCTGGTGCAGCTTTATAGATTTATTGCAGGGATTGCCATTGACAGCACATGCAAACATATCTCAGAAGCAGGTTCGGCCATGCTTAGATTGAAAACAGGGTTACCATTTTGCACCCTGTACAGCAGATACACCTTTTAGATCTCCCAGTGTAGCAATGGTAGCTCTGTGTCAGGAGTTCAGTCCCTGGCTTCATAACACAGTGAGCATAGTTAATTAAAAAAGATGATTTATTGTCCAAACAAACAGATAGCTCCGGGTGGCTTTAACACAGCCTCCACTATCATCATCAAGATGACCCTTCTGAAGAGATCTTCCAGTTACGGAAGATATTGAACTTTCTCACTTTGCACCTCTTGCTTTGTTTCCTGTCTAACAGCCCTCCCCTTAGCCCACTCTTAGGAGGGATTGGCTCAGCTCCAATCTCTACCCGTTCTGACAAACTGCTTCCTTCTCTGTTCACGCCAATTGGCACTTCCTGAGAGTGTTGGCTGGGTTCCGGCCAGCTCTCCGCCATTCCCTTATCAAACGGCATTCCAAGGGGTGGGTGAGTTGGCACTAGCCAATGCTCATCCTGCCTGGCAGTTAACCCTCTCTGTTCCTGGCTGCTTTCTTCAGTTGGCTGCAAGCCTTCACTGGGAGCTGGCTCATTCATGACGCTCTGTCCACTCATTCCCTCTCCAGGCTTGTCATCTGCTTGCCTTCCTTCAGTTTCTGTGGCAAGAGGGGATTAAAGTGTGCCACATGGTAGGGGAGATGGTGAAGGCAGATTACAGGAAGTTGGTAGATGCTCTAATTTAAAAGGAACTTACAAACTGCCATTGTCATAACTAGAGGCACTTAGATGTTGCAGCAGGGATGGGTGAAGCTGTCTCTGGTTCATGCCCCTTGCGTATGTTCACCACCCATAAACCTACTCCATTCTAATTCTGCATTAATCTGCATTTAAAACAACCACCCAAACATGTGCATTAAATTACACATTTAAATATATATATTTGAACACAATTTGTCTTCTGACTGTGCAACCCTACACATATCAACTCAGAAATAAACCCCACCAAGTTTAATGGAGCCTGCTTCCTCACAAGTGTGTCTAGGGTCACACGCACACCCTACATTTGAAGCATTCTTATTCCATTTAAAAGAGCCCATTTCAGATGCTTCCTTTTTTCTCTGGAAAGATTGCCACAGCTCCTGATGTGTTAGAATAACAGCAGGGATAGGCAGGCAGATGGAGACACACACTTCGGTACTATTACCATACCGTTATGTTTTGTGCTCTAATCCTGCAAATCAATTTTGTCGGCTGGCGCTTGAAAATGTGGCAAGTTTGTGCTATAAAGATGTTCCAGGAGGAAAAGAATGAGAACAGCATTGCAACGGCAAACAAATCAATTGGACTGTATTAAAGCTAAACAGACGGTGCCAAAGATGAATGTTGAGACAGGAACATGAACAAAGATTACCATGGGGTCTAGACATATACAATGATTAATTGTCACCCGCATCCTCTGAAGAAAAAGCACAAAACAAAACAGCTTTTCCTTCCTGGACTGGACAATCAAAAGAGAAAGGAAATCACATTATCCCCCTCCAAGGATGAAGGAAATAGAAAAATGGATATTAAACGTCCCTGGCTCATACAGCACTAGAGATCTGTCATTCAGCTAACAGTTCCCATTTTTAAGAGCTGTATACGAAACAATGCTATCACTTTGACCCAGTGCCCAGTCACAGTTGCAGAAGTCCTATCAGCACTCAGCGCTCTTCTTTTCCTATACATTGTGCCATCACAATGCATCACTTAGCCAGCCAAAAAGAGTCCCTAATAGGGCTCTAATTGTGGTGCAGTTCTCTCTGTGTGCACCTCCAGGATGCAATCAAGGAGTGTTTATATAGCTTCTGGCCATTAACACATGGTAGTGAACCAGTTGCTCAGAGAGTAATTGATGAATTTCAAGACTCCGAGACAAATTTCACCTTCGTACAGTGGGTGCTTGTAGCAAATTTGCTTGTAGCACCACATGATAAAAGAGCCTATTAGTATAAAAAATTTATTTGGCAGATATAGCTATGAGGACTAGGTCATGGGAGTATTAGAATGTCAGCTGGGAGCAATGCATCAGATTTATTTAGGATTATTTGTTAGTTACCAGGTCCACAGAATAAGAAAAATAGATGTCTATTTAATCTTTTATGCCTTCCTAAAGTTGCTTTGGCACCTGGTGAGTCATTTTATGAGCTCTCACAACCCTGGTTTTGTCAGAGACAACATATTTCTCCTAAGCCATCAGATGCTTCCACTCCTTGTCGTACAGCACATGGAATCTTTTGCATAGATAATGCACATCAATTTGCTGAGCTTCCTGCCAAGAGGGCACAGCATTTAAAATAATGGAAACCCATTATTGAAGTCATTGTTAGTAGAAAACACTGAGCAGCTCTTAGGAGGCACTCAGGTCCCTGAAGGATTATGCCATCTACTGTTTATCATCCAGCTTGCCTTTAAACACCAACCCTAGTTTCTTCAGCAGTTTGGCAGCTAGAAGGTTCATTCTCCATATAGGTTTCAAAAGAATTCAAGCTATAATGTTTGCCCAACATTTTCCAAAATTCCAGAGAGGTGTGTCCATCAGTGCAGAGTAGATGGCTGTAATGGGTATAAGTTACTCGTGCGTAAACTGGTGCCTTTCTTGATTAATTTGCCTTGTTAAAACTTTCTGACTGCACAGCCTCTCCTCATGGTGGCTGCCTCAGTCACTGGCAGAATCCATCAGTGGGCGTTTCTTGAACCTCTTCCAACATAAAAGTTCCAGCATAAAAGTCTCCTCCTCCTCTCACTGCGCGGGAGTCTTCTGTGCAGGGAAGGCGTGGGTAGCGGAGGACCTAGTCTCTCCTCACTGATGTCCAGTGAAGAGTCCTGGAGCCCTCTCTCCACTTCCCCCGTCTGCCCCCCTTTATCCCTGGTGTTGCGCTGATTGGCTTCCCCCTCTACTGAGCTGTTTCTCCCCCTGCTGCTGGGTCCTTCGCCAGCATAATCTGGGAGCCTCCCCTTCGCCTCTCGCTCCGATGTCAGTTCCCTGACAATGGCCTTCTAGTTGTTGGATGCCAACTTTCTTCAAACCCAACCAACTTAGTCCCAAAGCACTTTAAAGACTGTCTGACCCCTTATGCTCCACCCTGATCACTGAGATCCTTCTGGTGGTTCCTAAGCCCCCTGAAGTTTAGCTAAACTATAATGACATCTAACAGGGACTGTGTGCTTAGTGTGGCAGGTGCTGCCCATTGGAACTCCCTACCAGCAGTGGTTTGGTAGGAATCATCCTTGTCATCAGAGGCACATTTAGGGAAGTGTGACTGGTTTGGTTGCACTAGGCACTGAGCCTCAGGGGTGTCACAATGATGCTTTAGAATGGAACGAGAAAGGTGGTGAAGTGCAAAATTTTGTCATTGCACAGGGTGTTTATCAAATGTGAGACCCGCGGTCTGCCACTGCTGTCTAAAAAACTTCTGAAAAGTGTATTGTTTAGACAGGCCTTTGCAATATTTTGTCCTTTTTAACCAAACAGTATTTATTGATGTTTTACTGATTCCCAACCAGATCCTCTTCCTCATGTAGAAAACTGTGGCATATTGCCATTTACAGCAAAAGAGTTGGCTTGTCCTCAGAGTTCTTATTGTTCACTTTGAGGCTATTGTGCTCTCCCTGTTTGTGCAGCTTAAAATATGTCCTGAAATGACATAATCATTGAAAAATATTGCTGTGTAGATTAGGTAGGAAAAATATGGATGATGGAAGGAAGCACCTCAAAGGACAGCTTAGTTGTCTGGTTCTTAGCCTTAAGTAAATATACAGACTTGCTTCTGGAAATGTATTGCAAGTGTCAAGAGAGTAGTAATTAAACTGTTGATAATCATTTTTTTCCAAGTGAATGGATGAGAATGAAACAGGACACTTTACATCTGAGAAGCCTACCTTTCAGATATTCTTCTTCATTTCTGCAGTTCAGACCATTTTTTATTTTTATTTTTTGTATTCCACTTAATGGAATTTTTTATTTAAAGATACCCAACAATGTGCATGTTAAAATGTTACTTATACAACACACACACACACGTCATTAATCAGTATTGGTGAGGAAGGTAATATATTGTCCTTGCAGAAGGAAGCATAATTTAATGGATGGATTGTGGTGAAAATGGTGAGCATTGTAGTTTCTCATTGCCTAATGCTAATGGATGTAAACTGCAAGTCACTTGTACCGAATTGTTAAGAGTAATTATTACCTGCTGAAAATAGCTTCGTATAGAATAAATACAAATGAAGGACAGCTTTTACTAAGACCAATATTCTGTTCCTGAAAATGAAACAAATATGTAGTGTTTTAAATTAAAGTTCTCACCCATCTTCAAAATGCCTGGCAGCACTGCATGAGTCGGGGCAAGCAAATAGGTTATTGCCATTTCTAATGGGGTAGATGTGGTTTTCAACTGACGGCCTTTTTCTTTGTGTGTCATCAGCCTACAAGGCTATGTTTATGTTTATGACACGCCTTCTCCAACCTGGTCATCCTTAGTTGTTTTGAACCACAACTCCCATCAGCCCCAGCCATCAGCTAGGCTGGTGGGATTCATAATCCAACATCTGGAGGGCAGCAAGTTGGAGAAAGTCAGTTCATACGGTGATAATGTGTGCATTGCAATCTGCAAACAAGAGCAGAAGATAGGAACTGCATTGATCCCACCCACCCCACCACCAAAACTTCTTTTGGACCTCCACGTTTCTTTCATTGTCTCTTGGTGGTTTTTACACTATGGCAGTATTTACTTATTCATTTCATATATATCCCGCCTTTCTTCCTTAATGGGCCTCAATATTCCATAGTATTTAATAACAATAATGAATGTTCTTGTTGGGCCCTATGTTCTGGATCTGACTTTCTTGTCCACATTTATTTTGTTTAGAATGGGAAACTGAAAGAATCTGAAATCAATAGACCTACCCATCCCTATTTCTTGCATAACAAAAATGTATTGAAGTAATCTAAATGAAAGCATGATGAACCATGCAAATAATGTATGGTTTGTAGCACGCATGCAAAAAGCACAACTTTGACCCCCAACAGATAGCCAAATCTGCTGCCCAACATCTGATCTATAGCGATAGCTCCATAGTACTCCAAACAGCTCTTAGTTTTCAAAGCTCAATAGCATTCCTTTGTCAATCCCAAAACTCTGGTCAGTGATTGTCTTAATCCACTGCTCTTCAACCTTGGGTCCCTGGATGTTGCTGGGCTACAACCCCCATTATCCATGGTTAGACTGGTTGGGGATGATGAAAGTTCTAGACAACAACGCCAAGGTTGAAAAATGTTGCCTCAATCCACAGTGATAGTTCTATTCACAGAAAGCTGCTAGGCAGCTCTTAAAATAGGAACACATAAAATTTCTGAAAGACTATCACTCAGAGTTATCCAAAATTTTGGCATGAATCTAAGCAAGTTAATGTTTGTTATGCATAAGTGATTACTCAATGCATGCTTCAAACATTTAATGGTTAAATCTACACTTGACAAGACAGAAATAATCTGAAAAGAAATATACACGTAAAATGCCAGAATTGCTATTCATACAATCAAGAAAATGAAAGAATGCATATTGTTCATCAATGGCAACCATTCTTCCAAGTGCTATTCTTTCAGATAGTCAGCATTTACAGGAGATTAGCCTTGACACTATGGAACTTAAACACTACCTCTGCTATTTAAGCAGATTTCTTTTCTCTCGTTTAATAGAACACAAACTCTTGCATTCAATGTAAGTGTTGCTTTGTTAGGAAGAACAAAATCACACAACCTCATGAAAAAATTGCATAAAGAAAGCAAGTGAATCCATTTTCTTTTTTAACTAACAAGTTACCTTTGTAAAGATATGCTCGTGTGCACATGATCTATCCTAAGAATGGCACAATATATTTTCCATACCAAGCAGTAAATAAGTTCACCTTTTTTTTGCAGTCATCCACTCACTCTGGCATGTAAGGAATGCATGAAATAGGAAGTGCAGGAAAGAATGTGGAAATGGGTAAACAAGGGAAAGCAAGGTATAGGCATGATGAGAAAGAATGGTAGAGTCACATCAAACATTTGGATTGGAGTCCAAAACTCACTTACTAGGACATGGCTGGTCCCAAAGTGAAGGACAGTATATAGAAGAAAGGGATGCTCTGCAGAGGAGCTGAGATGCCCAATATTGCCTTTGGTGGCTCTTCCTTCCAAACCCAGGGTAAATTTAGTGGGTCTGGGCAGGGGGTGGTGGAAGCAACACCCTTAAAATAAATAATGCAGATTGAATTGCACAACTACATTCTTTTAAAATAAATAAAACAACAACAGATCGTGCCTGCTGATTCAGAACCAGGCAAAACAACAAACACAGGGTGCTATAACTGTGGTGAGAAGTCAAGAGAAAGGGTCAGGAAGGGAAAGGATGACACACTGATCACTGGGCTGCATTCCACCCACTGTAAGTATGGAATACAGCAAGATGCAGATACCCAAAAACAGAGAAAGAAAAAAAGGATATCCTCTGAACAGTGAATGGTAATTCCACTTGAACCTTACAGTGGTACATTCAGTGCTATTTTTCTAGAAAAATAGGTTCCGGAACTTACCATGAATGCCTCCCTTGTTCTCTTATAATGACAATGGTGCCCACCTGAGAGGTGCTGGAACTGTTCTGATGAATTCCAGCTGGGGGAAAAAAACAAGGGTACATTTGGTAATATGAGGAACTGGGATGTATAAAAGCATCCAAAAACTTAACATAGCCTGCATGGGCTCCAGGTTCTTAACTTTATTTCTTTTCTTTTTTAAATTAAGTCTCTCTAGTCTTGCTAGCAAGAAAGTTGTGAAGCAGGATGTGCAAGTGATCTGTCTGAAATGAGCCAACTGAGCTACTCCTGCCTTCCAGTGCTTTTAAGAAAGGGGAGAAGTCAGAGATGTGATTGATAAGTGCACTGTTTGGACGCCAAGGATCCCTGTCCTAAAGTGCTGTGGTTTTCCTTTCCCATGTAGGTTACTTTTCCTGTTTCTGCTTCCTTTTCTAGTCCTTGTAATGCATGGAGTCATCGCCTCCCTCCCACCAGCAACCAGGATGGATCTTTTCCATGGTCTGAAGTACTCTCTGTAAGTTATTTTCTGCTAATGCTACTACTTTACATAATAAGTGCAGGTGGAGGTTTAAAATCCCACATCCCAAATAAAATGGCAAATACAAAATGTGAAAACTTTGGAAAGAAGTTTAGGCATACTTCTTGCTGTGCAGATGCTAAAAACCAGGCACTTAGTAAGAATTTACTATATACACATCTAGTCAGAAATAGGTCTCTTTGCATTTAATGGTGCTTATTTCAGATAAGTGGCTATAGGGTGGTAGCCTCAGCTTTGTTTTAGGGTTGGCACTGGGAAAAAGTTATTGTGCCTTTAGCAGCTATGTACAAGGCAGAAATTCAAAAGGCTATGGCTTTTCTAGTATGGAAATGCAATAATGTGGAAGGTTTTACCTGTCTGTCAGGCATTTTGTTTTATGTGTGCCCACTAGTTTATTTTAGAGCCCTTCACTCCACTTGCAAATCTGCATGTGACGCAAAGCATATTTACAATGAAAAACTGTGTCCTCTTTTGCAAGTTGGCCCAATACACATCCTGGGTCCACAAAATCCTGTTGGCACTCCTTGTGGAAAGTGCCATCATATGATGCTCAGCAAGTTAAAGACAGAACGAGAAAGAAAATTTACTCACAAAGAGATGAGAGAATAAGAAACCCGTTTTGAAGAATTTAACTAGATTAAAAAAAAGTCTGTGAACATTTGAAAGACTAATGAATGACAAAGACAGTTCAGTGCAGATAAATGTTGAGCCACAGTGACTTTGATGAGTCTTTATAGCACAATTGTGCATGTATTATTTAAAAAGGGAAGAATGAAAAGGGGGGAAAGTCAAAGGGGGAAAATCTATGTCATTGATGTAAGAACAGAAAGCCAACATACATGGAAGGGTAATGACTCTAAGGGACCCTTGATGGCAAATGTCTGTGTGGTTTCTAAAAGATGAAATGAAAGAGAAAGAGCTTAAAAGATAGAAAAGATGGAGTCTCCATGTGCCATAAAGTATAATCACAGCAATGTTTTGTTAAAAGGAGGGGGGGAATTAGTGAAAAATGAATAACTCATACCAGCACAAAAGTAGCCTTTATCAAAAAAAAGGAAAGGAAAAAGAAAGGAAAAAGATTACCACTTAGTCACCACTAAATGCTCCTTTTCTACAATGTTGGTGGGAAAGTAGTAGTGGCGTTATACCTCAAACTGAACTAATCCTTGCTCCATGTATACATTGCTAAATAAAGGTGACATTGATGAGAAGAGTGTCATGCAGACAGCAGAGAAAAACAGACGGCAGAGATGAAATTTAAAAGGTGGCCAGAGAAAGGTGATAAAGATGGCGATATGAATATTTGTAACACAGCCACCTTTTGAAAACAGGCCACCTAGTCCTTGAATCTGCAGGGAGAAGATGAGTAGGAGAGTCTCATGGGACTTCTTGTGATAAGGTAACTAATAGTGTTCATAATTTGGAAACGTGTGTCGAGTCACAATATTTTAATTATTGTAATAATTGCAAACAGTGTTTGAAAGCAGGTCACTAATGCCTAACGTTAATTATAAACTCCTATAAACCCTCATTATCCTACGTGCAATTTTAACCATCAGAGTGGTTAGAAAAAACAAACGACATGAAGACCCCATTGGCATTATACATTTAAAGCAGTCTCGTGTCATGGATCCCATCGCCCCCAAATCCTGGAAACGGTGGTTTGCTAAAGATTCTTGTTCAGAGACCTCTATTCCTCTCGCAGAGATACAATTCTCAGAGTGGCTTAACAGACAGTTCCTTTTGTCAGGAAACTCTGAGTATTGTAGCTCTGTGAGGAGAAAGGGCGGGGGGATAATAGATGTACCAAGGAAATATTCATTCATTTTGTGGGGCATCAGGAAGGGAGTACATCTTAAGACTGCCTTGGCAGCTTGGCAGCGTTCCCTGTCTTATGGCACTACATTGTGAGGGCAGGCAATAGGCCACCAGAGTGAAGCACAGAAAGACCGGAAGAGTCACCAGTCCAGGCAAATCCATAGCCTGACCTCTGGCACAATGTGGGAAAATAAAGGACAATGTCTCATGTTGCACAGCCAGCCAGGTAGTATCTCTTGGCTTCCTTTGCAGTGTAGCATGGCAGAACAAGGAGCATTGCCTAGTTATTTAAGCAAGAGATCTCTGGGAGTGAGCAATGATATTCACAGAAATTTGAATTCTGAAGCACCCCTAGGTTAGCAGCCATTCAGTTCCATTTTCAGCTACAATGGAAACACGTAAATCCCTTGTGAGGCAGAGCCAAAGTAAAGAAAAATATATTATAGCCTTCATATTAGCACACCTGAAAATTAATTTTAGGTGGTAGACTAACCCCTAATTATAATTAGCTAGGCATGCTTTGCTGACTACCATTCAGAGACCACTGAGGTTGTCTGTGAAATTTAGATAACAGCCATCATAGATAACAGACTTGCCATCGCTGGACTGATCCCTGTTCCACTAAGAAAGCAAAGTGAGACATGATCTTGATTTTGCTGAGGTTTGTTGACTCTTTTCAGTGCTGTTCAATCTGTACATCATGATCATCCGTGGGAAATGTAAAGAAATCATAAATTAAAGTGACATTGTTCTTCATCCAGGAGCTAGTAGAAAGTGCCCAGCATTGCTTAGGAATTCTAAGAAACTCAAAAGAACCAGTGCACCAGTATAGTTTTGAAAGGTTCAGTCTGCCATCTTGATTCAAAACTGTGCCCAGTTGTATCCAAACATAGACAAAAACCTGCTCCTTGATCTTAGGAACCATAAAGCAAATTTTAGTCACAGGATCTTAAGAGGTGTCCAAATGTGCACAGCGGAATTCAACTAAGTTTTACTCAGGATAGATCCATTAAAAATTATGGCCATAACATAATACATTTCAGTGAGTCTATTCTGTGTAAGACTTAGCTGAAATCCACCCAAAGAGAGCAAAAAACTTTTCAAAATACAGCATATTGTAGACAGCCGGATATATAGAAAAGCCAATTGTCATATTAATATTGGTAATATTTCAAATATTGATGAATGATCATAAATAAATTCCTGCGGGTCTTAATTTTTAAAGGATTTATGTATTTTTTATGAATTTAAAAATGAGATTGCCAAGAATACTGAAAACTACATTTTGAGTGTGCTGCGGCAGATGCCATGCCTGGTTTGGGATCAGGAGTCTTTCAGCTATGTGTCCAATGCGCCCTTAGGCAAGCAATATTTTGGATATGTTAGGCAGATTTCCTTTGCACCCACAAGGCTTATGCAATTTGTTGTCATCTACTGGGAATTAGAGACCCAAGCTGTAGGCAGAGGCCTGGAGAACTAATGATGACTGCCTACAACCTTGTTGAAGACAAACAATTCACAATGAAAATGTTTCAAAGCCACCTAACCTCCAATTCCATTTAAACTTTGGCCCTTTTTAATTTTTTTGAGCCTGGGCCAGGTGTCTTGGAAAATAAAATGGGGTGTCCTCTGTATTCCTTCTTCTAGCCCCTAAAAAATTACTAGGTCTCTACATATTCAACTTGCCCCTAGGTATCCCTCATATTCTTTGGTGCCAAAATTTTAATGATATCAATATTGGTGCCAATTTTTTTTTAATACCAGCTGCACTGGATTAATTATCTGATTTACTCAAATGTCTGTTTCTGCAATAATTATTGCCTTTGAGGATGTAACAGACTGCTGTGGGCAGACTGCAATGCTAAATCTTCCGTTTGAAGAGCTAGGAGAGTCCCCCCCCCTTTACACACACACCCTTACACCCTTTGTTACATCCTCGTTTTTGGATGGATTGGCTCTATATTATTTCAAGGTTTTTGTCTAGAGGGCTTCTATGCTTGCCCACACAGTTCTCTCTCTCTCTCTCTCTCTCTCTCTCTCTCTCTCTCAAGTTTTATCTTTGGATAGCTTCCTCTGATTTATTTGCCACTAATTCCATTTTAAAAGCTTCCTTATGGTCAAGGGACTCCGACTTAACTTTATTTTAGATCAGTTAGTGGTTTAAAATGATATATCTATTTGTGACTCATGTTCAGGAGTTAGTTCCGTTTGTGTTCAGCTCTATCAGATAAAAAAATTACAAAGAGTCAGCACAGCTTCTGTCTGTCCAACTTGTAGGAGCTTTTTGGCTGTTTGGAAATGGCAGCAGCCATACTGACAATACAGGGGAGGTCCCAACAGAAACAGTCTACTTGTGTTTTCAGTCATTTAGTTTCTGACCAAATACACTTCAGGAAATTCACCAAACATTGAATAATGTTCCCGATTTAAATTTTTTTTTTAATGTTCAAGGCAGAAAACAACATTTAGGAGTGGGAACCTGGACATTACTGGTGGTATAGCAGTAAAACTGCTAACACATTTGCAAAGCTAAGCAGGGTCAAGGTATGGTTTCAATGTGCTGAGATTGCCGTATAACAAGAGGTTGAAGTGGATGACACTTGGGGTCCCTTTCAATACTACGATTCTATTATTCAATGAGAAGAAAGACGGAAAGATGTTCACACAAGGATCTGTGCTTTTTCACTCATTCATAAATTATATAAATACAGCAATGAAAGAGTGAAGTAGCCATATTAGCAGATGATACATTATGTACTATAACACTATATGGCATTGGCCATATGGCACCATACGGCATTGCCATTGGCACTCAAAGGCTGTCCCACCAATAATACGACAATACTAAGGTGCAAACCAGTAGTGAGGAAAGTCACAGGGGGACTGGCAACAATGACCTGCTTGTGAACCACTCTGAAGTATATGTTTGACCAGCTGAGCTAGAGTGATCATTGGTGACTACCATGGCAATTCATGCATTGTTGACAAAACAGCTGAAACCTGAGGCTCTGGGTGTGGCCATATTTGTCTCTAAGGCTTGCTACACTCAAGGAACAGGGTTTCCTATCCTCTGTATCATTTTTTAATCACTGGCTATGATTCTAAGCACAAGCACAGATACTTGGAAGTAAGTTCAGCTCAAATCAATGGGGTCTGCACTTCAAAGTGAATGCATTTAGAACTGATGGAGCCGTTCTTCCATTTTCTGTGAAAGGTTATCCTTTATCTGAGTGTCTCTTTCCACATCACAGTGCACTGAAGTCTATATGCGAGTCACTCCTGTGCTACAAAAAAGAAGAAGTATGTCTACAGCTGAATCAGGAACCGCACAGGAATACAGGTGCATTATTCCTGCCTCATGGACAAGGGTTTAACTTCAAACTGAGCTGAAATTATTCAGAAAATAATTTTCTGACAAACGTTTAAATTTTTTTGCCTTTGAAGTTCCTCCAGAACTTGGGGAAATCTCAGTCCTCCTCTGGAGAATATTCAGAGAAATGGCCTTCCCAAGCCATCATCTATGAGTTTAGGGAATGATTATGGATTCAAGTTGTAATATTGCTTAATATACCGTATTTTTTGCTCTATAAGACTCACTTTTTCCCTCCTAAAAGGTAAGGGGAAATGTGTGTGCGTCCTATAGAGTGAATGCAGGCTACGCAGCTATCCCAGAAGCTAGAACAGCAAGAGGGATTGCTGCTTTCGCTGCGCAGTGATCCCTCTTGCTGTTCTGGCTTCTGGGATTCAGAATATTTTTTCCCCTTGTTTTCCTCCTCCAAAAACTAGGTGCGCCTTGTGGTCTGGTGCATCTTATAGAGCGAAAAATACGGTATATTAACATAGTCAAAGGAAGCATTGGAATTGTCTCCTACATCTTCTGATCACTTCCTTCTCTCAGCTCATTGCTGCAATCATCCACCAATATAAACTAGCAGTTCAGTTTCATTCCACATTTAGTGAGCCAACTTTTTTAAAACAAAAACAAACAAAGAGATTTTTCCTACATTTTTTTTTTAAGCTCTGACCTCACTCATTGGCTAAAAACAGTGAATGGCAGGAGCAGCCAAGTGGGCTTATTTCACAGAAATGGCTTTCAAGAGTACCTACACATTTTTCTTCATAGCTTTCTTTCTAAGAAGACTAGAGATGTAGTTATTTAATGAAAGCGCAATGCATGGGGCAACGGCTATGATCTGTTACCCCTGTACCCTTCTCTACACAGGCCTGCGTCCTAATCTATTGTGAAATCAACAGAGGCCTTGTGCTGCTCCACCTAATACTAACTCCTATGAGAGCTGCATACCTGATGTAACAATATACTGCACCTAGAAACACAGAACAGCTCTGATGACCCTTTGGATACATTAAATGAGACCTTGGTGGCCTGAAAAAACACCCACCCTCATAACTGATAGATCTTATGTATTACTGTTCCATATTGCAGGGGTGGGAATTGGATGGTAAAGCAGGAAACCTGCGTCCAGTGAATTGTGCATGCTATTTGTTAATCACAGCAAGGCATGCACAGCATATATGATTAATAGCAACATTGCACCAAAATGGATTAAGCTACACTGCATTATTCTTTGGTTGAGCACAGAGCCTTATTTAACCATCCTGATGGATGAACAGATGTGTAGTCAAAATGTCTATTGCAGTCATTAAATTGTTATCTATTCCTTGCTTTCCATTATCTCTATTTTCCTTGCTTTCAAGTATTTCTAGTTTCAAGCTAATTAATTGTGCAAAAGAACCAGAGGCTAAAACAAACACAGGTCACACTATGCAATTGTTTGATAATACTCAGTCCCTTTCTTTCTACTTTATTAATGGTTTGTAGAAGGCATATATTCACTACAACCTCGCATAGATTTTTTTTTTTAAAAAAAATACCAGATGCACTGTTGTGGCTTCCTCCAAGTAATCTGAGGAATTATTGGTGACAGGACTGGTAATTGTTTTGACAGAGATCTCTAGCCTGCCCTCTCTTCCAAAAATCTCCCTTGGGGAAATGAGTTACTGTTAATCCCGTTTACATCCGTAGTAGATACACCCAGATGTAAAGAAGTACTTTATTAGGCATACACTTTGCTATGTCTACATTAATAGAATCATCTAATCTTAGAATTGCAGAGTTGGGAGGGACCCTGAGGATCATCTAGTCCAACCCCCTGCAATGCAGAAATATGCAACTGTTCCATACGGGACTCAAACCTGTGACCTTGGTGTTATCAGCGCCATGCTCTTCCATATTAGGTCCTTATTGGGTACTTCCTTGTAACCTGACTCATTGTTAGATCAGGAAAAATTCAGTACCAATTTTTAAAATCAGTTATTAAAATATATATTATTAGCTGGGGCAAAAACTTTGACAAAGGAATATGTTATTAAGCAGTGTCTACTGCTTAAATGAAAGCTAAAGCTTGAGCAAATTTGAACCTTGGGGGACACATTGCTAGGTTTTTCCAAGAAAAGTAATTAACTAATTCAGTGGGTCTGCTCAATTTCATTCTAGATTAAGATGTGGTCTCTCCTTTAAAAGAAAAAGAAAAAACCTCAAAGCATAGAATTTTGAGCAGGATTCCATTTTTCATGATACAGTACTACAATATATCAGATTAGCAAATGCCCAATTTTCACATTATGTTTAAACATGAACCATAAAATTATGTTACATTAATTGTGCCTGCTTAAGATGTTTTTTGAATGTGTCTGTGTGGAGGATTCTTCAGACGGTAAAAATGGTTCTTTAGCATGCTCAAGAAACCATTTGAAAAATGGGAATCATGCTGGCATAGGGAATACAATCTCTCACCATGCCAGGATGCATTTAGCCCTGTTAATTTGATTAAAATTATGTATATTGTGGTTTCAAAAGAAAGGAATTCTAAGTCAGCCTTCCCTAGTTTGGTCCTTTAAGATATTTTGGATTATAATGCTCTTCAGCCCTATCCAACATGGCTGAGGATGCTCCAGATTCGGAGTGAAGGACCTCAAACCTAGGGATTGAATCTGTCTCTTGGGACTTGTCCCAAGGCATCACACCCACTGTCCCTACTTGGCATTGAGTGTTTTTACCTGATGAAATGCATTATCAAACTCAAATAATGCCTCTTGCTTTCATGGATGGAGGACAGAGAGATCCCTGTGGAAAATATAAAATAGCCTACCATACAAAAGTAAGGTAGTGGCCCACTTTAGCCTCTGACCCTGCCCACCCCTCTGTCATGTGATTCCTGGAAAGATACACAGCAAGAAATGTAACTTTCAGGATAAAAATAAAAAAAGGTTCATCACCCCTGGTCTAGAACTGCATACCAAGTTGCCAACCTGTACGAATAACCTTGGCTACCTTGTTTACAAGTGAAAAGGATTTCATTGGGATTGTGACATGGGGAGGGGTGGGTAGAGAGCCCTTTCTAGCACTGCTGAGCCCTCTCTGAATTGCTCTTCCAGCTGATCTGGAAGTAGAGAGCCATATCTATCTATCATCTATCTATCTCTATCTATCTATCTATCTATCTATCTATCTATCTATCTATCTATATCTATCTATCTATCTATCTATGAATGGGATCACACATTTAATGTAATGTGTGGTTTAGCTCTCAGCTGTATGGTTCAAGAATTAATTTCCTGATGTTTCCAATTAAGTAAAATAGGTTTAAAAACAAAAACAAAATGCGTTTCACAACAGGGCTGATGCTACCACCTGTAGCGAACAACTAGATTAGTCAGTTAGCCTTATATTCAGAGTATTTTGATATGCCCTATGATAGAATCATAACCCTGTTAAAGGAGCTTATACTTGTTTTTTAGTTTAAATGTTTTTATTTTTGAACTCTAAAAAGCAACACAACACTTGAGATACTATAATTAAGGCTGCAGTAAGCACTCGCTTACTTGGGAGGAAGCCCCACTCAGAGGGACTTCCTTCTAAATGGACAAGCATTGGATTGTCCTGTAAAGGAGAACAAAGCAGAAGGTCTTGAATTATTATTACTCCTAAAATATAGGTAGTGAAATATAACTTCACAAGCTTATATATAATACAAATGGCTGTTTGTATCATACAGTGGCAGACTGAGGATGTCACTGAGGGGTGGTTTGCAAAGGACTATGGGGAGGGCTCCATCAGACTGGGGAGGTTGCTGCCTGCTCCAGGGGAACCTAATGTTGAGGATCCTGGGAATGGTCCAAGTGAGGGAGATGTTCCTCTACACTGGGTCTAGCCCTGCTTTGCAGGAGAGGGATGCTTTGCCTGTCCCATCAGCCTCACAGGAGGCAGTGACACTTTCCGTGTCACCTATGTCCCAGAGATGCCAATGGAGGCATGAACAGGTGTATTAGGTTCAATACTTCCAGGCAGACTATTAGCTTACTTGCTAAGGAACAGAACCACTTGCCCTGCTAACTCGTGTCCATCTCATTCCTTTATAACAAGATTGCTAGGGTAGTACCATTGTTGTATCCATGTATTTGCTTGAGTAGTCATATCCCTTATGGTGCCTTTGTGTAACTGTGTATTTGAGTAGGTATGCGTATTGCCTGCTGTACCTTTCAATAGCCTTTTCAGATATGTATCACAGGGACTTGAACATTTAAGCTTTTTTGGGGGGGGGGGAGCCATCATCTGAGTCTGTGTCAATCAGCGACTGGGAGTCAGAACAGTTTGTTGTATTTCTTTGGAGTTTGACCTCAAACAATAAAGTTTCATTGCTAATATGTAACTTCTGATGCAGTGCTTCCACCGTAAGAATGATGTAGTAGGATACCACCCATTGTAGCATCTATGTAGCATCTAGTTTGGTTCTAAGATATGTAATCAGGGAGTAGTCCTCATGATGAGTCTGTTAGCCTCTGCAATGCTGCTAATTTGTTTTTGAGAACCCAGAGAGCATTATGTTGGTATGCATTGCAAGGATTTAGGTTCTATAATCTGGCAAGCAAAATCTGCCAAGAGGACATTCCTATTTATGGGAAATCTATACGGATATTTCTTGGTTGAGCCTACTGGATCTAGTCATCTAAATATTCTGCTCAAATTCTATGCTTGATCTTTATCCTCTGTTCTGGAAGTACTGCAAGTCCCCACGACAACATTTTATCTTGAAATTACTTTCTACTTTACATGCAATTTTCAAAACAATGTACAATCTTCAGCCTTTGTCTTTATAATGTCAGATCTGGTCATTCGTTTCCAATGCATGCTCTTTCTAAAACTCTAGAAGAATTTAAAGATTTGATTATCATTGTGTTCTTTACAAGTTTTTAGTTTAATCACTGCCTATTTATGTTTGAAATGCCTACTCCCCTTTATTTCCCTGAACACCCAATTTAGATGTTCAGGCACTGAGAAGTTTCCGACACAAAATAAATGATTCCATTTAATCTCTCATGTCTTTTTCTCCAAGAAGTCAAACAGTGATGGTGAACACTGGATTCTTGATTAAAGGGTATTTAAATAGGGGGGGAAACGATAGAAGGAAATTATCTGACTTCATCCAAAAAGCAAGGACATTTCAATGCTAAATTTGTTAATATATTTTTCATGCCCTTGTTTTGCACCCGCCATTTATGCTGTTCATCAAAAACTGATTTACAAATGCATCTACTCCTAAAAATTCACTCATATTTAAAAGGGAGAAGTGTACCCTCAATTAACTATGAACAATAAGAATGCATAGGCCCAATGCCTATGTTTAAAATAAAACAACCCTTGACATAACATGCATATCCTTCTCTCTATATATTTTTCAGGATATTCTACTAATATTGATTGAGCAGTAATATCAGATCCCTTGGATCCAGTCCACATTTTGCTGCATTTTTTACATCAATGACCTAGGTGACTACCAAGTCAATGTCTATCCTTCTTTCCTAATTACTGTTGTCAGCTATGCTACAGTTAGTGTGGGGGTGGGAAGGGGATAATTCATCCCACCTTGCTCCATTTGATGGCTTTGAATAGTATGATTTGCTCATTGTTGAGAAGTATACACTGTGGGCAGAGCTGAGATAAAGACCTCTCTGTTTCCTTGAGATCCATGCTCTGAATATTCCAGAGATCTTGAGTATTCCAGAGATCTCAGCAGCAATGCCTTCTTCTGAATATAAAACAATATATGCATGTTAAAGCCCCTAATGGAGCTTTGCTAATTGAATCCCCCCCCCCCGTATATCTCAGATACATTATTTCCAATGGATTGTTTCTAAAGTTTTGGATTATCTTATTGCGTCTTTGGGTTGTTTACGTCAATGCTTGGAGTTTATAACTGCGGTTGAATGGGGGCTGTTATATATTTTAATACTCTTGCGGTGTTGGATTTGTCAGCAATGCTGTTTCTGTTTTAAAAATGGAAGGTATATGTATTTAAACTAGATATAAAAATAATAGTTTCAGGCCCTGACGAAGCTTTGCAGCTGGTTTTGTAGCTATATTGCCTATAAAAAATGCTCACCCAGCCAACTTGCTTTATTTACATATGACACTGATGTTATTCTCTTTTTTGTAGCTTTTGTTTGGTGATTATTTCCTAAATAGACTCTAATTGTTTTATTTTGTTACTGTCCACATTTATGCTGTGCTATGCTATGATGACGATTATTTAATTATGAACTTTTTAAAACAACAATAACAAAAAATTAATGAGTTATATTCTTTCTTTTTAAAATAAAGAATGCTATTGTTGGTTTTCAGTTGAGCTTTGGGTATTAACAGATGCAAGCATCGGCAGTTACAATTACAGAGAAACAATAACAAAATACTCCCAAGACCCTAAAGTAGGTTGTAAACATTGCCACCAGTGAAATATATTGCCTCCATGAGTTATGTTCTTGCCATCCGAAATATCTTCAGAATCATTGTAGTAACATTCCACATGCCAAACTCAAGACAAGGGTCCAATTCATGTGCATGGGCATTGTGGGAAATACACAATGATGGTTGATGCCACTATTGAAAAGCTAATCCCAGAATTCTGGTCCTAGCTTCCACACACACACACACACACCACCATTCTTTTCTGCTATTAGGAAGAAAGACTCCAGAACAAGGATCCTAACCCTAGCCAGGAAGCAGTGGGTCAGAGCATAGCAGCACATGAACTGCCACATCATAAGCCCTGCCACTCACATTGGCCAAGACAGAAGAGGGGTGTTTACTTTTACCCCTGTGTCAGCCCTCAGGAGTCCCACTGCATCCCACAATCTGAAGGTTGTGGATCCAGCAAACACAAAATTGCTAGTGCCCCACCCTACAACACCCAGTTTCAATGCTTTCTGTTACTGCTGGTGGGAGAACTAAGAACAGTAGCTTCTTACCTGACTGGGCACAGTGTGGGACTCTAGAGTGATGGATGCCTCCCTACCATGACCTGAGGAAATTGATGGAGAACAGCGGATAGACATCACTGCAATAGTCTAAACGCCTCCAGTAACATAGATGAGCAGGTTAGTTTTACTGTGTCGCAAACGATTCATTATTTCTCTTTCAGCTAATGAGAGTTAAGGCTACTTTCATTTACTTAAATAGTCTCTCTTAAATCTGAAGGTTCAAACTGACCATTACCACAGAGAGCTAAGCTCTCCAATAGGAAATTTTGATGTTGTATTGTCCTTCAGACCATCTGTTTCTTCTCTATTGCACTGTAATCCTTATATTTCTTCTTCGTTCTCTTGATTGGCAGAAGAAAAAAGAAGATAGCCCTATGATTCTTAATGATATATCAAAAAATGCATTCTTGGGATTAAATCACTGGTAATATACAAAAGAGAAGTGGAATTTCATGTCTGCCTTTAAATTTTAAGACAGCTTTTTAAGTAATATTACTTATTTTATGATTGGCACAAAGTCCTTACACATAGCTAGGATTAACATTCCTTCAAAGAGACACAGAATGAAATACACTTTGATTGCAACTAATCTATTTTGTCTAACTATTCTGTTCTCAGAGTCTAGCGACTGCCTGGAAGGTTCCTCTGTGTTAGAATGAATGTTATTTCTTTCCATGATTTCTATTTATCACAGTGCTGTGGGACACTACTGGCAATTTAGAGAAGAATAATGCCCCACAGGTTAGAGACCAACAGCAGGAACTGCTCCCATAAAGACAAATGTACTGAAGATTTATCTGTTTACCTATGTAATTTTTCCCCTCTTTAAGATACCGAGGGATTTTTGTGCATCATTTGCTCCTGATTTGTAAGAGCCTGTTGTCTAAAGGAAAGAAACATAGCACTTTCCACTCCTCACAGATACAATTCCTCATTTCCAAGATCCTTGTAAGAAATCAGAAATTATTTCATAGTGAAATGTGTTCTGTGGAGTATTCAGTGAAGGCACAGGGATGCCTTAGGATGTGGGTAATTCTGACAGCTGGATCCACCACTCAGTTGGTGATATGAATTAAAGTCAGTATCACTCCACTTTGCTTGAGATGGGCAGAGCAATCCCATATTATCTTTGATGCTAGTGGGAGAGATTGCCACCACTAATGACTGCCATATGTGAGCAGCCCAGGAGATGAAGGAAAAACAAAACACTTGGGCTGCATTCAGATAGCATTGTATTTCATTTCCTTGACATGTCCTTACCTGAATTTTTTTGTGTTTTATGTGATTTTTCACATGACATAAAAGGCACTTCTGGAAATCTAGCACAATCTAGCAGAGCACTCATTATCGTGTTAGTTGCTTCCAGGAAAAAAATAATGTTTGCAACCCGTTAACCTGGAAAATCATGGGATGGGAGACTTGTGCCAAGATGTAGACATGTAGTTCCCCAGTGCTATTCTCTGATACAGGTCCCGCAGGTTGGAGCAGATGCTCTACAAAACAATGCTTTCAGCTCCCAAACCATGGAAACAGTCCAAGAGGATGCCATGCCCAATTCTATCAAAAGCTGCTGGAAAATCCAACAGCAGCAGTGGAGTGGCATTCTCCCTGTCTCTGCCTTGAAGGTCATCTGTCAGGGCAACACTAGCCAATTCAGTCAAACCCAGGCTTGAAACTAGATGGGAATGGGTTCAAAAACCTGTTTGCATACGTACATATTATACTTAAAAGATGTATGAACATTGATGGCCTTAACATAAGATTAGACAAACTCATGGAAGATCACACTACCAGTGGCTATGAGCCTTAATGGTTATGTTTAATCTCCACTGTTAGAGGCAGTAATAGGTAGGCAGTAAATAAATTCATTGCAGAAAATTTCAGAAGGGGAAAGTGTTGTCCTCTGCTTGCAGGCTTCCCGCAGGCATCTGGTTGGCCAGTGTGAGAACAGGATGCTACTGGCCTGATCCAGCAGGCTTTTCTTATGTATTGCTTTGAAAATGTGTGTATTTTATGTTAAAATTGTGCATTTTACATGAAAGTGTGTGTATTAAAAAAAGTCTGCAGAAAATTGTCTGCACAAAGCAGGGTGGGACTGGAGGGAATGGACTTATGGTTGACTGCCAGTGACACCAAAACAAGGGAGATCCCACTCCCAGTCTAATGTTCGAAGATCTTTCTAAATACTAGGTTTAGTTCAGTGCTTTAGTTCTGAAAGGAAACAATATTCAGTTGACCAGAGGGGCTGCGCGGGGGGTGGGGGGAATGTACAATGAGACAATAATGGAAAACAGAGTTAAAAGATGTCACCAAGTGTGTCTTACAGAAAAGTGAACTTACAGAACAGTGACATTTAAAAAGATATAAAACACTATTAGAAACTTCATTATTGTAGAGGGTGCAATTATTTCTTCTAAAAACAAACAAACAAACACCAAGATAATTAATGATTGATGTATATTTCTCATAATATTTATTTCATAGTTGTATCAGATTTTAAGTACAAAGGTAAGCAGTTTCTAAAGTGATCGATGCTTGTTTGTGGAATACTTAACAGCACTCTGCAAAGATAGCAGAAGTAAAGTTGAATTCTCTCTCTCCCCCCCCCCCTTTTAAAAAGAAAACTTTACTCATTAATAGCTGGGGAAATACATCTCATTAGTTACATTTAGAAGCTTCCTTTGAATTAATTGGCAAAAACTCAAATTAAAGTAATCAGGCTCAATGAAACACAGCTCATTTTTGCTCTTAGAATTCCTTTATTGGTCATGTTTCTGTTAATCTTGAGGAAAACGGAGAAAATTATTTTTCTATTAATACCTACCCCTTTTAACCCAAAGAACCCTGAGCAGTTTGGACTGAGGAAAGAAGGAATGCTGATTCCATGTACAGCAGATAAGAAATGTATGTTTTGCAGGTTACAGATGACTAGGGAAGGGATAAAACATACTATTCGGGTCACCTCATCTCCAGTTGCCCTCATATTGTGGACTTCCATAGGTATCTGTGGGAAACAAGATGGTGGACTAGATAGGTCTTTTGCATAATCCAGCAACTTTCTTCTTGTGTTATTAGAGAGAGGGTACTGATAACATTTAAAGATCAAAATAATTCTGCCAAATTACTTTTTCACACAACAATGACCTCTGTAGCTTTTTAATATATCCACTGCACAGATGAAAAACCATTTGAGGTAGGGTGATTCTGAACTGGGAAAAAACTTGAGAAGAAGAGGTTAGATACCCATACATGCCAATGCACCACATCACCTGCTGCCCCATCTCCAAAGGAATAACCAGACATAACACAGTGCTTTTTTTTGGGGGGGGTCAAATAAGGCCACAACATTATCAATTACAGGTGTTAGAAGTTTGGCAAAGGCATTGGATACAACCATTGAGTTCTGGCCTACCGGCCAGTAGTATACCCAAGGTCAATCCGACAGTGGGGGAGTCCTATGACCTACATCGTCCCCCACCCCATGGGATGGACATCTTGGGAGTGCTGTGGCCCTAGTCCCCACCTGGGTATGTGAACAGAAGTGACTCATGGATCCCTTTAGCAGAATACCCTTTTATTGGAGGGACATGCAGAACTCTCCTTCAGTCAAGATTAAGGCTTACAGCCAAAGTTGTGATGATTGCACCAGAATGGAGTCAGTTTCCCTGGTGGAGAATTTACCTGCATGGCCTTTCCCCCAAGAATGTTGCCAACGATCCCCTTTTTTCAAGGGGCCAAATTTTCCCTGCAAAATGAGAGGGTTCAACACAGTACTATTTACTTAATACAGTGGTACCTTGGTTTATTAACTTAATCCGTTCTGGTAGTCCGTTCTTAAACCAAAGCATTCTTAAACCAAGGTGCGCTTTTCCATAGCAGCGGGGGACTCAATTTACAAATGGAACACACTCAGCAGGAAGCGAAACTTGTTCTGCTTCCAAGGCAAAGTTCACAAACCAAAACACCTACTTCCGGGTTTACAGCGTTCTTAATCCTAATTGTTCATCAACTAAGCTGTTCTTAAACCAAGGGAGCACTGTATACACATTTGGTTTGGGAGTACTGTCTGTGACTAGTGAAGCCAATGGTCTCAAATTCTTTCCAGTATTTGCTGAAACTTCTAATTATCCCAGCTGGAATCCACTTTCCTACCGAGGTAACAGGCATGCATTCAGCAACATTGTGCATATGATCAGTCCAGCAGCTGTGGCATAGTGGTGGGTTAGAGTGTCAAAGAACACTAGAGTCCAGAGGTATTATAAATTGTGTTCCTATGCTCTTCAGTAGCTGTGACCCTCTGCATCATCTCCACTCCTTAAAAATAATTGCCCATTGCTGTTGCAAGTTCTCTGTGCTTTCAGGCTTAACCCCTTTCATTTGGGGGGGGGATGGGAAAGTGGGCATCTGGTGGCAGGGAGGAATGTTACCTCATAAGCCTATTACAGGTCTGAACTTTGGGGGAGATAAGCTCAGCTCTAACTCGCTTGGTTTTTTTCTGAACTGGGTGAGTGAGTTCCTTTGTAAGCATTCCCAGTCCAGCATTTTACCATCTCTAATCTCTAATTATGCTCCTTCCAAAGACCCTTCATCCACCCAATTCTAACTACTTAGTACAGAGGCTATTGACAGAGAAGCTGTATCCCCCTTTTCTTCTGGTGCTCATTATGGAAAATGAGTTTTCTATTTTCCCCTAAGAATCGGACAACATCTCCATTGGAATATATACTTGGATCATATCAATTACTATTGTTTTGAAATCATTTAAGTTCAAATGATCTTTTTAGAAAAAACAAAAACCCTTTATATGCAGTTCACTCATAATTTACAGTTTAAATTGCTTGCATGGGGTGGCAACATGTCAGATGCTGAGGAATAAATGGTGGGCAAAGGGAATGTATTAGCAGCCCATAAAATGTCTTTTTCTCTCTCCTTTGGCACTCACAGCTACTAAAGTCATGATGCATAAGAAATTAACAAAGCAAATATATTCCACATTGTTTACTGTACTCTTGCCAGTAACACAAGCTGTTAGCGATAATGGTCTTCTCTGCATGCTACATGGTGTTAAATAAGGATTATGCAGAATTCCATTTCACTGACAGTGGAGCTTCCCAGACATAAGAATGTGAGGCATTAATGACCCTACCTCCTTGAAAGGACAAGAGAATATTTTCCTTTTTTCAAAAAAAGCCTTAAGTACATACTAATGAGATCAACTGTGTTAACACAGAAAGCAAATAGGGACAGAGTTTTTCTTACCTGTAGAGCTTATTGCAGACCATATTTCCACTCCAGAGCTTTGTGCCAAAGATCTTGGAACTTCAATCACCTTAAGAGTGCAATATATATTTGACTGGATGTCTTACTGGAGTTGTGAAATAAAATTATATTAAAATAAGAATAAAAGGCCACAGCTCTGCATTCCCTCAGTAATAATGGAGAAATTGGACATTGGTTGCTCCCAATCAAAATAGTCCATTGATGTCCACCATAGTTCAAAAGCCATTTCCTGCCTTATGTCATCCTTTTAAGCTCATATTCTTTCATAACATGCTGGCATTAAAGCCTCACAGAAGGTAAATATCAAAAAGAAAGGCTGAGCATTCTGATGGTGTACTGCTATTATTTTTGGACGGTGTTCAAGGGTAAACCAAGCAAGTTTCATCAATTAAAAGTTTACAGTGTCCCTCATGGAAAGCTTTTCACATTAACACAACCTATGACATTTTGAGGCAATTTATAGAGAGTGCTGGGTGTTAAACATAATACTTAGAATATGCTTTAAATATTCAGTTTTGCCTGACCTCATCTTGGAAAAGAGATTTGAATAAATATTTAAGCAGAGCTTTGTTTGTATTGCTTGACAATATTAAGGAGATTAATGAGGCTCTGTAAAAAGATACTTTTAAAGTTTCTAACCACAGTCTCATGTACGTCATGTAAAATGTTTAGGACATTATGCAGTGAAAAGCAGTTGAAAATGTCATTTTTACATATGGTTAATAAAATATTCAAACTGATAGTCAACTATCTTGTAACTTGAACCTTAAAAAGAACAAGAAATCCTGATGTTTTTGCAGTCAACTTATTCATAAGAGTATTGTGGTGAGTTTGTTGACCTACATGAAATTTTGCCAGACAAAATAGCCCTTCTGGGGTCCACTGTAGTGAAATACAGGAATAGGTGATTGGAAAGTTCAGCTTAAAGGACCAATACTTGCCAATACACTGCTAGGCAAATGGGATCAAAGAATGTCTTTTATAGTCAATGATCACATTGAATCAAAGAACTCTTTTATATTCAATGATTTTATCCTGGAGCAAATCCCCTTGAGCCTGTGGGATGCAATCTTATACACACATACTTGAAACAAGTCTCTCTGAACTCAGTAGAGTTCTAAGCATAGGATTGGGTTTAAAACCCATGCTGCACTGCCTAAAAGACATAGCATAGTGTCTATCACCATTTA
Organism: Podarcis liolepis; assembly: GCF_965112155.1. Lineage (NCBI taxonomy): Eukaryota > Metazoa > Chordata > Lepidosauria > Squamata > Lacertidae > Podarcis > Podarcis liolepis. The sequence continues at coordinate 48,529,046 of NC_139564.1, read as the reverse complement.
TTCACAACTCTTACTTGTTAAAAAAACACACCTTGGAATTAATATAAACTCCAGAACTTCACAAGATACTTTAACAATCTTGTACACAACAAGTTCCAGATTTTCAAGGAAACAAACTTCCCACAATGTGTGCTGTTTATCAGAGAGGAAGAATGAGTAGGCATCCCTCCCTAACCTTTAAAATGCTCCTAATCAATATAGTATTCTGGCCAGAATTCTCTACACTTTAAGCTGTATCCCATCATTGCTTGTATTTAAACTTTAACTTTCCCCTACTTTTTTGTTAATGTGAAAGTTCCACTTTCAAGGATCTCTAAACCACCAGAAAAATCCATAAAGGTAAAAATAAAGCCAATGAATCACGTGACAGAACTGTCATGTTTGTCTAGTAGGTTTCTCATGTTCTTCTCTGACAGAGGCACCTGTGCTATCAATGGCTACATGATGATGGGATATGCTAGTAGGTGCCCCCTTTCCCATCCTCAGGCCTAACATCAATATCTGGAACAAACAGGCAACTGTTGAGGCCCAAGTATCCCAGAAAGTCTACACAGCTGATGCAAATAAAGGCAAATATTTATTTTCCTTTAAACCCTTTTATTTAAGGATGGGACAGTGCTGAGGGGATTTCTGGACCACATGATGAAGCTGCTATCGTCTTACTTTACCCAGAATGCCTCTGGGCCACAAAGTGGGATTGTGGCAGCTCAAGCCATAAGCTAGCCAGGGAGGGATCACAAAGGTGGTGGCCTTCTCAGAGTCATTTGGTGTCAAGTGCAACTGCACTTCTGCCTCTAGTCCCCACAGCTTTTATTCTGCTGCTGGTGGTGGCAGCAAGCTAGCCAGGGAGGGATCACAAAGGTGGGGACCTAAACTTGCCCAGGTCATTTCAGAAGCCCTTCATACACTTCTGTGGTGTAGTGGTTAGAGTGCTGGACTCAGACCTGCAAAACCAGGGTTCAAATCTGCAGTCAGCCATGTAACCCACTGGGTGACCTTGGGCCAATTACTGTTTTTCAGCTTAACTTACCTCATGAGGTTGTTGTGAGGGTAAATTGGAGAGGGGGAGAAGTATGTAGGCTCCTCTGAGGTCCTTGAAGAAATGGTGGGATATAAATGTTATCATAAAAAATAAAATATATTGGGAAATGTAAAGATAGTGGGAAAACAGCTTTTTAAAAACAAATATCATATTGCTTTTCCTTTTCTTCATTCTTCTACTATATTCATCTGAACATCGAGCCAATACATTAGTTGCTCTCTGGAAGGTGTGGACACAGGAAGCTGTCTTATGCCTTGGACCTTCTAGGTCAGCATTGTGTACTGAGAAGGCCAGTGGTTCTCTGGGGTTTCAGAACAAAACATCTATACACACACACACAGCTCAGATGGTTAGAGAGTGGTGCTGATAACACCAAGGCTGCAGGTTCGGTTCCCATCTGGGACAGCTGCATATTCTGCATTGCAGGGGACTGATTTGGATACCAGCCTCTGGGATCCATTTGTATGAATGAAGATGTGCACCGATCTTCTATGTAGAAGCTTGACGGATGGGTCATGGCCAGAAATATTATGTCTCCTAAAGCGTTCATGATGTCTTCTGTATAAACAGTGTCTCCTGTGTAATCCATGAATTTGGTGTATCATCAGTTGAGCTGCCATAAAGCAAAAATGTTGGTATCTGCACAATCAAAATATCTCAAGCAGTGCCTGAATTATGGTGGGAAGGGAAGATGTCACAAACCACACACCCCTTGATGTTTTAGCCAGTTTATGTTCCACAGAGCTTTCTAAAACTAGCAGTTAATTTCCCCCAGGTCAATAGGAGTAGCAAAATTTTAAAAGAAGATTTGGGGCATCCCTAATTGTGAGTTGACCACTGTGGTCAAAATATGAAAATTCTTTTTATCCTAACCCAGTACAAAAACAACTTTTTGTTGTGGGCTAGACCACAAAGTCTAGGTTTTCTTTCTCTGGTTATTCATCATACAATTCAGAATTAATAAAATAAACTGCTAAATGGTCCCAGGACAGAATTTGAATCTACCCATTAGAGTCATTACCTTGCTCACATGTAAAGAAAGCAACTGCCAATAAGTTCAATAAAACTACAGCACAGTCTAAACTGTTAGAAATTAATGTGCAAACTGTACAATTATTGCACAATTAACTTCTTGGACAGCATTGAGATTTGCCCTCAGGGTAAAATAGACCAAAACACCTGTTAAGTAGAGTACAATCTAATTTTAGCTAATGACCTTTATTTCCCTAATTTGCTTAATTCTTGTGAAAAGCTGTGATTGGGAAAGAAAGTCTTATTCCCACAGAGGAATGAAGTGCCAATTTGTTTGAATATCTCCTCAGTGCACAAATTGCATCTCTTATGTACAAAGTGGAATTCATGTACAAGTTAACTGTTCAATTACAGGGACTTATGCACTTTTCATACATCTAATGCACATTTAATTCCTCTCTGAAAGGGGAAAGTAATTATTGGGCCAGATCCAATAAAAATGCAGATGGTGACTCAGGAAATGATGAAGGTTACTGGTAGAGCTACAATCATAAAGGACTTCTAATATTCACAAGCATGCAGAAACAGACATGTTGGAGCCAATCCAAAGTCCACAGATTCCAGGCCAATGAAATCGTCACAGCAGGATCCCTGCACAAAGCAAATAATATATCAATATAATATTCCTGTGTCAGAATGTTGCATCTGTCTACCACCAAAGTCTTAACTGAAGGTTTACTGATACAGGAGTTACTTGAGTCTGCTGCCATCTTCTAGTCTGTTGAACTCTAATATTGTTCTCATTGAGCATTGTTTCTTTTTTTACTCCATATACTATTGCTTGTTTGTTCATGGTAAATTTGATATTTACCATGTGGCCTTCAGAAATTATTAGATGATAGTTTCCCCCAGCCCCCAGCCAGCATAGTCTATAAATAATGGCTCATATCAACAGCATCTGGAGGGCAACCTGTTGTCTATTTCTTTTCTAATGTTTATCACATTGTTTTGTATTCAGCTAAGCTCTACTCAGAGTAATCCAGCTGAAATGAATGAAACCATGTTTGTCATGTTTATTTACTTCAGTGGGTCTACTGTAAGTAAAAATTTGCACTGACTACCACCCACTAGTATTCTGTTAAGTAGCAGGATATGGCTATGACAATCCTCATGCTTTGCATTTCAATTATAAGTCACTGTTTTGTGGAATGACATCTTCCTGACATCTTTATATTTGCTCAAAAACCAGCTGTGCTCCCTCTCCACATCTGGATCAGGGCAGCAGATGAAACAAAAGGGAGGCCAATGCCATTATAGAAAGCACAAGGAAAACTGGATGAAACAAACTTTGCTTTGCAAGCTCCAAAACATTCTAAAGAAAAAAAAAAAGACTGGGCATGACAGGTTTCTCACAGTAATATTGCTGAAGGGTAACGTCAATGCTAGAAAAAAGAGGTGCCGGTACTCACCACGAAGTTGTTACAGTAGGTGCCACACTTTTTAACAACAAAAAAGAGGTTTCGGTACTGCGTACCCCTGAGTGCCCCCAAAAGAAAAGCACTGGGTAGCGCTGCCCAATGACACAAATAAAGACCGGGCGAATACTGCCATATGGGGAGTTGGTAGACCAACAGCTGCAGGGACATTTGTCAATCCTGCATTTAAAGGCAAGAGGGGAAATATGGGCAGCATGAAGATTGGCACACCTAGAGACAGGGACATCACACAGGATTAATAGCTAACTCTGTAAACAAAGCATATACAAATTAGACCCAGATCATTCACCTGTAATCAAACTTCAGTTCAGTTTTAGATGTATATTTCCCCATCTACTTATTATTTTTTTTCTTTTGTGGCTTCAATTAAAAGCCATGATAGGAAAATTTCATCATCATTATTTTTACAAAGAATGCATTTTGCGTGAGTTGTAACTAACCAGAGTAGACAGCACTAGTCCTGATGGATAAATAGTGTGACCTGGTAAATTGCATCTTCTTATATTCTTCTGCTGTCTTGACTTGGTTTGTAATGGAAGATGCTGATAAGCTGAAGACATTGGTGAAGAAAACTTCGGGAGAGGGGTGGAAACATGTCCTAGGGCATGGTCTAAGGTGGCCTTCCTCAGCCTGGTGCTCTTCTGGTGTTCTGGGCTACAACTCCCATCAGCCACAGCTGCCTTGGCCAGTGGTCAGGGATGATGGAAGCCACAATCCAAAGCATATGAAAAGCACCAGATAAGGGAAGCTTGGTCTTCAGGTACATGATGCATCTACCTTGCTGCTGTTAAGCAAGTCTGGGTCTGGTCAATGCCTGTGTGGGAGACCGTGAGGGAACCCCTGTAGACATTGCCTTGAATGCTATGATGACAGTAGGATATGAAAGCACTAGATAAAGAAACACAAACAAATAAGTTACACCTCTAAATGCTCAACAACCTTTTTTCTTTAAAAAAGGCCTCCATCCCAAATGTCAAAGTAGATATTGCTGTTTACCAGGAGGACCGTCCATGATAAGTAGGGATGCTTGGAATACATGCAAAACTTTGCTTGGAATAATAAGTACTCTCTCTCTCTCTCTCTCTCTCTCTCTCTCTCACTATTCCCACCCTACGTCTTTGTTCATTGGAAGAAACAATTATCTTCTTGGCATTTCCTACTGAAAGATGCTGTTTTCTTTAGATTTTTCCCCTCTTTCAGGTCCAGAGTGCTAGAAGCACTCAAGTATGCATTCAAAAAAATGCTTCTCAAAACACTTGCAGTGAAATTTCATGAAAAGATACATTCAGATCATGTTTTAAAGCACTCTCCCAGGGACTGAAAGAAGAATTTCTGAAGATTTCAGGGATTTGTTTTGGAGCATGGACTTGCTTTAGAAAGATGAACAATATGGACGGAAAGAGGAGCCTCGTCTTTCTTCCATCATCATCACAGCCATTACCACTAAATGGGTGTGTGTGAGTGAAAGAATTCCTAAATTCATAAGTATGTCATTAGCAAAAGTTTTACATTTCTCAATGATAACAAACAGCACCTGCTTCTTCCCTCTTAAATCCCACTGTCCGTGTCAATTGCCTCAAAGTCCTCAATAATCTGTTTTTGAAACAGGGCCATGATTTTAACTATTAAAAACTGGAGTTTGGTCACCTTCGATAGTGGGAAGGCTTAAAAAAAGAACCATGTAGTAGGATTTTGTGTTTCTGGCAGAGATGGAGCAAACATTTGCAGGGGAGGGGGCTTAAAACGAAAACTCATCCTGCTTGACAAACTAGGTCACCTGGGGATAGGTGAGCTTAATAAGAAGTTTGTGTGTATTTCCCCTCGCTTTATTTTGCTGATGGATCTAGATGTCCATTGTCAGGTAAGAGAGGGCAGGGGGGAATAAAAGGTACATAAGAACCTGGAGGAATTGATTTTATGAGTCTCAAGCCAGGCAAATGGACTGATATTTCAGCTGGATCCATATAAATGATATTAACCTATTCATATGTCTATGGCAAATGTATGTTAAATGTCAATGCTAGATCTGAAGCTAATCCAAATTGGCACATAGGGTACGGTTTAGGAGAATATAAAACTTTTAGAACTCATGTGGCTAATTGAGGAATTAAAAATCTTAACTCCATGGTGATTTTATTTCCCATTTCTAACTGGCAGCTGCCGGGTCAAACAGTATGACTCACTGCTGTAACGCATGGCACAATCTATTTGCACTCTGACATTCAGATTATAAGTAAGAATGCTCTCATATTCAGACACTATTTTGCCTCATCCTGCAGAATGTAGCCAAACATAATGGCTGAGAATTGGTCCCTGTCAATCTGGTATAGCTCCAGTTTTGTCACTGGCTTAAGGGAGCAATCCTATGGCAAGGTCCACTGGGGCAAACAGCTCAGGGTACAGTGGATTGCTGGCTCAGCCAGCTAATTCCCAGCTCAGCCAAGCTCAGCCAACATTAAGTGTCCAACCCCAGCTCGCCTGAACATAACGTTGATGTAACTTCCTCATTCTGGCTCAGCTGGACCTTAACTGGATGAGCTGAAGTTGGCTGAACTGAGGCTGGTGTATGTCACCCCTCAAAAAAAAAAAAAAAAAAAAAGCATGGTGGAGCGGGTCAGGACCAGAGGATATCAATAAGGCCAAATCCTAAGCCCATTCACCTTGGCCACATGACTTGGCAGACACCTCCAAGTGTCCCTATTCTCCAGGGACAGTCCCAGATTTACAGTATATAGGGAAGTTATACAGTATATTCACTATACAGTCAGCCCTGTATAGTGGAAGCCACCGAGAGTGGCTGGGGCAACCCAGAAAGATGGGTGGGGTATAAATATTATTATTATTATTATTATTATTATTATTATTATTATTATTATTATTTCATCATCGTTATTAACATCTCTATTTTCATCAGAGAAATGTTGGAAGGTATGACCTGGCAATATTCATTCATTCATCTTTTAAACTGCCTTTTATAATTGATCCAAGAATTGTTTACAAAACATTTCAATGCATTCTATAAACCAAAACACATTTTACAACAATCAACATATCATAAAATTGTTAAAACCAAGAATAAAAGGGGGGGGGATGATATAATTGGAGTTCATCATAAGAACAATACTAAAGGCTTGAGCAAAAAAAACAAATTTCACTAAGACCATAAGGGTCATTTGTGCCTCCAGCAGGATGGAGTTCCACATATAGATCTAAACTTGCTGGCGGGACAATGAGGTGCCTCCTCTCCACTGATGTCAGAATCTTGGTCAACTGATACAGGGGGAAGCATTCCCTTATACACTCCAAATTTCTGCATCCTCGCATACTGTATACATTGGATGAGGCAGGTGGTCTTGTGTGGGTACTCTCTGTAGATAAGGAATGGCTACCTTGTTACTCTCCAAATGTTGTTGGACTTCTGTTTCCGTTAGTCCAAGCCAGCATGGTCAAAGTTTAGTCAGAATTAAGAGTTTATTATTTAATTTATTATTACATTTATATTCTACTTTTCCTCCAAAGAGCTCAAAATGGGACACATGGTTCTCCTCCTCACCATTTTATCCTCATAATAACCTTGTGAGACGTGTTAACCTGAGAGATCACCCAGTGATCTTCTTGGAGTCCTGGCCTAGATATTCTTCTCAATAACATAATTACCATCAGTTCTGCCAAGGTCCTATCAATAGAGACAAATCAGAGAAAGAAAATAAAACGCTATCTGGACTTCATGAGATTCACATTTAAACTATCTGAAAGCAGGCAGTAGGAGTGATAACATTCAATGCAAATCTTTTGCACAGTTGTAATTGCCTTGGAAAATCAAGACGCAGCCCACGAGTCAATAAAAATGGATTTCCCACGTAGCTAATGGATTCGCTGGTTTTAAATGCTTCTTATATAACACTTTAGTCTTGACAAACAAACCTGCAGGTGAATTTTCTGTTGGTCAAATTTTCTGCAGCAAGTAACTGGGAGCTGCACACAACAGGATTCACTGCTTCCAATTCAATTGCAGGACAGATTTATTCTAGGTGTAGTCTACATTGCTTTCTATGTAATTTATGAGTCTATTTGACTACTAAGGTTTCAGCTATAATTTTAACAGGAAACATGGATTTTCTTTGGGCTCTTTTGAAATTGTTATAGATAATTATACTGTTCATTTCATATGTTATGCAAAGTATCAGTAGTGGCACTGATGACAGTCCAGGTATTCAGCTCTTACAGCTTTTATCATAACAAGTGAGATGTTAAAAATCCAAAAAACATTCTTCTGCAACTTATGGTGACTGCTAATAGAGCAAACACACAATCGTTTATGAGAAGCTTCTGGGTTCTTGGTTTTTTTGTGTGAGTGTGAAGAATATGTTAGTCTAGGGGCTATATGCTTTTGCAGTGGCGTAGCGTGGGGGTGCAGGGGGGGCCGGCCACACCGGGCGCAACATCTGGGGGTTAGGGTTAGGGGGCGCAAATCCACGGGTTAGGGGGCGCAAATCCACGGGTTAGGGGGCACAAATTACTTGCCTTGCCCCGGGTGCTGACAACCCACGCTACGCCACTGTGCTTTTGGTTTGTTGTTTTCAGTGAGAGTATGGAGTTTGCTCCATATCCCAAACTCATACAGAAGTGAAAATAGTAATTGTTGCCATTTAGAAGAATACAATGACATTTATTTCCATTATCAACTGTAGAAAGATTGGCATTCAATCCAGGGGTGCATGGATGTTTGCTTTCCATTTCTTGAATACAATAAGCCCAGGGCTGACTCTACCAATGGGAAGAGTAAGGCAATCACTTTAGGTGGCAGATGCTAGGTGGTGGTGGGTGAAAGGTCCCATTAAGCCTTCCTACTGAGCTCCTTTGCCATGCTCATCTGTTGGGATTCAGGGGTAATGCGCACCAGAGGCCTCTGATTCATTACCAATACTAGCACAGTGTGGTGGATGATTCTTTCCCATTGCAGTACTGAAGTAAATGCCAGGCTAGTTTGGATGTATGTGTTAGGAGAGGGGTAGTAAATCGGGATGGGGGCATATCATGTTCCTTCTGGGGTAGTTTGTCCACCTTTGGTCTCCACCCTGCACTCTGCTCTCACCTTGTGGACCCTAGAAGCTATTAGCATGAGATAGCAGTCACACCCCAGGAAATAGCTTTAACAGGCCAGATAAACCAGTTAAGGGTACCCAATGCATCTCAAACCTCAAACCTGCAGTGAGTTAGAGACGTCCACTGCATATGCAGACAGGTTCCAGCAGATTGAGCAGATGAGACCAATAGTGGATCCAAGAGTCAAGAAGCCAGTCAACAGCACATGCTATTGAGGGCCAGATCAACCTAAGAAGGTAGCCTATCAAGGAGAAGGTAAACTCTAGTCCCAAACCTTTGCTTCCTTGCATCTAAACACATTCATGAGAAAGGCTTCAGGAATAAACCCTGAGGAAAATGATTCTGTGACTCTGTGAAAGATCCATACCTGCTGCCTTGTGGGACATCTTCAGGAGAAGAAAGGTTTAAGGAGTAAACCCTGCACAAATCTGGAATGGAGTCCCTAAGATGGTTGGATGGTGTCTTGTATGCTTCCTTCTGACAACACCTGCAGCGAGGCTAGTGCCAAATGTATAGCTCTGCTTTCCTTTGGACCACATCAGCAAGGCCAAGACTGGGTTCTTGTTGTCTGGGCAGCCTAGGACCTCCAGCAGTTAGACTTCACCCCCGGAGGCGTACTCCATTATCTCTTGAGACAGATGGATGCCAACAAAGTTGGCTTCTGCATTTGTAAGGGACTGGGCATCTTGTCCTCTGTCTCATCCAGCAATATGTTTTGGGGCTGCCCCTGACTACATGCACAGTTAAGTGTATTCATGACAATCTTTTGATGAAAGAAATAAACTCTCAAATGTTAGCATTTCTTTTATTGTGCAGGGGGAGGGGTAGAATGCATATTACTTTCACATTGATCAAGAAATTGCAAATGCTGAATACATCAGGCTACCATCTTTTGTGGTTTACACGTTCTTCTTTTGGAAGTTGGGAAGTTGGGAAGTCTCTGACTTGGAGACAAGGATATGATTTCAAACTACAGCATGGCTTGAGTCGACTCTTCTTACATTTTCTGTGGCAACTTATTCTTGGAGAATTACAGAACAGTGAACTCTATGGCATTTTGTGGTCTCTTTTATTCTTAAATATTGAAATAAAGCATGTCCACAAGGGACTCTGCTCATGTTCTTTTACAGATCTCCTAAGAATACCATTTCTATTATTTTCATTTTGGATGATATTTATTATTGATTATGAATGTTGCAGTCAGAATAACAAATAAACCAATTCAATCCCAATGTCAACAGCAAACTGAAAAGCAAACAAGTGCAACACAATGAATATATTAATAGAAAAGGCAATAAAAAGTTGTTGGAGTCATATTAAAGCTAAGCAAAGTGACAATACACTCTTCAAGCCATGTGTGTGACCTTTACAACTCTCAACAGGAAGCTGTCTAAAAGTTATTCAGACTGACATCTTCAAGATGTCACTTTTTATTATGATAATAATAATAAAAGATAAGCTGTCCAGATAGCTGGGGATCAGGAAGAGAGAATCCAGCATAATTTCATAAAGATTCACAGGGTTGTGTTTGACTAAATCTGCATTCACACAGCAGTTTACTCCATTTCCATGATGTTTCCCTAACTCTTAATTTTCACATTAAAAATTATTTTTCACATGATGTAAAGCCACACATGGAAAACTTAAGGAACAGGTACTGCAGTGTGAAAGAAACATTAGGAAAACTAGCACAATATTCTCCACACCTGAATGCATATTGAGTGTCAAGAATACGTAGCGTTCTGAAGATTTATCCTGCATTTTTAGACTATCTTCATTATTTGTTTATTTATTTATTCGATTTATATACCATTTATCAAAATATATCAAGGCGATGTACAACATTAGAAACACATAACAAAATACCAATGATAAAAACATAGTAAAAGTATACTGACAGACACTCTGATAATAAAATTGTCATCATAATAACAGTCCTCTCCCCGACACTTTTATAGGACATAGATTATTTAATAGCATAGGCCTGGGTAAAGAGGAATCTTTTTGCCTGGCATCTAAAGATATGTAATGATAGCACCAGGTGAACCTCTCTGGGGAGTGTTCCACAACAGGGGAGCCACCACAGAAAAGGCCCATTCTCTTGTTGTCACCCTCTGAACTTCTCTGGGGGAGGCATAGAGAAGGGTCTCTCTGGGAGAGAGAAGGGAACATTTATGAGAAAAAAAATTGCACTGAATATTATGAAATTTCTGCAAATGCGTAAATGAGTTTTGTTGTGCTCACTTTACTTTCAAAGTGCCCAAAGTTTGTGAGGGTCCTCTCTTTCATTCTGTAAATCATCTCTAGTGGCCTGCATTCTGCAGCCAGGGACCTGCTTTTCCTGAAAACCCAACAAACGGCTGTTGGACATTTTGGATTTTTAAATAGTTTTTAAAGTCTTTTTACATTTAAATAAATCCATTGCTGCAAGATTTTTTGTTTTTTTAAATGTTAAGGAAGAACTTCCATTTAAAAAGAAAATCAACAACTGCACATTAGTCATTCAGTAGCCAGCCTCCCTGGTTCCCCATGCTTCAGTTAAAGATCAGGAGAAGGAAGGAAAGAAGGAAGGAAGGAAGGAAGGAAGGAAGGAAGGAAGGAAGGAAGAAGACTGGCAATACCTGCATTACAGCAATAAAATAAGCTCAACACTGCACCCACTGGAATTATAAAGAAATTATAAAGTGCTGTGTGAAAGAAAGAAAAAGGGAAGAAAACCTCTGAAGAATAGTTGGATATGTTTCTGCACAGCACTGGAGTCAGTCCATTGAAACCTAGGAGTTTGTTAAAAAGGTAAAGGTAAAGGTACTCCTGACCGTTAGGTCCAGTCGTGGACGACTCTGGGGTTGCGGCACTCATCTTGCTCTATAGGCCGAGGGTGCCGGCATTTGTCTGCAGACAGCTTCCAGGTCATGTGGCCAGCATGACTAAGCCGCTTCTGGCGAACCAGAGCAGCACACAGAAACGCCTGCCAGAGCGGTACTTATTTATCTACTTGCACTTTGACGTGCTTTCAAACTGCTAGGTGGGCAGGAGCAGGGACCAAACAATGGGAGCTCATCTCGTTGCGGGGTTTCGAACTGCCGACCTTCCAATCGGCAAGCCCTAGGCTCTGTGGTTTAGACCACAGCACCACCTGCGTCCCAGATAACAATTTGTTAGTCATGACTAATTTAAGTTTCTTGATTTTAAAGGGTCTACTCCATATATATGTAAATTGGATTACAACCTTCAGTAGTCATGCAGACGGATTAGGGTACATACATGTAAGCACAGGACAGTGAGTGCAAGACAAAAAAGCATGATGAAAAAGCCACCCAGACTGATATTATTATTATTATTATTATTATTATTATTATTATTATTATTATTTATTATTATTATTAAAAGTTGTTTGGAGTTATATTTATGCTACACCACCTCTCTAGAATTGTTGCTGGTGAAGAAGTCATGTATGGATTCTGACCTCCGTAATAGTCTGTGTAAATGAATAAGGCACATATAAATGAGCATTAAGTAAAGGCAGTACAATGTGGTCCTAATAAATGCATATAGAATCACCATAGTCTGAGGGATGTTGAAGTCCACCTTGTCCCATTATTTACATACCAGCCTCTTCCTAACCAGCCCATGCTATCCAGACTGCAAGGAGGCAAAAGTCAGCAGTAGAAACAGCTCGACCAAGGAGACATGCTAGTGACAAACCATAGGGAAAGGCCAGTACAGCGTCTCAAGAATTTCATCTATTTTACCAAGTACTTCAGCCTAAAATGTTGCAAGCAGTCAGACGCTGAGCATGAACAAAAGCAACTTCCAGAGAGCTATATCCCAAGGGTAATTTTTTATACTAAGCACTTCTGATAAATCCAGCTTTAAATTTGTATGGTGAAATCTTTCAATTCCAAGTATGTTTACTTTTGTGAAATTGCAACATGAAGATAACCTTACGAGAGATAAACAAACTTACGATTTTAAAGCAGCAACAACAATGTGGATTTTTGCTACCAAATGCAGGTTTTTGAAAGCAATGTGTAGTAGGTCAATAAAATAGTCCACTGGAAGTACCGTCAGGAACAGAACCTGTGGCTAAAATCCACAATCTGATTCACAGTTCTCTTCTGCTCTACTGGGCTGGCATCCTGTGAATGTCACGCGCACAAGGCATAAAGTGCTCTGCATGGAAGACAGGATCTGTTTTAGCCAAAACTAGGGAAAGCAAGCATTGCTTGACATGTTTATGCTTCCTCCATTTTCCAGTTTGTCTTGGTTTGCCTGTGGACAGCATAAAACCTTCCCTAAAGACGAGCAATAAGAATGACTGCTGCCGTTTTCACCATCTATTCAAGGGCCTTGTAACGATGACAGAATTTCAGAGGCAGATTTTATTTTATAGGGCTTTATGTGAAAATGGGAAGGAAGGGGAAAACTTGCATGCTTCAAGAATCATGATGGCAAGAATCAGAATGGCAAAAACAAAATCCATCTGTGAAGCCATAACGAAAAAAACCCAGACCTCTGAGGAGAGAGGTTTGGATGATGTGGAGGTGTCCCTCTGCCCAGCTCTGTTTACCATTACGTTAATGACAACTTTGTATTGTAAGTTTTTAAACAACAACAACAACAACAACTGGTTCTTATCTGATGAAGCTACGATGCTGATTCGTAAGCTCCTGGGAAAGCAACAGACTGAGCCTAAAGCAGTTCTCCTCAGCAGGTGGAAGGTTTATAATGGCTGCACTTTCCAAGTCATGCTGGGTCATTTCAGAGTATTGAAGTTAGAAGGCTGTTGGGACTAATGGATTAATAATAAATAGAGTTTTGTTTTTTGTTTTTTAAAAAACCTCACAGTTGTGAGTGAGGCATCTGATCAAGGCTTGTATTTTAAAATGAGCTTAAAAAATATATTTAGAAAAGCAGCTGGCTAAGTACATTGGCAGATGTTTACCTTCCTAAACAGGGCCCCTCTGATTTGTGGTGTGTGGTGTAGTGGTTAAGAGCGATAGACTCGTAATCTGGTGAACCGGGTTCGTGTCTCCGCTCCTCCACATGCAGCTGCTGGGTGATCTTGGGCCAGTCACACTTCTTTGAAGTCTCTCAGCCCCACTCACCTCACAGAGTGTTTGTTGTGGGGGAGGAAGGGAAAGGAGAATGTTAGCCGCTTTGAGACTCCTTCGGGTAGTGATAAAGCGGGACATCAAATCCAAACTCTTCTTCTTCTTCTTCTTTATAGCATTAGCAGGAGACGGGTTTCTCAAAGTTGTAAAAGGAAATTACAGGCTGGGAGCAAAGGTTACAGTGACCCTACATATTACAGAATACAACCAAGCTGCAAAAACACTAATTAAGAGTTGGTAAATAGTAAGTTTTATTGTTTAACAGAAGACTCGAGCCATATTTTCATAAGGTTAAAGGGCAAGAGCTAATAGGAACAGCAGCTGGCTGGGGAAAGGGGGGTTGTAAACTGAACAGGCTTCTCTCTGAAGCTGTTTCCTTTTTACTTTGAAAATGCCTTTTCTTCTAAAAAGCTATATATATGATAATGTATGAAATTTATTGGCTAAATGTAATTATGCAAAGGATTTAGAAAGTAAGAAATGTTAGATTCTTATGTTAGATTCTTATTTCATTGATGGTGTGTGAGAAGGTGAACCCAAGATCTCTGTTTAAGATAAAATTTAAAACCATGAGCCATCTGTTTTAGCCATCTGTTTTGGAGTGAATAGGGCAATAGGGCAATAGGGCAAAAGGGCTGTAGAAATGAAAAATCACGGGAGACGAGAGAGGCAGGTGTAACATGAGGCGTCTGTCTGGGCGGATCCTGAGAGCCTCTTTTATTGAATATTACAAGCATTGCCAAAGGTGTGCCTGTGGCTGATTGGTTGATACATACACACAGAAACTTGTGATTGGTTAACATAAGTACTAAGGCAGGAATTACATGTGAAAGGTGGGGATTACATGTGATCATTTATCATTGATGGAGAGAAGGCTGAGAATCGGAGCTAGAACTAGACAGGCATGAAGCCTCCTAATTGAATTGTAACTAGGGATTAATTGGCACAAACAATATAACAATCGGGTTCTATAGTTATGGTCAGCTAGGCATGGAGAGCAAGTACAGTTTGTTTTCCATGAGCTTAGGATGTCTGTTACTAATGATTGATCATATCATGTAACAATGTAATCAGGTTTTGTGATCAGCTAGGCGTGAAGAGCAGGTTCGTACAGTGTGTGCAAAAGCAGGGAAAAACCTACAAGCAATACTTCTCAGAAAGCAAGAGAAAAGAGGAGCAAGGCTTCCCCAAAATGGAGCAGTTTTGTGCAGAAAGAGACTTCCCTTTAAAGGGCAAAAGGTGATTTGGTAATTAAAGTGCCTTGTTGAGGCAAATGTAAGATATATGGCTACTTGTCTGCCATTTATGGATAGAGGGAAATATAGCTCTTTGTCTCCCATAAAAGGTGATAGGAAATGGGTGTATCTTTTATGATTGGTTCTAGCAAACAGCCAATAGGAATTTCAACCAGGCTGATTGGACAGAGGCAGCCAAAGGAGGAGCAAGGGGGCTGGGCTGAGGAAATATAAGTGCTGGCCATCAGGGCTAGAGTGGGCAGAGCTTTTGGTAACCATATACCACTGTTTCTCTCATTTATTTGTCTGACAAATAAATTATTATTATTTTAATTTCTCTATTGCTGCGTTGAATATTTCATTCCAGCTAAGCGTTAACCACAAGCAGGGTGCTACATGAGGACTTACAGAATGAATCTGAGAGGAATATTACTTTGGTTTGTATATAGAAGTCACTTTCTGTGTCTATTAAGGCAGCATTTACAATCTGATCTACAAAAGTAAACATTAGGGGTGTCACCTGACTGAAGAAAGCTTATTTATTAATCATATGAATCATGGTCCGTCAGATCATTGGTTCCATTCACATATATTTAAATATGTGTAAAAACAATATTTCTTATGTAAGAAGCGTACTAAAAAGAGTTAAAAGTAGTTGTGTTCTGATCCATGAGAAATACATCTTCATCCATTTATCTATCTAGTTGGAGAAATAGTTTTTTGTTTTGTTTTTAAAAAAGCCCCAATAATGTGTATCACCTTTAAGATGGTGCTTACTGCTGCCCAAATATGATTATTTTAAAATGATTACCCTGATAATTAACTAAACATTATAGTCCTGGTAAAGCTAAAGGGGTCTATTTAGAGTCTAATTTGTGTCTGTGGCATCCATAGATTACCAGTCCATGTGGAATTCCAGATGTGCTGCCTGTCCCAGGCTGAGACAGTCATGTACTTGCTGATGATACAGAAAAAAAGGAAGCTTGTATGTGGTTCTTTCTGTCTGCTGCCCAACTCCCACAAATGTAAATCTACCTTTGACATATTTCCACACGGTGTTTCCACCGAATTGTGACAGGCTGTATTCTAAACAACTTTCCTGTCACACAGCTGCATGTGTCTCCGCTGGTAGTTCTATTAATGTTCTAGAGAAAAACGCTTTGTGGTTTCAATGTGCCAAAACTGAGGCACTAGACTGAAAACCATGACTGTCCCTCAATTCTGTACTGAAAGCAAGGAAGGCCCTAGCTTCCATAGCTATCTGTGAACAATATTTTGATGCTTCAGTTTATAATCCTTTATCTGGTCTCTATATTTCTATAAACTAAGTTATCTCCTTAAGGCATAGACAATTCAGGGACAGAACCTGATCTTCATGTCAACAAGCATTTCATTAAACACTGGTTTATGCAACAGGCATACATATATGTCTGCATATACATATACAGTTGTCCAGGGACTGTAGAGGTGGAGGCAGCACACCCTGGCCTCTGCCATCTGCTAGGGGACCAAGGCACCTGAGAGGTTTCTGCTTGTTCCAGGAAGAACATCATGGCATGTATGATTACCTGTGTGGAGGCAATTCATTGGAGAAAGAGCAGAATACTTCCTAGGAAGAATACCCAAGTTGTCCTGCAAATACAAAAGCAAAATGACACACTGGCCCCATCCATCAGCCAAAGGAAAATGAGCGACCAAGGCCTATTCAAGTGAGAATACCAGCAAAAGGAAGATCAGCTTGTCCATTGCTGAATATAAGTGGCTGCTTACAACTCACCACTTATTCTGTCCATGAAAAACAGATCTCTCTTATCTACCTTTTCTCTCCAATTGCCTTCCCTTCTCTTCCCTGTTTAAATTGATGTAAGCTTCTCTGAGAGACAATTGTTGGGAAAGCAGGATATATATTATAGGTAGTTAGGTATTTCTATTTATAGACCAGTTACTAGCTGGTGATCTCAAAGCAGTTTAAAATAGATAAAAATAAACACAATAACTACAATGAGGGGGTGGGGGTGAAAATTTCTGGAAGTTGTTGTGATGTGGTTAACAGAGGGTCCAAGGAGGTAGAGGTATGTGGGTATGTGGTGGAAATTCTGTTTCATACAAAGTCCACTTCCCTGAAGGCTTCCCCCCTTTCTATTTTAGCCACTCCTGCTCCAGCCTAGTGTAGCCCCTTTGAGGAGGGTCCACAGGCTTTGGATCCAGCACAGTAGTAGAGAACCTCATACCACTGGGGAAACTGCTGCTGGTAGCCTTGCTAACCACTTGAGCCCTCTTCTCTGCTGACAGAGAGGAGGTTGCATGCCATCCTAAATCCGTAACCCTGAAAGTAAATCCTCCCTCTTTTATCATGCCTTAAACTGTTTAGACAATATATTAGAGAACTCTGCAGGCTGACATACATTCTCCTTCCCCTGCACACGGCAGGAGCTAAATGGGATGGAGGCCTTAGGTGTTCTATATATCAGGAAAATGTTAGCACTCATTGGCATTTCGACAGATCAACATTTTCCACTTATATTTTCCATATAAGTGCTTTCTTTTCATAGCTTTCTGATGGTGGGGGGACAAGAATGAAGAGTGCTTTGCAAATTGTCCAACTATGGTATGTGTGTTTGTGTGTGTAGATGATACATAGATAGATAGATAGATAGATAGATAGATAGATAGATAGATAGATAGATGATAGATAGATAGATAGATGATAGATAGATATAGATAGATATAGATAGATATACTGTGTATGTCTAGCAATACATATTCACACATAGGTGTCTTATATACAGATAGATCTATGAAAATGCTCCAACTGCTTCTACTTATAGACTCTGTCCCCTGCAGCATGATTCTTGATTGCATTTATGCCAACATAGCTCCATTGACTTCAAGTCGGGAAAGATTTATTTGCTTGCTTTTTCTGTGAATGAGAACTGCATAATAAGACCTCAAAGTAGAGCTTCGATAATATATGTGAATGCATAATTGCCCTGAAATAACTATCCTAGCATTACAAAATACTGCTCACTCAAGGACTATATATATATATATATATATATATATATATATATATATATATGCCATTAATCATTATTGCAAAAGGCTGTACTGTAGGCATTTGCATGCACCGATAAATTACTTGTGGCAATTCTGAAAGAGAGAGAGAAAAATAGTCATAAAACATTTTTTGAAGTCATGGGGTGAAGCGGGGGCAAAAGGTACTGAAGATCATCTAATTTTACTTCTAATCAGGAAAAAAAAAGGAATCAGGTTAGCTTACGCAACATGAAGAATGGAAGCCATATCTGCCCACCACCAGCCTACCAGCCTACACAACCTCACAGAGCAGTCATGAGACAATGGAGTGAAGGCACCTGCTGTTCAATAGTGGGGAAAGGACAAATTCATTTCTTTGGAGAAATTACCTTTGCAGGAATTGTGTCCACCCTCAGTTCAGGCCTGATGTTATAAAGAGGCATTGTGGAACACTTTCTGAGGCTCATGTCTTCAGGATGGTCACCTATTAAGTCTGATGCACCCCAAACCCTGGGGAGCATCTCTTCATTTTTTTCCATTGCTGCATGGACCACCCAGGACACCCATCCATTACCCCTTCCAACATCTGGGACCAGGACTGCAGGAACAGTGTTACTTGCAGTTGCTTCCATAACAACTAGTCAGGCTCAAATATCATCAATCCTTATTTCCCCACCCCTTGCTTCCTAGTTTTCCTATTCTGTCCCCTATCTTTCCCATCCCACTAATGTTCACAGACAGCAATCTATGGCTGACACTCAAGGCTGGTGATCACCCAGTGCCCCTTCACTTTCCTGACTTGCAAGGACCGCCTCTGCCAGTTGCCCTGCCATTTTAAAAAAATCCCCCTGCATGGTAATTTCGCCCTTGGAATCCCAGACAGGTCCAGGAAAAAACAGACATATGGCAATCCTACCCTCCCAGCACAAATCCAACATGAGGGCATAGAGCCAAGCCCTGGCCCTGTAGGTGAATGTGGACATGTAACCAAAAAAGGCAGCCAACAGCATAGTCAACAGCAGGCATTCATGCCCAATCTTGAAGGCTGACCAACCATTGCCCAGTGCTGCCTCAGCTCCATTCTGAGCACTGTACTCTGAGCACTGAAAGCCAAGAAGGTTTAAACGGCCTGAGGCTGCACCCCCTTCCAAGTATATGCATGACATGTGTCTGCTCCCTTGCCCAACATGCCTGCAAAATCTGCCCAAACCCCTTTGGGTAAGGCGGCTGAGTGGGAATCATGCAGTTCCATGTGACAATGGAGATAATAGCCTTCTTGGAATTTCATAGCCACCATGGAAAGAAATGCAATTTACTATGTTGTTGTTGTTTGCTACAACTTTTTTTTCAGCTCAGCCGTGGTTTGTGGCAATGAAATAGACATTTAATAAAACTGCTACTGCAGCTATGAAATACTTCAGCTTCATTTCTGCATTTAATCATCCATAAAAGAAAACTTGCTTCTTCATGTTCTCCATGCCCATGAACATTATTTCTTAATTATAATCAAGTAGCTCAATTTAAAAAAAAAGTCCCTGAATGAAACTGTTAATAGAATATATACATGCTTTATCTAAGTGAAATTCCAGTGGTGAAGTTTGTAGTTTCAAAATTTAAGATATCACAGGTAATGGAATTAAATGCAAAAGTGACCTAAAAGGACTTGAAAAAGAATAGAAGTAGGACCCTGTGCAACATCAGAAGATTTCAAAGAATAAGATGCCATACTCTCAAGCACTGTCCTATTTAAGAAAATATTGTGAAAATACTATGTAGTCAAGGTAATGGCAAGAGTTCATGCTGGTTTCTAGTAGAGCAGAATTCATCACAACTACCAGCAGCTTTGATCATTACACAGTAAGAAGACAATTCCAAAGTAACTCCTCATGGAGGGAACATACAAGACACCACTTCAGACATTATATTTCAGAAACTTGGAAAGACTATACATGAGTTATGTGTGTATCCTATCTCTGGTAATTTCTTCAACCACACTCTGACTGTCGAGTCACCCAATTTCCAACACTGCTATCATTTTCATGTAGTGAAACCACATGCCCAATGCTTCTGAACCATCAGATGGGACAACTCTTCTGCCTATTGCTAGCTATATACAGGAAAACAGATGCTGTTTGCTTGTGACGGACTAAATATTGGAAACCATTGTGTATAAAATGGCACGGAGTCACTCTACTGGATAAATTTGTAAAGCATATTTTCTTCCCTCACTTACACATGCTTCTTAAGGAGAGCAGTTATCTCTATAGAATTTTCATAGCTTTGCACCTGAAAATGAACAGGCTCTGATGGACAGTTGGAAACTTCAAGCTCCAGAACTATGACACAACCACTTTTCATTAGATGTAAATGGGACAGTTTGTGCAAATCTGAACTTGGCTAGACTGTAGGATGAGCCCTACCATTGGGCACAGTGGTACAAGCTCCTCAGGTGGCAGATGCTGGAGAGTAGCAATATAAGTCTCACCACTCCCCAGCTACACACCCTGAACTCTTTGGTCATAGTTTTATGCTGAAGATCAGAGCTATGTATGCTACAGACATGTCATATACCACCTAAACCACCCTGCAGCCCTCGGGTTCATTAGAATACAATATTCCATAGCTATGCCAGGCAGCAAGATTCAGCTGTCAGTGCAACTGGTTTCTGTATATGGACGGAGTAGTGCCATTTCCCCTTTGCCTCAGGCAGTAAAATGTCTTGGGCCAGCCCTGCTAGACAGCATAGCAATTGTACATTTTGGTGCTAAGCTGGAGAATTGTACATTTTAGAGCTAAGAGAATTCTGACGGCTCCACTCCCACCGTTCAGCACGGACATTGAAGTCCAGCTCTGAGGGCCTTTTTGGTAGTGGCACCCGTCCTGTGGAACACCCTCCCATCAGATGTCAAATAGATAAACAACTATATGACTTTTAGAAGGCATCCAAAGGCAGCCTTGTATAGGGAAGCTTTTAATTGCATACTGCTGCAGAAATGCAAAGAACTAAATTTAAAATTGGAAGAATTAGAACCCAAGAGAAACTAAATTTGACTAAAACTAGGATTGTCCTTTCCTAGTTTTGATGCTTAGGTAAGGTAAAGGTAAAGGGACCCCTGACCATTAGGTCCAGTCATGACCGACTCTGGGGTTGCGGCGCTCATCTCGCTTTATTGGCCGAGGGAGCCGGTGTACAGCTTCCAGGTCATGTGGCCAGCATGACTAAGCTGCTTCTGGCGAAGCAGAGCAGCGCACAGAAACGCCGTTTACCTTCCCGCTGGAGCGGTACCTATTTATCTACTTGCACTTTGACATGCTTTTGAACTGCTAGGTTGGCAGGAGCAGGGACCGAGCAACGGGAGCTCACCCCGTTGCGGGGATTCGAACTGCAAGCCCTAGGCTCTGTGGTTTAACCCACAGTGCCACCCGCGTCCCATATGATGCTTAGGTACCAAACCTTAATAGTCATAAAACACCAACACTGTATGATTGTACAAGACCTATTAGAACTTGATACATATCAGAGTTTAGAGTTCAGATAAAGTGGCAAAAATAAATAAAAAACTGAATTTTGTCCTAATTATCCTAGGAATGGTGCCATATAGATTCAGTATTATAAAGCTGTTTAAGTAAATACATAAGTTGTTGCTGACTAACAGATTCTAATTTCTTTCCACATTTCCATTCACCATGGTTCAAATCCTCCTGTTTATGATGAACCAGTGTCAAATTGATTTGGGTTGCATAACTTGAGAGTTACAGAGCTGAGAAAGAATCAGATCCTTATAAAGTATTAGTTAGCTCCAATTCCGACACTCACTGGGGAGGGGGATTCTTCTATTAAGCATTTAATGTGTAATTTTCTCCCATCACAAACTCAAGCAATATACTTTCCTATATAGATCACAGTGATGGGTCCTATAATGTTAGTGAAGCACAAAACGTACAGATGCCATTAGAAGGCATCCAATCTATGCAGAGCTAGTAAAGTGGCAATTAAATAACTTACATCTGCATAAGCTAAAATAGGCGAGAGCTGTTAATTACAAAATTTCTTGGCTTACAGAAATTACCCTCCTGAATTCTCTCCCCAGCCCACTTTGCGATTATTTGAATGATAGCAGGGAAAATTAAGATTGAGAAGGAACAGTGCTTTAGGAACCAAAATTAGTAAAGAATTTCGAATCTGACTAATATTGAGATGTACATTTTCAGACGTGAGTTTTTACTACCATGCATGGAACTCCATCATTTAGTTTTACAAACTTTGAAGGGGCTATTTTAAGCAATGGGCACAATCCATTAAAATATATTCAGGTCTAAACCCTAATGCATTGCTTTCAGGAGACTTGGGCTTCATCGGCATTATACATTTAAAGCAGTACCATGCCACTTTAAATAATCATGGCTTCCCCCAAAGAATCTTGGGGACTGTAGTTTGCTAAGGGAGAGAGTTGTTAGGAGACCCCCTATTGCCCCCTCTGACACACACAGAGCTACAATTCCCAGAATTCCCTGGGAAGAGAGGCTGATTGTTAAATCACACTGGGAATTGTAGCTAGTTCTATGGGGGGATTAGGAGTCTCTTAAGAACTCACAACATGGATGGATGGAGGAATTTGTAAATCCATTATAATATTAATATCCATGGGATTTGTAAAATTATGAAAATTTAACATGTAACTGATAAAAATTGTATGGAATATGCTCCAAGTATCTCAGTCACATCGACCACAAATGGAAATCATAGCCTTGTTTTGTTCTAAGGCAAGATGTTAAGTATAACTTACAAAGACTCTCTTGCTTGAGAAAGTCAACACACATTTACTGAAGCTACACATAAGAACATTACTGACTGTGCTACATGTTAATGGGCTCTTGCAGTAGACTCAGCACATAAATTCCTTAACCACTGTAGCATTAATTGGCAATTTCCTGTGGTCAAAATAATATACTTAAGTGCTGTGTTATGTCAGCACTGAAAAGAAATACAGGACATTTTATGGCGTCGTCGAGGATAACTCAGCAGGTGTTATTATTATGATAACTGGCCCTGGGGTGCTTAGAGAGAGACAGCTGTATCTGGTATGTAGTTATCTCAATGGGACTGAGATTATTTCATAATAAGCATGCGGCCCTAATGGCCCATTGCTTAAGTAGTATTCATAACCCTTACACAGAAGTTTCACGCTGAAGAGACATGGTGTCATCTCTCCGCTGTCTCCTTTTAAATATCTCCGGTATTGCAAGGGACAAACAAGAGGTGACAGCAGCACACCCAGGAACTTAAACACATAGGGTTGTATCCACAGCTTTTGTTCCACTTACATAACAAGCTCCTGTTTGTGCAATGACACTGTTAGGAGCGTCCTACTCTTGTGTAGGACCCTGGTAGAGACACATGCCCAACTGGCATGTTCTCTCCCTCCTGGTCGATCGTTTGCAAGCTTCAAAAGCTTTCTTCTGCCCGAACATCACAGCGACTAGTGCCAAAAGGCATTAGCACACTTAGGGAACCGCAGAGTATTCGCAGCTTGCGTAACAGAACTCAGTAGTACAGCATTTTGGCTAATCTACTTTTATTTACATATGGGCTCTTGCACTTGGGGCATTCTGCTTTAGCTCCTTCCTCTTTCTCATCAGACAGCAAAAAAAGAAAGAACAAAGGACAATAGTTCCACTTCACGGAACAGAGTAATACCAAAACATCCTGTCTCCATCACTTCCCACACTGTGGAATGAAAACATACACCATCATGTGATAGACAACAATCCCAAGACTGCAAACACAGGGAATGAATCTCCAACAGACACTTCCCCCTCCTCTCCTCTCCTCTCCTCTCCTCTCCTCTGAAGGCTCTCAAAGGTTTGGGGAACCCCTTGTGTGCAGTGCTGGATACAACCCAGAAGTGCCTAAAATGTGTATGAATTTATACAAGGAAGGGGGCAGTTAAGGGAGGGATATGTGAGGGAGAAGCACTGAACCTTCTACTGCTAATCTCCCTGCACACCCTCTTTCCCAAGTGCTTTGTCCAATGACTTCTGGCACTTGGGTGAAGATAAAAGCACTTGGCAAAATAAGCTGCAGAGATGCAAACTCAGTATTTGTGTGTAGCAAGGGGAGGTTGTCAGTCTGCTCCCTTGCTCTGCTTGTTCAAAATAAAACTCCATCTATTATTCTGGTATAATTGGGATAGTTCTATATTGCGACACACCATCTGAGCATTCAGGAACACGTCTGAATCCAGAAGACCTCCCACATCCTTCAGCTAACCTTTTAGGGAAGGGATGGGAAACTGGACTATCTTCAAGTTCGGTTTTCCCTGCTTCTAGGATCTGTCTTTTCTTTTTCAGAAGTAAACCATAATTGTCTAGTGAGTTCAAATACAACAACATTGCACAAGCAAGAAAATAAACACACAACTGGTGTCATAGACTGCATACATTGCATCCAGTGATTCTCTACTATCTCAGCATATATGCTCAAATTGCTTTCTTACATAAAATATATAAACTTGTTGTCTAACATCTTCCTTATTACATTCAATAACTAGCTTAGTCCAAAGTGTCTCTGCAGAAAAACCTCTGGGAGGTTTGGAGGTCTAGGTTCTCCAGGACTGGAACTAATAAAAGAAAGGAAACAAAGCTAATCTTTTTTTCTGGATTCAGCTTCAGTCTACGAGCCAATTACTAACACCCATTCAGAACACACACTAGCCTTATATAAGAACTACTTTCCATTATATAGTTAGAATCACATCAAAGAGAGCAAGAATTGCCCTGGCTGCTGTTACCCTCTGCTTCGGGTTGTAGTACCTTGGGTTGAGAACTTTGCCCCAGGATGAGAATGGAAATGATGTGCTGGCAGCACAGCGGCAGTGGGAGGTCCCATTAGCAAAAGTGCGCCTCAGGTTAAAAACGGTTTTGGGTTAAGAACAGACCTCCAGAACGAATTATATTCGTAACCCGAGGTACCACTGTAATGTCATTTCCTAAACCCCCGTTGTATTCTGTTGCCAGCAAGCTTGCTATATGTTATTATTATTCAATATTTTATCCTATGGCATGGGAAAGATAAAAGTTCGGCAGCTTGTAAAAGCAACCAAGCCTCCCAAAAACGAATGGCTACTGAAAGTAAGGTTAACAGTTTAGATAGTAATTCTAAGAGCATATAAATATTTGCAGACTGATCAGAGCAAAGCAAACAATTTCCAAGATATATGTGCTCTTGGAGTGAGACTTCTTAATAGACTAGCTGTGTAACAGAAAGACAATAAGCAATGTCTGTGTGCAGCATAAATCTGAAAGTCATATAACTTTGTCTGCACACATACATTGATACATATGCATTTGCCTTGTTAACAATCATGCTTCCGTTACAATTTATTAAGCCTGCAGCAATTTACCAAAAACACATCTACATATAAAGGCTCTGTGGCCTTGAGAGTTATTTATTTGTAAAGAGTGATAGGTACCTCTAAGCTTACTTAATAGAATACTAATAGGGTTCTTCAGTCTGTTTATCACTCCCCCATGTTCAATGTCTGGTTTATTTCATTTGTTTCTATTTTCCTCCCCAAATTTCTGTGTTTGTTTTGAAAATTATTGTGGCTCTAGAGATACAGATTCACAGCAAAACTCATTCTGTTACAGTAGGCAGGAGTGCTCACCAACTCTAGATTCATAGGGTTGTATCTAGTGGTGCCTTTGTCTATGCGGAAAGGATTTCCCCCAGTGTAAATTAAGCCTTTTCTTGTTTTTCCAATTCCCTTCACTAGCACATTGGGAAGGGTGAACTTAGGGTTGCCATATTCCCAAAAGTGAAAATCCGGACAAAATTCTTTGGGGGGATTTTTACAGCATTTTTCTTTTAAAAATTGCCTTGTTGCCATACGTACGAATCGACAAAAACCCAGACATATGGCATCCCTAGTGAATTGAAACCCTAAGTAAGATGGAAAGGGAGATCAGCAAAAAGTAGATGTCCTGAATTGCACAAGTGGGAGCACTGTCCATAAGGATAAAGCTATGGCTGGATACCAGTCACTGGGCCTAGTATAATATATCAGTTTGCATTTCTTAGTACAGTGGTACCTTGGTTTGCAACCGCTTTGGATTACAACTGTTTTGGATTACAACCACGTCAAACCTGGAAGTGTGTGTCCCCTTTTTTGGATTACAACCTATTTTTGGGGGGATTACAACCAATTTTTTTAGGGGGGAGGCCCCATTGGCGAAAATGTGCCTTGGGTTACAACCTGTTTTGGTTTACAACTGGACCTCCGGAATGGATTATGGTTATAAACCAAGGTACCACTGTACAGAAAGTATTGATCTGATGTGTAGAGATCTTTCCTATTCTACTTGGTTCAAGAGGGTTCTAGAAAGTTTTCTTTCTATGTGAAAGAAACAGGCAGAAGGTTTCTTGTTTGGGTTAGTCCTTCTTGGGTCCTTCTGAGTACAGCTGATTTAAACTGGTTCTGTTATCTTTCTGTCAAGGTTGTGATCTTTCTGTCAAGGTTATAGTCAGGCTAGGAGGAGCCTGGCTCTCACTCACTCACTTTACCTTTCTATGTCTTTGTTCTGGCCGTAGTGTTCTGTTCTGTATATAGTGTTATGGTTTAGTCTTATTATAAGTTCTTCTTAGTTAGTTTATGATAAGTCTGCTGCAACTGGATTTCTTATGGACTGTGCCAATCCTGAATGTATTGGATTTGTGACCATTATGCTCATTTGCCTTCAGTATCAGTAAAGCTCTGCTGGATGAAGTGCAATTGCCTCTGGTCTATTTTTTGGGAACTCTGCATCACGTTTAAGTTTTTTTTTTACTCCCCAGAGGAAGCTGGATACCAATCATTGGGTCTAGTAAAATAATAATTTTGTTGTGTATAATGAGGGATAGAATAAGCCACCACATGCTAGGTGTGGTCAGCAACCGCATAAATTGTCTTGTATCTGTAGCATTTGAAAGCAGCTCCATCTTTTAATTGTGTGTGTGTGTGTGTGTGTGTGTGTGTGCGCGCGCGCGCGCGTGCGTGTGTGTTAATTGGACATCCATGCGGCACAAAAGGATCTTGGTGCACTACTTATCCTCACCAATATTGCAGATCCTGGAAGGCCATGGTAGCTACCGTATGATAAATTATTGTAGATATTGCAGCCCACTATTACTAGGATTTTCCCAGTTGTGATGTATGGAAGTGAGAGCTGGACCATAAAGAAGGCTGATCACCGAAGAATTGATGCTTTTGAATTATGGTGCTGGAGGAGACTCTTGAGAGTCCCATGGACTGCAAGAAGATCAAACGCATCCATTCTTAAGGAAATTAGCCCTGAGTGCTCACTGGAAGGACAGGTCCTAAAGCTGAGACTCCAATACTTTGGCCACCTCATGAGAAGAGAAGACTCCCCGGAAAAGACCCTGATGTTGGGAAAGACGGAGGGCAGAAGGAGAAGGGGACGACAGAGGATGAGATGGTTGGATAGTGTTCTTGAAGCTACCAGCATGAGTTTGACCAAACTGCAGGAGGCAGTGGAAGACAGGAGTGCCTGGCGTGCTCTGGTCCATGGGGTCACGAAGAGTCAGACACGACTAAATGACTAAACAACAACAACAATTACTAGGATGGGAGAGAAATTAGATTTAGTTTTCATTTCATGTTTCAGTTTGCATTTTGGTTTGAGCAGTGAAAATTTGGCAGTTTCTCATTAAAATGCATGGCATTTCATTAAACTGTATCCACAGCAGTGACCAGAGGAGGAATGACCTTCAGGAGGAGCACAGAGAGAAGAAACACCACAGTGCATCTGCGGCAGCACAGCCAGACACATTCATTTCTCCTGTCTGCAACAAAACATGTCATTCCCACAGTGGTTTATACAGCCACAGCAGGCACTGTAACACTTCAACTGTTTGAGTCTGACGTCAGCCCCAAAGGCACATTCCTCCATTGTCTCCTGAGACAGACAGATGCCAATAATGTGATGGAGCTCTCTAACCAAAGAATGTGTAATAAATGCATCTATTAGCGGGAAGTGTGCAGGAAAAGGTGTATATTAGCAAAAATAACATTCACAAATGTATTATATCAGGATAAATTACTTGCAAAATGTGCATATTAGTCAATAAAGTGTTTAGGGAAAAATCACACTAAAATACTGATGAATTTTCATGAGGTTTTTAAAAAACAAAATTATGAAATGCTGCTAAAATGTGAAGAATTTAAGATTGAAGAAGTGAGAAAAACCAAGATTGCCAGATTTGTCCATCCCTAACAATTACAAATAGAAGACTCACTGAGTTCAATGGGGCATGCTTCTTTCTAAGTACCCCCCGAATAGCCTTATTGGGGTTCTTTTATGGCCAGAAGAAACTGGATGTATAGAATTTAAGTTACTCATGAACACATAGACATAGCCCACCAATCCAACTGTTTTAAATTTGAAGCGAGATAAACATAAACTGTTCCCCAACAGACACCTCAGAGAGTGTTTTTTTCTTTCTCATCTCCTGTTTTCTGCTGCCTTGACACAGGAAAAAAAGCCTTACAGACATTATTCTACTCAAACATAGTGCCATTGCCATTTAATTACCATTTTAATTAACATTTTGGAAGACTGCTGCAGATTGCTCTAAGCTCAGAAGTTAGAGCAGGATATAAAATAAATAAATAGTGTCACATAACCTACCTAGACGGAGGACACAAAGCACCACAGTACTGATGGATATGTAATCCCAGACACAATTCCTTAAAATGTACAACTGTAGCAATACTGTTTTGTCAATTAGTGCTGAGAAGGAAGAAGAGCATACTGATTAATTTCCTAAAGCATTCTGAAACCTTCCTGTTAAGGTTAATGTAGGCAAGGGACTACTACCACAATGAAAACAACAACAGCAACAATACACACACACATGTACTTTCTAACTTTCCATATTGCTCAACAGTTACTATTCTTAAAAGGATAAAGAAGGGTGAGAAATGGAAGTAAGGCTATTGGCGGGGAATGGGATAGTAGGTACTATGCAACCTCAGCTTCTGAGATTTTCAAACACCACCACTGATAATTATGTTTTCACAAAGAATGAGCCATTCAATTAGCTAAATCAATATTTTATTTTAAGTGATGGGAAGCCACAAGATCATTCCTGATTGATTTTATGACCCCTAAAGGCAATTAAAAGGCATGTTGTATGAACAAGTGGAGCTATTTATATCCATTTTATTGTCCCACTTTAGCTTTCCCACTTTTGTTGGGCTCCCTTGAAAAAGCACCCAAATGGGTTCTGCAGGTGATGAAATGCTATTTCAGCTCAATCTAAGTTGTATAAGTGCAGCAATCTAACTTAAGCATACAATATAACAATGTAGTACAATAAACCTATGAACATTTCAAAAATAAAAATGAGAACTCATTTTCATCACTGCAGCATTTAAGGCCGTTGGGTGTTTACGTAAACATTGTTCCTTCCTTCAATTTCCTCTCTCCCCTAAAGAGGAGGTAAGCACATATTTATAAAATTCTGACAGACCTGCTCAGTAAAGGTGAAACCACTGAGCACTTTTTTCTTAGGTCTCTACATGTATCGATTCCCCAAAGGTCAATACACAAGACTAACAATTTATCTGCCATGGCATGCCAAACAGGATGGATGACATTAGTTTTATAAAGTCATTGACAACAAGAGCTGGTCAGACATGGTTTGATTAATCTGTCCTGTTTGCCAATTTGTATTGATCAACTTATTTTGACAAATAATTCCACTGATAAGATTTCACCTGGTAGAAAAGAATGATATTAATATACATGCAACAAAGAGGTCCTCTCCCCATGAGCATTCCATGCACTATCTTGGCCAACTGCCTTCCAGACTTATCTTAGGAGTCTTTCACAGTTCATCTTTCCTGCAAAACTATGAAAAGTTGCTTTCCATGTGGGCTCTATGTTATTTGGGGCGTGGGCCATAATCTACCAATCCTTATTAATCATTCAGTTCTTTAAAAGCCTCTGTGTGAGGGTTTAAAACAAAAAACAAAAGCCCATGAGCTATTGTTCCTTGGAAGGGAGATGTGGCCTAATTTATACTGGCAGGAAGGAAAGGACAATGAATAAACACACACACACATTGCAGTTCTACCAGCTTTCATACTTCCCAAATGTTCAAAGTAAGAATAGACTAAGCAGCTAATTCCATCCTGTTTAGCTTGCTGGTACTCAATAATGGGTCTGTCCCATTTTATTTGGGTGTTTTGAAGGAGCTCGTAAAGAGACTGCATTTAAATTGTATATGTACCAGTAACTTGTGTTTACTTTTTACAAATGTCCAGTTTTTAATGTAGAATCAGAATGTTCCAGTGCTTTTCAACACCTCCACATAACATACTTATTTTCTATGGTTCTTTTTCATAAAGTACACATTTTCGAGTAATTTTTGGTGCACTGGAATTGCATCATGAAATCTGGAGACATGTAATCCAACTAAAAGTTGTGTTCCAATCCTCAAGTATGTTTGGAAGTATCAGATTAAGTTGGTCTGCTGCACAATTCTCCATCCCTAATTCCAACACAGTTCATGGCTCAGAAAATGTGTTTCAGATGTGTGTTTTGGGACAAAATTCAGTCAAACACAACTGTGTCACTTGAGAGAAAAATTCATAGAAATATGACCTTTAAAAAATATGTAACTGTGGTTTTTCATGCAGCATTTTTTTTAATGGTCCCCAGTTTAATTGGAAATAGAATAGAATGGCCATATGAGAGAAAACATGCAAAAATGACACATACCATAAATAGAATGATTTGCCTGCTCCTTATTACAATGATTCTCTGTCACACCATTTTGTCTTATTGAGTAGCCAAGCAAAACACTTCAATAAAGTTGCCAGGATAGGTAAGATGGTGACCTGCACCCCCCCCCACCCCAATTGATTGTTTATTTCAACAACAGGGCTGTTTCAAACATGAATTTTGATCATGTGATGACGAGTAATGTCTTGCATATTTATCTGCTGCATTTGTTCTCCACCTTTCTGCCAAGCCATCCATACGTAAACCGGACATCAAGATGAAGTGCCACAGATAACCATTCATTTTACCTCCTCTCACCTCAAACTCAAATTTCAATTGAACCAGTTAACTCATTAAGCTATAGGTTAGCATGTAAGAAGCCATTAAGTTTGAAATGATGCCCTTGCATACTTGGACAGGCCATCAGAGGTATGCTGCCTTGATACAATGAAGGTGCCTTTCTGGCTAACAAGGATAGTCGCAAGTTACCTGATTCAATGAATTTATCAGAACCCTCTAAAAGTGATGGGACAGCATCCCACAGCATTGCCTCAATTACTTCCTCTGTGAGGAAATACATCCTTTTACATATTTATTTTTAAATCTGTTGTTGGCCAAACAGCCATAACGCTTCTCTATGTATATTTATGGTTGCATTTTTGCATGCAAACACACACTTACTGAAGGTCTTTTTTGTGCCCTTATTTATACGGTTATAATGGAAAACTGCTCAAACAAACCGAGTAACTATTTGATATATCAGTGACGAACTGGTAGAGTTCTTATGACAAAATTCATACTCTTGCATGTGTGCTCATTTCCTACTTTATATGTGCAAACACAATACACAAACTATTACAAACTATGCACACCCACACATGTTTTGCTTTAAATTGATTAATACAGATACACAGCAACAGTATACAGTTAAGCAATGAAAACTCACCCCATCTATTTTCTGTGGGTAATGTCTACATTTTCTAGCAATTTGACTTGTCTTCTATTTGCAGTTTCTTAGAGAACATGCAGGGTTTTTCCCCCCTTCTTCCAGCTAAGAACGTTTGTGCAGTACCATTTTTTTCTATTAGTGGTGAGTCAACCACACTCTTCAGGGAGGCTAAGAATCGATTTTGGACTTAGTCATTCTAATCAATACAATGAACCTTATGAGGGGGAAAAACCCTTCCAGTCATTCATTGTAGTAAATAAAAAATTCTGAAGGTGTTCAACAGCCTGTCAGGCTAAGAACATGAAGCCGCAGCCCAAAGCACACAGAACAGAGAAGTGGAGGCAACTCATCTGCAGGAGTTTTCCACTTGGGCATTTGCATCATTTCCTTCATTAACAGGTGCAATAAACATGCTTCTTTTACCATTGGGGGGAGGGAAGCCTTTTGAAAAATTCTCTGCTAAGCAAATAATCAGATTAGCTTCTAGAGAAATGAAGGTTCGTAGGTGTTAGGAAGAAATGAAATTTAAGCACAGAAAATATAATTACTGAATATATAAAGGTCAGGCCTCAAATGGTTCAGAAAGAAAAAAAGGAAAACACTATATTTTTACCCCATGTGGTGAAAAGCTTACAGAAGCTTTAACATGTGTGCATGCACACGCGCACACACACACTTGCCAATGACAATTCACAAGATTTGATTATGTGGCAGGAAGCTTTCACAAAAGATTTGATTACATGGCACACTGAGCCGAGGCTAGTAAATTATAGCCATCCCCATTCATGCGTCTGCTTGTTATTGTTGTAGTAGAGGGCACAATATTGAGAATTACAAAACATCGTAAACAACATGATCCATTGGAGGACATCAGTTTCAGGGAAATGTAAGAAAATAAATCTACCCGTTTAGAAAAACAAAAAACAACAATCATGGAATCCTAGAAAAGGCTTTATTTCATTCTAGTACAGGTCACAATGAGTTATATCCAAATAAGTTATACTCAGGGTAGACCCACTAAAACCAATGGACTTCAGTTAGCTGATCTCAAGGGACCTATTCTGAGAATGGCAAGGTTAGACAGATGCAGCTCAGGGAAATGAGTTATCTCACCTTCCTCCTCCATGATCATTTTAACTGTTGCAAAACCTGCATTCACACTGATGTGTAGTTCAAGAGCTGGAGTAGCACAGCAGATAAGGAACTGAGATATAAATCAGGATATCTCTGGTTTAAATTTCATCTCTGCCATGGACTCACTAGCTGGCCTTAGTCAAGCCACTGTCTCATACCAAGAGTACTCCACCTATTATACTGTATGAGGATAATGGCAGTGACCTACCTTATGGAGCTGCATTCATGATTCTAAGTTCATCACTATCTGTGCTCAGGAATCACTATTCAGGAGCAGGCAATCCAGAAAAGGATAGAAATGACGAAGATGTCCCAACAAGCTTTCCCACTTCTCCTGCCAAACTTTTAAAGAAGATGTGTGGTGTACTCATTCATGAGACACTTTCCCTTATTGGAATATCAGGATTAAAAGTGCACACTCTGTTGGGGTGGGTGGGACTTATCCCATTTGCAAAGGCAGGCTGTGGTTCAAGGCAACAAGTCTGCACCCTCCTTGACTGGGACTTCCTGTTCCTCAGGAACTGTGGAGTGGGGAGGCAGCATCCATACTTCCCCTCCAAAGCAGTAGAAGAGTCTCCCTCCT
Organism: Podarcis liolepis; assembly: GCF_965112155.1. NCBI lineage: Eukaryota > Metazoa > Chordata > Lepidosauria > Squamata > Lacertidae > Podarcis > Podarcis liolepis. The sequence continues at coordinate 48,495,593 of NC_139564.1, read as the reverse complement.
CCAGCCCAGGTTTCTCCACTTCTTCCCCTTCCTTCAGAGCCTGCCAGCTCAAACCTGATTCCCAGGCTCATGGCAGTTTTGAGTATGCTTGTTATCAGAAAAATCATGGGTAGTCTTTTGAGCCATAGCGTCCAAGGATCTGGATTAGTACCCCAAGGAAGCCCACCAGCCTACTTCACTGCTCACTTTAAGAAATATACTGTTTCATTCCAGCCAGTATTTGCAGGTTACCATCCTTAAGATGCTTTATGCTACTACTGCCCCCTTTTTCTTAATACGATTGCTGCTATATAATATTGAGATATTTGTTTGTTTGCTTGTTTGTTTATTTATCATTTCGTTGTGCACATTTGTGGGGGTTTTTTGTTTTTTTTACTGTATGCCAACTTGATTATTTTCTCAAAAGACAAGGTGTGAATGCTGAAATAATATTAATAAAATAAGTTACTTTTCGGTAATCATGAGGATTAACCAGGTCGTATCAAAGCCTTCACTGTGCAATCTCAATTCCATATGTAATTGCTATTCATCTTGGCATCCAGGAGACCTAATGCTGCTCACTCAGACACCTGAACAACAATCATAAAGAAAATGTTTTTCATTCAAACATGGGAAAGGTAGTAACGACCTATGATACACAGTTCACCTACACTGATGCATTAAAACAATGGTTCCCATTCAGTTGAATGTCAGGCAAAGACATGTCTCAAAGTCTTCGGAAATTTAAGGACTATGTCATAATCTACATTGTAACCACAGCTCTCTGGGGAGGCAATTACCACAGAAAGTCTAGTGCTTCTTGACCAGCTGTCCTCTTGGGGCTCAGTTTGATGGCATATGGACATATCTGATGCACTGCAGACTAGCCAAGCTGCTCAATAAGAGTTAATTCAGCAAGATTCTGGGAAAGAACATCCACTCCAATGGTAATTGCAGCTCTGTCTTTTTGGGTCCAATGGCTGCCACAGGAAGACAATCTTTCAGCAGATTACAATTATCACTTGAAAAAAGCATCCTCCTTAACTTTGGCATCTGTTCACACAACTCAACAAGAGCATTACTACCAGTAGCAGACTCTACCATTCAGAAAAGGCTAGCCTATGGTTGCAAGATACTCCAGAGAAATGCTCGCCTTCTCCCCCTCCCCCCTAAACTTGATTCCTAGTCTCAACCCCATAATTACAGTAACATTCAAGGTTAGGAACAAACAGCTCAGACAGGGCTATATGGATCATATGCATTCTGTTTAACTCAGATGTGATATTGGCCTTTCCCTCTATTCATTGAAAGTGCATAAATCATATGCATCAATGCTCCCTATTTATATGGACAGTCCAAATTTTCAGGTAGTTGTCTCTGGCAAGTTAGTGTCCTTGTTCTGCTTCCTGGGCAGGGGTGTGTGTGTGTGTGTGTTTAAAGGTGCCATTAGCACGAGAGTTGCTAGAAGTGCTATTATTCAGATTTTAATGCAGTCTTCAAGAATTCCCAATGTCAGATCTCTGAATGTGGAAGGACAGGGCTTTCCCGCAGTACACATACATGTAAATGCATGCACACAAACACTATGCAGTAGTGCACAGGCTGTCATGTGCCACACCACAGCTGGTGAGGTTAATTTTAAAATGTTAATGTGAGGGGTGGTTGAAAAGTTCTCAGACTAACTGCAGACCTATCCAAATCCATTTGACGTAAGGGCATAACTTTTAAGGCGTCCCTCCTAATATATTACAGGATGGATACATTTTCCAAAGCATATTTCTAGCCAACAGAGCTGCCTTTAAATCACTGAAAGACAGGTTATTGGAAAGTGAATTGTGAATATAGCAAGCCGAAAAGGTATAGAGAAGAGAGCATACCTCAGACAATGATGTTTGGTATTAATAAAGAGGTGTTGCAAGTACACAAGAGTGCTGCTATTTCTATCAGGAAACAGCGGTGTGTGGCAAATGAATACTGGCCATTCCTGTGAGGTGACATTACATCCCACTGTTTGGGCACTGTATTTTCTTTGCTACATGGGAGCCTTGGGAAACTTGCTATTTCATGAAGGCTTCAGCTTTCCCTGTTGCCATCCCCATGGCTCTCCATGAGTTGGAGATGGGAACATTTCCTACTCACGTTGACTGACTGCATGATTTAGAAGCCTGGTAAATCAGGATTCAAAAATGTCTTCTCATTGCAAAAGTACACTCTCCAACTTTTGTGGGTGTTGGGGTGGCACTAGCATTTGAGTCCACACTTTCCATCCTTGGTTTTTGGCCCATGCTGATTTCACACACCTGTTCCATCTATTCAATCCAGTTTGAAATGGCATGTGGGGTGGGGGAGAATTTGCAGAATTCTAAGCAAGACACAGACAAAAACATCTTTCAGACAACAAGTTTACAAGGTGGTCCAAGAGCTGAATTTCAACATTTCTTCATTTCATTTTTAACAGGACTCAACTGGTTGGAGGAACTAGAAAATGTATCAACTTCCATGGCGTTGGAAATGGTCCAGTAAGGGACAGTATGCCAGTGTGAGAGAATATTCTTTCCCTCACAGGGAAATTGTACAGAAGGGAAAGGATGACTGTAGCTTCCTAGCAGGTAGATCCAGGAAGGAAGGAAGGAAGAAAGGAAGGAAGGAAGGAAGGAAATGGATCCTTCAGATCTTCTCATAGAACAATTGAGAATAGTCTAGGTTCTGAAGCAGACCACATTCTGACTGTACATTAATTCAAGCGCAAGAGGTCAAGTGGATTCATTCTAAAATGTAGACCCCACTTCCATTCTTCATCTGACCCTACAGATAATCTGAGGAATTCAGAATATCTAACAAAGGCTTTAGACATATATGATTAATTTATTAATCAGGTTATGCCGTATACACAGAAGGTACACCTAATGGCAAGAGGCAAATATATATATCCCAATTACTTTACCTATTTTTGTTCTTGTCTGGTAATAGTTCAAGGTACTACAATGACATGAACAGCCTTTAGAGATCCGCAACCTGTAAATGTCAATGGAAAGAAAACCACTATTGATTTAAAAGCACTTAGTAGCTAGTCTTTCAAGGAGACAGATGGTCTATAGATACCATTTCAAGAAGCATTTTAGATAGCAGCAAAGTCATGGTAAAATTTGTCTAAGCTCTCTGAAAAAGTAAGTGTTCACAAGGAATCCTTGTGTTGTTGTGGCTTCTCTGCTGGATACTCTTCTCTCATGATGATTTTTTTTCCTCCAAAAGAGCATAGTTTATAATCCCATCTAATTCATTATAGGATGAAATATGATATTATTGGAAAATAATGCATATACCAGAGTAACTAAAGCAAATAACAAAAAAACCCCTAAGCTACCAAAACCAACGCTTTCCTAAAAATTCAGTAATATAGTTTGCAAACAATGTCTAGAATGTGGCCTGGGAGGTAAAAGGAAGGGAAAGACTCCTTCTCTATTTGCCTACATATGCCCTTACACCAGCTTTTTCCCATGGAAAGCCAATGTACTCTGTAGGGCTCCAATATGTTTGGAATTTCCCAGACATAGCCAGGATTCAACTGTCAGAAACAGTGTCTGGGCAGAAATCACTGAAATATCTGGGAAAATCCAGTCATATGCCAACCCATGGCAGAAGTGTAGATTTTGGTGAATTTCCTTAAAAACATCTCAAAAACTTCATTATTATTTTTTAGATTTTGCAAAAAAGAAACAAAAAAAATCTTATCAACTTTGGGCAAAACTAAAATAAAAACCCAAAAACTTGTGTCTGGATTTTTACTTTTTGAAATATGGCAACCCTAGACTAACAGCATGAATTGGGAAGTCTCCAATTCAAATTTCAACTCAGCCACAGACTCACTAAAGTGTTCCTGACAAGTCACTATTATCTCAGCCACAGTCTTCTTCAGCAATATGGGTGCAATGTCCCTGGCCTACATTACTGGACTGTTCTTTGGCGATCACTCATAGCCAAGTAAGATTATCTTCCACGAACATGGTCTTAACAGTGAGTCTGTAAGTGACTGTGGAGGCGAATTCTGGATCTTCTACAGTGGGGACATAGGTTTCCAGGTGGGAATTGATCATGCCAACAACTGGATTGATCACGGAGATGGTGAATGTGAAACACTTTAAATTCTCAAAATGTGTTCTATACCTGCCAATTACTTCCCTATTTCCCTCTCTTTGTTTTCTTTCTCTTCCTGCTTACTCTCTGCTTACTCTCGGTGAACACGGAAGTAAAGTGTTTTAAGAGCATTACTGAGTCAATTACTTGAGAAAATAGTGTTAATAAGAAAGTGAGATGACTGAGACATTGTCAACCATATAACCCTGTTCAGGTGTTCTTATCGCAGGTAATAATGAGATATGGCCCCACAGCTCTGCTCCCACATCTGTGTTTATGTCAGCCTCTGTGGTTTGGAGGCCAACTGTTTGAAACAGGGACACTCCTATAATCATGTTTTGAAATTCTGGAAAATTAGTGTTCTAGAGCAAGGGCCCCCACTTCAGATACATAGCCTCCAACAAAGAGGGTGGAGCAGTGTGCTTATCCCTCTGTCCGTCTTTTGTGTGATTACTCCCCACAGTGTCAGAACACCTGAATAAGATGCTATTACCTCTGGGCTGTGCATGGCAATTTATTGTGCTGGTTTGGGGGGGGGTTAGTTGGTTTTAATGCTAGCATATCTCTTAAGTTTATTGTGGGTTTTATTATTTCATCTCATAAATAGTATAATAAATAAAGCCACATCGACTGGCCACTGTGAGAACAGGATGCTCTCACAGGCGAATGAGCCTTTGGCCTGATCCAGCAGGCTCTTCTTTTGTTCTTAATATTGGATGATGGTATGTGTGTGTGTGATGAAGAAGTAAATAAAGTGAGCAGGGAAGCAAATAAAACCTATAAATGAGGTGAGCAACTTGAATAAGTCAGGACACAGAAACACAAACCATTTCCTGAAATCACTTTCTGGAAATTTTGTCATATTTCCTTTCTTACCTGATGTGTCAACTACCAAAAGTGTGAAACTGAAGCACACAGATTTTAGCCTCAGTGTGCTCTGTGGTCATGGAAGCTCTACAGAGTACTAATAGGTCATTGAGATGGCTTTGGATGAAATCCATTGGTATGATCCAGCCAGAGGAAACTGTTGAAGACCTACTGATTTCCTACTGAAGCGCATTTTTCAATCAGTCCAACTGAAATCAGTGGGTTTTCCAAATGCATCGCTTTGATCGGATCATGTCCCTGTGCTCATCTGGACTGAAGGTGTTTGTCGTATTATGATTACTTGTGCAAATAGGTCACTCATATCAGAAGACGTTAGAGGAAATTACCCACTGAATCAGGCATGAAAGAATAAATCAAAAGAATGGTTTTGAGTAGATTAAAATTGTACTGGAAATTGTATAGAACATGTTTACATTCATTTGCATTTTAACCAGTCTTGCATTGTCCAACACATTTTGCTTACTGTCATGATGGACAAGATTGCGCTTCCCTCGGGGCTTTTTTTCAGCTGGAACTCACTGGAACTGAGTTCCAGCATCTCTCATGTGAGTGCCATTGCCATTCTAAGAGAACAAAAGAGTTCTGGCACCTCTTTTTCTAGAAAAATAGCACTGGCTTCCCCCATTCCACATACAGAACCCAGTCAGACTGGCAATTAAACCTTACAACACTGTTGCCAAGGCAGGATTTTCCACTGCACCTGAGGACATAGTGTTAGCTTAGGGGATGCAGAACAGGCTGTGTGGCAAACACAACTCTGTCCTCCAAAACCTTGCACTACTCTGGGCTGCCATCCCTGCCATCTGCTAACTCAAGCAGCTGCTTCACTCTGCCTAATGTTAGGGCCATCGCTGTGCATTATTATCTATTTGTAGTAGCGCAAACATTCATTAATGAGGTCTGATGCTACTTTCCACCATGTGTAGTTGGTTCAACCAGTCTTTCCTTTATTATGTAGGAAGTAACCCAAAAGAAGGAATGGCTTCTCAGGTGTCAATCGAATTATGTAAATCTAGTGATAGTAAGATCTGGAAAAAGTTAAAGGTATGTTTAAATCAGGAGCATGGATGTCATAGAACAAAATACGGGGGGAAATGTTTGTGAATTATTTGAAGCATTCTTTAAGAGAGGAGAATGCAGAGCCACAGAATATTTACAAAGGCACGAAATTGAAAATGCATAGCTAGTTTTGGGGGGGTTTTTTGCATAGTGAAGAAGGTACATGCTTTACACCAAGGAGGAAATGAGAGCACAAATGATCCATGCACTGGGGATAGGAATAATCCTTCAGGACACAGAAGAGATTTTAGTAAAAGATAGAAGCCACTGGGAGCCACAGCTGCTGTTCAGCTGAGTGAAAATTGGCAAACAAGCCCCCCTAGGCTTCCTCAGAAGCACTTGCGAGCTCATTACCATTCCCCAGGTAGAATTGGGATGAAAGTGTACTCTGAAACCTGCCAATGCAGTATTTATATAATTGATACATTTGTTTTCTCTGAGACTGAAACCAGTCAAGCAATCCTTTATGAACCTGAATCGACAATAGAACTATTGAAAGTTGATTTCCCCCCTTTGAATCTTATTTGAATTTAATTGAACTCCCCATCACACAACATTCTCGAGCATCTTATATAAAACCAGCATTCACAACATGTGTAGCATGATTGAAATTCAGAGATGGGCTGCCAACTTTAGTTGTTCAGCTGCCTTTCAAGGTTGCCTCACATTAGGAACAATATGGGGACAAGGTAAAATATGACATTGAGAAGGACCTCACTCAGAGGAAGTAAAAGAGAGAGAAACACAAAGGATAAGCAGAACCTGGGAAGAAGAATACTTCTGCATTGCTGAACAACAGATGCAAAGTTGGCGTAGAGTAAGAAAAAGCAGAGTGAGATTACCGCAGGAGAAAGAAGAATGAAGGAAAATCAGACAAAAAATGAACCCTGATATGTACCATGAAAGAAAAATAATAAAACCAATACTGGCTTCTGAAGCAATGACTCATCTATGTTTCTTCCTCCAGTGTAAAAATGAGAGGTGCCAACAGTTTTCCCTCCTTCGTTTCTGTGATGGCATCCCAGTCACCCTGTGCCTTGTGCTGCCTGGGGATCAACAGAATTCACCCTTTTGCTTGGCCACTCTTCCTAGTTCAGAATTTGCTGCCACCAGATTGTAGTCCTTCCTACAAAGGCTGCCTATCACCAATCAGCCTAAAAGCTTCTGTTGAGTCTCCCCAAGAAGAACTCAAAGCAGAGTCCACAAGGTGTTTGGGAAACCAGGCAAAAAGTTTACTAACAGACAGATTTAAGGTCCTTATATGTACAAGGATAAGAACACACAGGCAGCTTCTGCATGGGGCAAAAGAACAAAATAAAGTAGGTCAAAACACTACCCACTTTTCCTGAAATGTAAACTGCCTCTTAAAGTAACGTTCTTTCTGAAGAACCTGATGTTTTAGAGTTGCAGCTCTCCTATGTCTTTAACATGATGTTCTCTTCCTCCTTATCATGCTGAGATCCATCACAATCTCTTAAAGCCAGCTACTCCCAGAAATAGCCCTGCAATACACTTCATCCAACGCACACAAAAAACCCAAGGAAGATAGAGGTCTTCCATTCACAGCTCCAGAATTTGTTTGAGGTTATACACAGCTCTGAGGATAGGAAGATGCTTCATATCAGAAGTCAGATCCCAGCTCACTATAAAGGTTTTGAGGCCTTTGAACTTGACCACTGAAAATGTCCAAGTTCTTTTAAGGAGTGTCCATCCTAATTTGAGGGCAGTTCACGCTTCTGCTATTTATAGTGTTTCAGAATACTGCAAACAACAATCCAAGACTATCACTTCAGTGTCAGGCATCTGAATGTGTTCATGTAGCCACCTGAATAAGGGTTGACAGCCCATAACTTGTACTGAGATGGACAAGTGGACAGCTGACACTATTCTTGATAGGCTTCTGAAATGCTGCCTTAGGAAATTGACATTTGGGTCCTCTTCCAGATAGCATTCTATGCTATCAGCCACCAGGGGGTTGAAGAATTTAGAAAATAAACAACTAAGCAATGGCATCTGACCAACAGAGAGGGCAAGAGCATGCACATACAAGTTTGCAGAAAGCACATTCTGGCATATTGATGGAGAGATGGAGAGATCAAGTATATTTTCTCATAAAAATATCTTACAAATATGCTTACACAAAATCAGGTCTTAATAAGAAGATTGGAAATTACTTATCTCTGCATACTTAAATAGTGTCTGTCAGCTGCTAAAAAAAGCATTGAAGGGAAACGAGGGGGGATACACCATTTAATCTCAATGGATTTCAATGCCCAGCAAGTTGCACATGTACTTTCAATAACTACTGTTATGTTGGATTTATTTATTTTTAGTACACCTGTAAGCAGTGCTATGTTTCTAGAAAAAGAGGTGCCAGAACTCACCTGAAAGGTTCCAAAACTGAGTTCCATAGAGTTTCCCCTGAAAAAAAAGCCCTACTTGTAAGTTCTAGTTAACTGCATATATATTTGAGGCATATTTTCAAGTTGCAGAAAATTCCTGTGAAGCATGAATATGAAAGTGAATCCAAATGAGTAGATATGGTTCTATGAAGCTTAGAATGCCAGCCATGACGGATTTTGTTGTCACCAACAGGACAGTATTATTCTTTACTTGGTTCAGTTATCAATTGCTTTTACAGCAAATATTTATCTTAACAGAGTTTATCCTCATTCCGGACATGGGACAAATAAGTGAATATTGGCAATTTCTGCTTATATTTCCATTTTTATCAGAATTCTCTGGCATCTCAACCACAAGATTATTTTAAAGGCTACCACACAGTAGGAGAAACTAGCCATAAACTGTGTGTCCTTCCAATGGTAAGGCAATAAAAGTGCTAGTAATTATTTAAATAATGGGACTACGTGAACCCCTACCTTAGTGTGGAATTCCATAAAGCTTCTCAAAACTGTTTGTCTTTTCTTGAAATTCCTCAGAAGTTTTGCCTGAGGGAGAAGTTGCAAATTCACTTTGAATATGGCTTTTCAGGGGTAAAATTCGATGACAGCCCAGGAAAGCACAGAGCCACCCGAGAGATTTTGCTAGCTTTATCAAATGCTAATCCCAAATTTGTTTCTAATTGTGCTTTAGGCAAAATTTTAGTGGAAGCTCTAGGAATTAATCTTTATAGTTCCTTATAAATATAGTAGAGCCTCTACAAATGTAATTTGCTTAGCCCTCTAAGTGCAAATGGAATTCAAATAAAGGAGAATTGGTGCACTTCCAGCTTACAGAACTATGGCAACAGGCATGATTTTGACATGTGTTAACTGGTTTGCAAGAAGGCCATTGTAGTTTCAGCAGAGATGTACTGTATATCTATATATTTAATTCCTCCTTTATAGATTGCTATATGTTCCATGTGGCCTAATGCAATGGAGCTTGCTTCTGAGTAGACATTTAGAGTATTGCACTGTAAAATTGCAAAAATTAGAGAAATGGTTATGGAGCATTGCAAATAATAAATCACATCAGGCACTTGGAAGGGCTCATCCCTGCATTCGGCACAGCTATTTAGACTATTTTCTGGACCCTGGAATGAGTGCTTAGTCCAAGAACAATTTATACATTATGGAGAATGTGCTGTCTTTCATTGTAAATGCTTGGAAGTGGGCTGCAAACTAAATGCCACAGTCATCATTCGAGAGAGAGAGAGAGGGAGAGACTTGGCCAGAGTCAAATTACAAATGGTTGAAGATCTGAATTCTTTAAAGGCCACTTGTGGGGAGGGGGGGAGTCCATGGTTTGTAAGTTCATGGTGTGAATTAGTAAATTACTTTCTACTTCCCATTAAAATAAATTGCAATCAGTGAAAAATGTCTGTTGAAGATGCCTTGCTTTGATATGAATGTGGTTAGTTTTCTCTAATTTTAAATCAAACAATTGCTGCTCTTACTTTTTTCATGGAGTTGATTATTCTTTTTAGAGTTTGCTAACTTGTTTCAGGATCTTTCGCTCTGTTTCATTTTCTATGCAATCTGCGGGACTAAGATTTTCAAACAGAGCAGGCATCCACCAGTTCCTCCTTATTTCTGTAATATTAACCCAGCAGGACACAACTCAGATGTAGACCCCTGCTCATCAACTCTATGAACATTGTAAATCTGTCTTCCTTGGCTTTTACGATACGCAGTAGGAAACACCTCAAAGGTATTTTCTGCATACAGTGAAGGAAGATGAAATCATGCTGATTATTACAAATGATACAATGATGACTTTCTACCTAGAGTCAAGCAATCCATTTTATCATTTTCTGGTACTTCAGTCCATTATTATCTACAGGCATTTCTCCTGGTACCAGAGTGTGTTTGAATAAAAAATTATTCATAGCCTAAAGCACTGCTTTAGGGAAGATACTAATTTTCATTCTAACAAGCCATCAAGTCAAGAAAATGACTACTAGTCACCGGAACAGGCAAGATATCAACTAAAAGGATCCTGTAGCAGATGCATCAAATAAGAAAATATATTACCCCTACTCAATTAAAGCTTCATTTTCTTCTTCCTCCTGCTAAACTGGCCATTCAGGAATCTTACAAGCATCTGCGTGACCAAACTGTAGGATGTAGGTTACCTGGCAGATAGAAGAAGAAGAAGAAGAAGAAGAAGAAGAAGAAGAAGAAGAGTAGTAGTAGTAGTAGTAGTAGTAGTAGTTTGGATTTGATATCCCGCCTTTCACTCCCCTTCAGGAGTCTCAAAGCAGCTAACAATCTCCTTTCCCTTCCTCCCCCACAACAAACACTCTGTGAGGTGAGTGGGGCTGAGAGACTTCAAAGAAGTGTGACTGGCCCAGGGTCACCCAGCAGCTGCATGTGGAGGAGCGAAGACACGAACCCGGTTCCCAGATTACGTGACTACCACTCTTAACCACTACACCACACTGGCTCTCAGAAAGGTCTACACTATGTGTGGTTTATGATCATTATTTTTCTATCCCTTCCTGAAATTCAGGATCAGGGATGCTTCCTCAATTTTCTTGCCCCAAAAATTCTCACTAGATTTGGAGTTCCAAATGACTTAGTATTGTTTCCAATGTAGAACCAAAGCAATAAGAAGCCACCAATTCATGAAGAATAAATCTATCAATGGCTATCAATGGCTATTGCTCAGGATAGTGGTATCTCCAGGAAACTAGGGCAACAGGAGTGGATTATTTATTCGCTTCTCAGAACCAGTTGGCTATTCTGGAAAACAAGATGATGGACTAGATAGATGTTTCTGGTCTTCACTGTTCTGTTTTTTTAAACAAATAAATAAATGATGCTATGAATGTGCAATCTGTCAAAACTTTCAGTTTCTTCAATTCATGTCTCTCCCTCCCGCCATCTCTACATTACCAAGTATGTGCTTGCACTGATAAAATTCTACCAAACAAATGTAATTGTATATTTGGTTGCAGTAATGTTTTTTCTTTAAAAAAAGTCATCAATGTAATTCTACATACAGCTAGGCAGTTATCTTTCCGCAAGGGTCAGCACTGATGTCAAAATCCAGCATCGCCTGAGCTCTGCGAGTGTCACTTTCTCCCGATTGAAGTGCAGGTGTTTGAAGACCGGGACATTCGCAGGAAAACCAAAATGCTTGTTTACAAAGCTATTGTACTACTAACCTTACTGTATGCTTGTGAAACATGGACCACTTATAAATGTCATCTCCAACTCCTGGAAAGATTCCATCAATGGTGTCTCTGAAAAATCTTACAGATCACTTGGGAAGACAGGCAAACTAATGTCAGTGTACTGGATGAAGCAAAGATCACCAGTGTTGAAGCAATGATTCTGCAACATCAACTTCGTTGGACTGGTCATGTTGTGCAGATGCCTGATTATTGTCTTCCAAAGCAACTACTGTATTCCGAACTTAAAAATGGAAAGTATAATGCTGGTGGTCAACAAAAGAGGTTTAAATACTGTCTTAAGACAAATCTTTAAAAATGTAGTATAAACACCGACAACTGGGAAACACTGGCCTGCAAGCACTCCAGTTGGAGAACAGCCTTTACCAAAGGTGTCATTGACTTTGAAGACACTCAAACTCAGAACACAAGGGAGAAACGTGCTTGGCACGCTTGGCAAATCCACACCATGATCAACTCCTGCTCGGGAACCAATGTCCCCACTGTGGAAGGTCGTGTGGGTCCAGAATTGGCCTCCACAGTCACTTATGGACTCATTGTTAAAACCGTGTTTATGGAAGACCATCTTACTCGGCTACGAGTGATCGCCAAGGAAGAAGAAGACAGCTGTATCAAGAGTCTTAAACTGTTATGATCCTTAAATGCTTACATTCTGGAAGTGATGCTTCTTAAATCCTGATTCATTGAAAGCTATGTTGCAGATCATTGTGTTATCATTTAGAATTTTACAAATTGTTTACAGAATCGTAGAACTGTGCACCATCTAGTCCAAACCCACTGCTTAATTCTCTTAAGCAACTGTATGAGTGTTTGTATTCTTGGAGTTCTTAGCTGCCCTGAACATCTCTTTATGTGTGAAAAACTGGGATAAGAATATTTTAATTAATAAATAATATTATTACTGAGTGGAGATTTACCATATGCAAGAGTGCATGAGCACATCAGTAAACACCACACTATGTTGATCTTACACATATCAGCTGAATTGGTTACCTGCCCATTCCTAGGCTCGGTTAGTGCCAGTATTGACCTTCAATGCCGTTGATGGCTTGGAAAAATGTTTTTAATAGGACACCTGCAGTTAAACTAAATTTTCTGAGCCTTACAATTAACTCTGAAGTTTTTCCAAAGTCATTTTCACACCATTTTTTAAGAATTCACCTTAAACTTTTGAAGTTTCTTCGGTGACACTTGGACTTTGCTGCTAGCATGCTATGGGAAAAGGTGTCATGGTTTATAGGCATTGACTGTGTTCGAAGGACTCAAGGATTTAAGGAGACAGAGGTCTAAAGTTTATTTATCCAATCAAAATTAATTAGGACTGTGCAGATATCTGAACACAAAGAGAAGACTATTTGGCTAGAAACTGAACTGTCCATGCATTATGAGCACTTTATGCCCCAAAGTTATGCTTCCAGTCAAAGCAGACTCTGTGGATTATGCTGAAGCTTAGAATGTGGTACTGAGACATGCAGATGAGATTATCCAAAAGGAGTTAATCACATCTAAACTGTTACTATCAGGCACTGGAGAATAGTACCTGATCTCAAACATTTACACTGTCTACTAAAACTGACTAGAGCTTTCATACTTAAAACGCTGAATTAAATGGCTTGGGCAAAGGCAATGCTTTATTGTCATTTACATATTTTTGTTATTACCTAGAGGAAGAAGCTATCTTGACAGAACTGATCTACTTCAAAACAGACCAGGGACACTTGTGTAAAACATCAGGGAACTGACTGCCTTTATACTTTCATGTGAATGCTTCTTAAACTCCAATATATTTTTGCAAGCTGCCAGTAAGAATTCAGATCACCTCATGTTTGGAAAAGTCACAATATATTCTCTTTAAATACCAGAAATCTTTTGTGATTCTCAGCTTTTAAATACTTCTTTTTTCTCGGGTCATTATGGCACTTCTGGTTAACATTTTACATTCTGATATGGCTTCATTCTGGCATTTAGCAGAGCTCAACAATTCTGCTCTTATCAAAACAATAAAAGTCTTCAGCACAGCTGGCTTTTTCAAAGTCTAGATTCTGCAGCACTATGGAGAGTGCTGCAGAAACTTGTAACATAAAAAAATCATATTGTGATATTTATGGATCTGATAGGAATTCAAATGAAGGCCAACCATAGTCCAGTGGTAAGAAAGAGGATCTGGCCAGTTTCTGACCACCAGCAGTCCTGTGGGCAATATTGACAGGTGGTTGGGGTCTCCCATCTGTCAATCACTTGATAGTGCAATAATGTCAGGTGACCCCAAAAACCCATTCATTTGAAGTCTGCAATCTAAATGAATATTTGAACTTACAGAAAGCCCCACTGGGTAGATGCATCTTGACTCTACTGCATGCGCATATGAATAAAAGCCAAGGTGGTGTATTAGTTAGGGTACTGGACTAGAACTAGGGAGACCTGGTTTCCATTCCACACACAGCCATGAAGCTGCACGGATGAATGTCAATCTTAGATTAACCCACCTAAATAAAATGGAAAAGAGAGAAGCATGTGTGCTGCCCTGAGATGCTTGAGGAACAGGTGGGATAACAATAAGCAATAAATGTATGAACATTGCATTAAGTGGTATCACACTGCCTATTTGTTCTCATGACTGCTTCTCAAGGTAGTTTTTCAGCTACATCCATTCTATAATAAGTAAAAGTGTGAATTTAAAGCTACAACCCTGTATGAAATCACCTGGGGGTAAGTCTCATTAAACTCAGTGTCTGAGAGGTCATGCATAGGATTACGTTCTAAACACTGTAAACATTGAGGCTAATGAATGCAATGAGAAATAGGTAAGAAATGAAACATGATGTGATCCTGCTCGTTCCATTAGGATTGTTTGTTGTAATGTGTGGTCAGCCCCATCTGATGGTCTGAAAAGGGCTAATAGGCGAATGACTGATTTCCAATCAGTTTCGGGTGCACAAACAGGGATACCACATAACTGAACAGAAGCCATGGGACAGCAAATCCACATGCAAATCTACCTGGATTCTCCATGCAAAGTGCTTGATTTCTCAGTCTGGTTTAGTTATTTGTAAAATATAGCTGTAATAAAACACTCCCTGGGCTTACAAACAATAACCTTCTTAGCTTATGGAACCACTTGGCCTTCACCCTTTCAATATAGACATGTATTTTATTACCTCTACGGTCTCTCTGTAGTATTATTGCTTAACTGCTCATATACATTGACATTTACAGCCTTATCTGAAATTATGACACTTTGAAAAGAATGACAAATTTAGGACCCACATTCTCAGCTATAAGGCACCGTAATATTCAGTCCAGCAGAGTTATGATCATTTGTGGGGGGTGGGGGAAGCAGAAACACTCTTTCAGACCTCACCCAGCTCTCCCCAACTTATTGTGATTCTGTCATACCCTCCATCATTTATCCAATGAAAATAGGGACATCCTAAGGAAAAGCGGAAGGGATGCGGGTGGTGCTGTGGGTTAAACCACAGAGCCTAGGACTTGCCGATGAGAAGGTTGGTGGTTCAAATCCCCGCAATAGGGTGAGTGCCCGTTGCTCGATCCCTGCTCCTGCCAAACTAGCAGTTTGAAAGCACGTCAAAGTGCAAGTAGATAAATGGGAAGGTAAATGGCGGGAAGGTAAACGGCGCTTCCGTACACTGCTCTGGTTCGCCAGAAGAGGCTTAGTCATGCTGGCCACATGACCTGGAACTTGTATGCCGGCTCCCTCGGCCAATAAAGCGAGATGAGCGCCACAACCCCAGAGTCGGTCACAACTGGACTTAATGGTCAGGGGTCCCTTTACCTTTTAAGGAAAAGTGGTACATTCCGGGATCAAATCAGAAACCAGGATGGCTTCTCTAAATCAGGGACACCCCTGGAAACTAGGGACACTTGGAGGATCTGCCCTGTTACTAAACACAATTGTCTACAAATGTATCTACTTTTTAAAGTTATAGCTTGTTCCAGGAGTCCAACATTTTTCAAAAGCAGGACCAGATTTGATTGTTTTCTGTAATACTGCAAACCCATTTCTCCTCCACTCTGCAAATAATATCATTCAGATTCATTCAATTTTAGCTACTTATCAGAAATTCTCAAAACAATAATAATAATATAATAATAAATTTTATTTATATCCCGCCCTCCCCAGCCGAGCCGGGCTCAGGGCGGCTAACAACAGTCAAATAACAATCAAATAATAACACATTCTAAAAATATTTCATTATAAAAATTAGTTAAAATCAAATTGATGGCAACCGATTAAACAAAATTCTGTGCAGGTTGCCGGAGGAGGGAGTCAGGCTGCGCCCTGACCAAAAGCTTGGCGGAACAACTCTGTCTTGCAGGCCCTGCGGAAAGATGTCAGATCCCGCAGGGCCCTAGTCTCTTGTGACAGAGCATTCCACCAGGTTGGAGCTGCAGCCGAGAAGGCCCTGGCTCTAGTTGAGGCCAGCCTAACCTCTCTGAGGCCTGGGACCTTGAGGGTGTTATTATTTGTAGACCGTAGGTTTCTCTGTGGGGCATACCAGGAGAGGCGGTCCCGTAGGTACGAGGGTCCTAGGCCGTATAGGGCTTTAAAGGTTAAAACCAGCACCTTAAACCTGATCCTGTACTCCACCGGGAGCCAGTGCAGCTGGTATAGCACCGGATGAATGTGATCCCGCAGCGAAGACCCCGTAAGGAGTCTCGCTGCGGCATTCTGCACCCGCTGGAGTTTCTGGGTCAGTCTCAAGGGCAGCCCCACGTAGAGCGAGTTACAATAATCCAGTCTGGAGGTGACCGTCGCATGGATCACAGTGGCTAGGTCAGGGCGAGAGAGATAAGGGGCCAACTGCTTAGCTTGGCGGAGATGGAAAAATGCCGCCTTTGTTATAGCTGTAATCTGCGCCTCCATAGAAAGGGAGGTATCGAAGATTACACCCAAACTCTTAACGGACGGTGCTGGCACTAATTGCACCCCCGCAAGAGATGGGAGTTGCCCCCTCGATCCCATATCGTCCCGCCCCAGCCAGAGGACCTCTGTCTTCGAAGGATTTAACTTCAACCGGCTCCCACGTAACCATCCAGCCACAGCTTCCAGACATCTGGTCAGTGTGTCTGGGGCCGAGTTAGGATGGCCATCCATCAACAGATAGAGTTGGGTGTCATCAGCATACTGATGGCAACCCAGCCCAAAACTCCGGACAAGCTGGGCGAGGGGGCGCATAAAGATGTTAAAAAGCATCGGGGAGAGAATCGCACCCTGAGGCACTCCACACACCAAGGAGTGACGCGATGACAATTCCCCCCCAAGCGCCACCCTCTGTCCCCGATCAGAGAGAAACGAGCGCAGCCATTGAAGGACTGTGCCCTGGATCCCCACGTCGGCAAGGCGGTGATCCAGAAGTTCGTGATCCACCATGTCAAAGGCTGCTGACAGATCTAGAAGAATCAGCAGCCCCGACCCGCCTCGATCCAGCTGCCTGCGGAGATCATCTGTTAGGGCGACCAGAGCCGTCTCGGTCCCATGACCAGCACGGAAGCCGGACTGGAATGGATCCAAAGCAGATCCAAAACAAGAGTTTAATGAAGAGCACTAAGTATCCGAATTATTGAAGCGTCTCTTCCTCTTACTAAAAAGCAAAACTCTATCAACAGGGTGCAAGTAGAGTGGAAAGAAAACTTAGTGGGGAGGTACCAAAAAACCAAGAGAAGCTAAAGTTGAGGTGGAGCTTGAACATGGTGCTAAGTAAAACTGAAAAGCTCAAGAGATTTTGGTTGAAAAAAGGCTTTGTAGTGCAACAAGGACATTGTTTCAACTGAAACACATTGGGCTTTTAAATGTTTTACAAGACCTACATTTTATTTTATTTTAATTTCTTAGCACCATTTTGAAGCTCCATCTCTTCTTTTGCCTTGTTTCACCAACTTTCACCAACTTTGGAACTGCTTTGGGTTCTGTTAACTAACCTGTTGGCAAACTTTATATCCACTTATATACTTTAAACAAATGGTTAATTGCAGAACTGTTAGTGCTATAATGTAGTTATATTATCATTTTTATTATGGCTGCTTGTTATACTATTCATTAATGCCTGACTGCACTTTGAAGTTTTGCTCTATGTGGTTTATGTCTTAACATAAATAGTATCAGTTCATAATGTGTTTTCCTGATTGATATTTCTAAAATTAACTTAATGTTAATTTTTGTACTAATTGTTTTATTGGAATGTTTGTTACATTATGCTTTGAAATCAATTGTATTTGGCTTTTCATTTTTTTAGTTTGATGTACTGTAAAATTAACAACCACAACAACAGCAGCAGCAGCAACAACAATCATCATCATCATCATCATCATCATGGTTATCACATAAAATGGTTTATTTTAACCCCACTCCAGCTGCATCTCAAAGGAGAAGTGAAATTCACCAAGACTTTGGGAATGCTAACTGACCCTGATGGAATGTCACTCCTTGGCTCCTGTAGCAAATTCAGTTAAAAACAAGATGACAAAGTCAGTCAAACACTGTTTGCGGTATGGCATTTCTCAAAGTCAAATCATTGGGGGGATGACATTTCCATTAAAGCTAAGCTTACCTTTATAAAAAAAGGTGGGGGATTTTTATTCCTCTTTTCTTAGCCCCAACAGCCTATACCTTTCAGGTAAAGAAAAGTGATGTCACTATGTAATGCTTCCTTCAGCATATAAATCTAAATGGATAATTTCATATTCTGGCCCAGACTTAATTGGTTCGAAACCCTTTTGTACTCTGCTTTTTCTTTGTTGACTAATTTTGGGTGTTGAGGGAAATCAAGGTCAACAGTTTTGTTTTTACTAGGCAATGATTTGCCCTCAACAGTCCTTAATTGAATCTCCTTGGTAGGATAATGTTAAGCATATTCCCCAAATACACACGCCTGCATTTCTTATTGACTTCAGGGAGACCAGTACATGTCATTTATGGTTAGAATGACAGCTGGCTTGCTGTTTCTTATTTTAGGTAAGGATTCATATGGTAAGTACTATTGACTTGCAATTTTAAAATGTATTTTTACCTTAATGTTATATTTAAATCTTTGTAACACAAACCAAAAATGTTTGCCACTTTGTGATTCAATCATTATGCATTTGTTTTTGTGCAGATGTATGCATGTGTATGTATTTAAATCCATTGTACAATCAGGTGAAGATGTCATTTGCTATTCCGAAAGAGGTTAAACAACTGGTTATTCGGTTTCAGCTGAATAAAAGTGACAGGGAAGCTGTCTTTTTGGCTCAGTCTGCCAGCAGCAAAGAGGAAAGATTCCAAATGCAATTTATGAAAGGAAGTTAAGCAGTTTTGAAGAGCGTCACTGCATAAAGTTATCAGAATCTGCAAGGTAAACACTCAGCACCTGAGAAAAGAGAGGGGGAAGGAAATCCTTCATCACTCTCACTTTTCCCGGTACAAAATCTCTCCGGATTTCAAAAAATAGCAATCAAGAAAACAGAATAAATCATTAATGTTTAAATGCGTCTCAACATGTGGTGGTCTTCAAAAATATCAGTGGTCATCAATAAGGAATGTTTGTGAGACAGGATGGTCTTATCACTCCAGTATACTCACATCCGCTTTAAAGGCTTTCTATATCTTGGTTAGCTTTTTATTCGAAGCAAAAACCTATCAAATATGTATTGGTAAGCAGCTTTGGAGTACCTCTAATGGTTTTCTCCCAAGGGCACATCTAAGGCTTATCAAGTGCTGAAAACTTCTGGTCAAGGTCAGTGTTTCCAACACCTTCTAACTTTTCAGTAAGGAAAGGTTGGCATTTGAGGTTTAGGGTTTTGTTTTGTTTTAACTCTAAAAAGTGAAAGGCTTCATATAGAACATTTTTGTTAATACAGTTCCAGAAAGAAGTGGGGCATTTATATATAGAGGGGGGGGGGAGTATTTGATCCCCTGCTAAATTTGCCCATTTACCCTCAGCCGCCCACTGAAATGTGTGAGGAATACTGACCTACCTTGCAATACTGCACCAATATAATTTGGGTCAAGCACTAATTATTGTTATGACTGTTGTTTACTAGGTGTTGTCAGTCTCCAGTGTAGGAGTGGGCAAGCCTTTTCAGCTCAAGGGATGCATTTCCTTGTGATAAGTCTTCTGAGGGCCACATGCCAGTGGTGAGAAAGACCAGAGGCAAATGGAGACAGAGAAATGGATGTGAATTTTACCTTTGTACAGTGCTAGTTTCTACACAAATTCAAACTTCCATCCATGCAAGCAATAGCTTAAGGGCGCAATCCAGGCAGGCAAAAACCCTCAGGTTGCAAAGCAGGGTGCGTGATGTGCAAGGCATGTGAAGAGGGTGGTGGTAGCCTGCAGAGAATTCTGATAAAGAGGCCTGGGTGGCCTCCTTTGGCTCCAGGTCCTGAGGTTCCCCATCCCTGTTCTGGCGTTTTCTCTGTTTACAAGTGATCAACAAAATTATTTTGTCCATAGACCTCATTTTGCAAAGCAGTTCAGTGGAATCCGTCGTATACCTCAGGGGTAATTCAGGGTCGCGTTACTACAATTGTTCTATCTGCTTGCCAGATGAAATAATCTAGTTGAATCTGGCCAGCAATCCATTCTCCCTTTCTCCAGAATCTCTGCAAGATACCACCCAGTTAACTTCATTCACATTCCTCTTCAAGATGTACCTTTTAAAGGGACTGTCTTTTTGTTTGTTTTTGTTTTAAGACCTACCTTTTAATGAAACACTGACACACACAACTCCCCAGGAGTTCCTATACCCTACTGTAATTAATTCTGTAACCATGGCTAAGTGCATGTAACTGAAATAATCACAGGTGTTGGTCTGCAGTAGTCAAAACAAAATAAAAAACGAAAGCGCATACCAATAACAAACTTAGTTGGTCTCTAAGGTGCTACTGGAAGGAATTTTTTTTATTTTGTTCTGAAATAATCACACATTCTTTCTCTGTCAAATTTTAGATTGTAAGTCCCAGTAAACTTTTGCACCCTGTGAGGTACTTTACAAATGGATGGCACTATATAAATAAGAAACAAGAAGAAATAAGAATGCTGACCAAAATTAATACATTTACTAAAGGTAAAGGGACCGCTGACCATTAGGTCCAGTCGTGGCCGACTCTGGGGTTGCGGCGCTCATCTCGCTTTATTGGCCGAGGGAGCTTCCAGGTCATGTGGCCAGCATGTCTAAGCTGCTTCTGGCGAACCAGAGCAGCGCACCGGAAACTCCGTTTACTTTCCCGCCGGAGTGGTACCTATTTATCTATTTGTGCTTTGACGTGCTTT
Organism: Podarcis liolepis; assembly: GCF_965112155.1. Taxonomy (NCBI): domain Eukaryota; kingdom Metazoa; phylum Chordata; class Lepidosauria; order Squamata; family Lacertidae; genus Podarcis; species Podarcis liolepis. The sequence continues at coordinate 48,474,623 of NC_139564.1, read as the reverse complement.
CTAACTACTAGGTGGACAGGAGCAGGAACCAAGCAATGGGAGCTCACCCCATCACGGGGATTTGAACCGCTGACCTTCTGATCAGCAAGTCCTAGGCTCTGTGGTTTAACCCACAGCGCCACCCGTGTCCCAATACATTTACTAAAGCTACCTAAATTCTACAACTTAAGGAGGGAACCAATCAAATATGACAGTGTGATTTCCAAATCATGTGTATCATTGTGTTATAATTCAGTGTTTGTTGTTCCTTGTATTGTAACTAATTGCATGTAGTGACAAATCTTTCAAGTGAATACATTGTAATCCTCCTCTTTTGGATTACTGTATTTCATTGCCAGGAACACTATATTTGATTTGTTGTTCTGATGGGTATTCTATATTTTAATTTGAGGTTACACTTTCTCTTCCCTTTGTACACCATATATAATGTCAGTATCTTTCAGCCAACAAATGCCTAGGTAAACAGCAATGTATTTCAATTCATCCCAGAAGTTAATAATGAGGAGACAAATGCATCTCAACAGAGAGGGTATTCCGAAACTGGGAACCACCAACGACAAGGCCAACCCAGCAGGACCCAGCAGCAGCAGCAGCAGCAGCAATATAGGACAGGTTGGCAGGTGCAGTGTGGGTTCAAGAGAAGAAAAGTGGGAGAGCAACAATTCAGTAAGCAACCCAAGGCAACCATTTTCTCCTCTTTTCACCACCGTTTCAGAGTCCTTCCTGGATGAAGAATGTTGTTCAATTATTGTCATACAGCTTGAGTAACCGCCCCACACCTTGATTCTATTCTAGGCTTAGAGTGCCTTTTCTCTGTTCAAGTACAGAACAGCTAAACTGAAACAAATTAGTTCAAGTCCCACATAAATAAATGTATATAGCCTGCTCGGGGATATAAGCTGCAGTAGGTGGGTAATTTGTCTCTTGGCTTCCAGTCAGAGGCTCAAAAGTTTTTGCCTCTTTTGCCAGAATATGTAGGCATTGATGTGAAGGAGAGAAGTCATCAAGGTAACAGTGTTTGTTTACGGCCCACCTTTCTGCTAGGGGATTTCATGGGAAATACTGAGTCATCTATAAACTTCAAGGCAACTCTCCCCTCCCCCAATATGCAGTATATTAAAAGGGATATTATTCGTGCTTTCTGGCCCTTGGATAATCTGTTTTTCTAGGCCAGAGCTGCAACATTCCTCCCCCCCTTCTAAGTATTGCTTAATGTCCCACAGTGATGAAAGCCAGTGACATATAGTGTATTTGTTTTCAAGCTCTATAAATGCGCCATAGAAATTTGAACTGGGGGCAGTTCAAAGTCTTCATTTTTGCTCAGTCCTTTAGGAATTCACATTCATAATTTTGTTCAACCCAAAATGTCATTAGCGAAGCAAAACCATTTATTTCCCTACACTTTGATCTGACTTTATTTCATAATGAGAAGGAAACACTTTCCCAAATCCTATCCTTTTGTTCAGCGTATGTCCTTAAGTATGAGGCTATGGCCTGTGAATATATATGTGCATATCTCCAAGTCTTTGGCAGAGGGGGATTCAGCAGGATCATAGCTTAGTGATGGAACATCTGCATCGCATGCAGAAGGCTCCTAGTTCAATTAGGGTTTCCATATTTCAAACAGTGAAAAATTCGTTCTGCCAAAATTGCCCCCCAAATGCTGTTTTTGAGTTATTTACATGGGAAATAAGCAAAAACACTACTGACATAGGCTGCCATATGTCCAGATTTTCCCCACAATCTCTGGCATCAGACCGATGGTCTGAATTGGAATAGGACAGCTTCCTATGTTCCTACAGGATCAGGAGCTCTTGGGATTAAGAATCTTCACATACACAGTTGTGTATTCCTCTGCCTGGATTCCCTTTCTCCTGGTCTCGTATTTAGCCCTCTCCAGGTGTTTGGTTTCACACATACAGGTGGCTTCCACCATCCACACATGTGCTGACTGCACATCAGACCCATAGAAAGGGAACGTCTGAAGGATAATTCTGAGCACGTTTAGGTGAATGCAATTAGACTCCACCTCCTAATTAAGAAATGTGATATACATAGCGGTCAGCAAGGGTGCCAACTTGAACGAAATATGGGGGGCAGGGAAGTCCCACTCCACATAATTGTGAGCGCATGACACAGCACACACACATCATTTGAATGGCAATGCCCATCAAATTTCGGGAGGCGGCCCACTCAAATACTTTACTGGGCGTCAGAGAGACTTTGGCTCCCAGGAATTGGCTCCTATGGTGGTCAGTAGGGTTGAGCTGTGCTGTTTCCTTGACTTCCCGGCAGCAGAGTCACTGAGGTCTCCTGGGAGGGAGGGAGGGAGACGAGATAGGTGGTGACAAGGCTGGTGTGGTGCAAAAAGCCCAGAGGAGCCAATAAGGCATTCCTGCCTGTGTGTTTGCACCACAGTGACCTTGCCACTCCCTTCTCCCTCCTTGTAACCACAGTAACCCATGTACAGGGAGGACAGGTAAGCAGCACAATGACCCCCCCCCCCAACCTCATGCACCTGAACAGTTACTGCCTGATAACAGAGTATTTAAGTTCAAATGAATTTGTTTAAGTCTCCTTCAGATCTTTCCTCTCATTGCAGGGAGGTCTGAAGTGGAGCTGGCCCACCTAGAAAGTTTGGGGTGGGGTTTACATGAGTGCCAGCAGTCAGCCACTGTGAGAACAGGATGCTGGACTGGACGGGCCATTGGCCTGATCCAGTTATGTTCTTATGCCCATACCCACTCCCCACTTATATACATATTCAAGTAAATGTCAGACTAAGAATTAAGTCATGGGATGAACTGGCCTAGGATTAACCAAGAACAGGGATGTCCAACAGGTCAATTGTGATCTACTGGTCGATCCCTGGGACTTTTTGGTAGATCATGGTTGAATGCTGGCTCCTTGGTCCAGCCCTGCCGCCTCGCCCCGTCCTCAAGATTGCTTCAAGCTTGGAGCTCTCGCTGCAATACTGACTGTTTCATTAATGATCTCTTGATGAGCAACTTTTTCCCCTTTGCCCTGATCTCCCCAAAATACGGGATTTTACTCCCTAAAAAAAGTTTGAAAACTTTGACCTGAACCCCCCAAAAGGGGTAGATCACTACCAGTTTTTAATTATGTGAGTAAATCGCAGTCTCTTGGAAGTTGGCCGTCCCTGACCTAGAGCATTCTGAAATGTCAAGAATGCATCTGTCAGAAATATCACAAGCCTAGATTAGGAAACTATTAACAGGGAAAGTGACAGATTAAAGCACCCCCTCCAAATTTATTTATTTGTTTGCTTGTTTTCAGCAGTGATGATCTGGATTAAGAAATTTATTCAGTAAAAAAAGTATGCTTCTATAGTTTCAGTTTATACCAAATAACAGTATCTCTTTTCAGTAATATATAGAGCTCTTTCCATTTAGTAATATCAATGCCTTTGAAGCATTTCTACAGAGGCAATATATGAATAAATATTATAGATAGATGATAGATAGATAGAGATAGAGATATCATAATGTTATTCACTTTACCTTTGAAGTACCATTATTGTTTACTTCATTCATTGATTATGATAAAGACAGATAAAAATCTATTTTGTGCAATAAGTGGCTGTCATTACACATACATTTCCCAAGAGATACCTGTGTGAATGTGCTTACTGTGAACTCACAGAAAGCACATTCATGCATCTCAAAGATGATGATGTGCAAGGAAAGCTGTAAATAATGAGTGGTGAGTGACAGGAAATGTGTAGAGAGATGGGAAGCACACTGATCATAGAACAAACCCCAAGATCATTCATATGTATGAATTATCTCTATACTAGGTTTGCAGACATTCTCAACCACCAGGCAGCCCCTGCTACATATTTAGAGTAGCAAATTTGGAAGGGGGTAGTGTTGTGATGAAGTACTCAAGGGACCATGCCTGCATTCGATCTATGAGTAGCTTTTCCCAGTTACTAATAACAAAATCCTACACATGTTTACTCACTAATAGTGATGAAGAAATTCATTTCATTTCATATTTTAATGCAAATCTACCTAACTGACAATTTCTGGAAAAAAATACACAAACCAATATGCAACTGCCCTCTAAAATCTACACTTCTCTGATATAAACAGAATTGTATATATCAGATATACAGAATTGTATACAGAATTGTGTATGTTAGGAGAAACTGTGCCTAACAATGGATGCATTTATTATAATAACATGCAAAATCACATTATATATGGGGAATTTGCAAAATGTGTCTGTTTGACAAAATTATGTGCAAATGATCAGTATTTTTTCTAGAAAAAGGTGCCCTCACCATGATCCTCTCTCTGTCTCTCTCTCTCTCTCTCTCTCTCTCTCTCTCTCTCTCTCTCTCTCACACACACACACACACACACACTTTGTGCTCCCCTCCCCTTCTTCAACCTCTCTGCCTCTTCTTGCCTTGTTTGCTCTTCACACCCACCTAACATCCTTCCTTTCTCTTTCTCCTCCCTTCCCCTCCTCCCAGCCACCAGCCGCACTGTCCATACTCACTTCTACTGCTTGCCCCAGCCACAGAATGGAGGACATCTCCCTCCCTCCCCTCCTCCTCCCCTGCCCTGCAGACCTGGAAAGAAAGAGCAGAGAGCTAGCCCAGCTGCTTGCAGCACAGTGAGGCACTGGCATACCAGCACATCCAGGAGGAAAGAGTGCATTGTGGGGCAGCCAAGGGGGAATGGTGCAACCTGTTGACAGAGCGGCAACTGAAAACCCAAACAAGGGCTTCCTTTTCTTCATCACCACCACCTCACCCTCCTGCTTTTTACAATCCCCCTTTTAGCCATAGTTGCTTGCTCTCCCCACCCTGTACAGTGGTGCCCCGCAAGACGAATGCCTCGCAAGATGGAAAACCCGCTAGACGAAAGGGTTTTCCGTTTTTGAGCTGCTTCGCAAGACGAATTTCCCTATGGGCTTGCTTCGCAAGACGAAAACGTCTTGCGAGTGTTCTGATTTTTTCCCACTCCCCCCCTTTTTCTATGCCGCTAAGCTGCTAATAGCCTTTTAGCCGCTAAGCCGCTAAGCCTTTAATAGCCGCTAATCCGCTAAACCGCTAATAGCGCTAATCCGCTAAGCCGCTAATAGGGTTGCTTCGCAAAACGAAAAAACCGCTAGATGAAGAGACTTGCGGAATGGATTATTTTCGTCTTGCGAGGCACCACTGTATTTCAGTAGGCCTTATTCTCTAGTAAGTGTGTTTAGGACTGCAAACTTAGCAAGGAAAACACCCATATTTTTAATTCTCTGCACTCAGAATTGTGGACAGGCATTTTATATCATTGCTAGCCAGTATTTTCAGCCAGCAGTCCAATCAGATCACATCACCTTGCTACCGTCAACACAGCCTAGCATTTTTGCTGAAGGGGCCTCTTTTGTAACATACCTGATTCCGCTCCTCTCACAGCAATTTGCTTTCATTTTGCTGCTGGCACAAATAATATTAATAGCAATTCTGGACTTGATTAGAAGTTCGAAGAGGTGCCTTCAAGAGACAACATCCATAGTATAAGCTGTGTTTACTAAGAAGCAGTTTCCATAAAGAGTAAGTCCTTTAATTTTTACAGCATAATGCTAATTGCCCTTTCTGGCTTGTCCTGCATGAACCTCATGAAGTTTTTGCTTCATCGCAGGCATTATGTAAAATAAAGGACGGAGGGTATCTTGGCCATGTGTATGATCCATAATTAGAGGGATGCTGTAAGCTACTAATAAAGAATCCAGATGACAGAGAAGCTGGTGCATAACCTGGCTAGCCTGAAAGGTTTTACAGACTGTTAATGACACCTTGATTGAAGCCATAAGAGGTGACTATGAAGCTCACCAATTACTGCATCACAGCAACATCATGAAACATAATACCATACCAGTTTTAGATTATACATTGTTCTACTGCAAAGCAAACATCTCAGCATGCAAGTTTGGGGCTTCACTTTGGCCCCACTTACTTTAATGGGACTAAAGTGAATATGGTCCATATATTTTGCTTATCTGAGCTTTTTCCTGGGCTTGTGGCTTCTTCACCCAGTAGGCTATATTATTCGGTAGAATAATGGCTCTAATTCATGCCTTCCCACAATAGAGGATATTATAAACCAAAGCATTCCAAACTGGTGTTTTCCTGTTTTCCCAAAGTCTTTATGGGGAGTGCACAATTTTCTGTGCAGTTTATTCCATTTCTGGATTTTAGAGTCTCTAAAAACAGGGGACATGGCTCCCAATTATGAGGTGAGCCTGCTCATATGCCCCTCTCCCTTTACTGTCACACCTTCCCCAAATGTGCGCAAAGGGGGCAGGGCCAGCTTTCATGCAATTTACATTTCTTTTCATATTCTCTGATAGCTCTGCTCCATTGCTGAAAACTAAATATGAAAATGCAGAGTTTTTTCTTTCAAAAGGGAGTCATTTAAAACCTCATTTACAAACAAGCAAAATGTTTTAAACCCATTTACCCCAGGCTTTAGACTTTATTAAAATATTTAATGTTATGAATTGACCTTTCTGAGCTGAAGAAAGCAAAAATGAAAGAATAACCAGCTTTTCAAGTCTGATTGTTGCTTTCTTTAATTGGCAAGTGTTGTATCTTGGAACAGTTTATAGAATGGTTTAGGAAATGTCAGATTACCATGAAATAGTCTTCCTTTCAGAAAACTGATAATAAATTCACCAGTGCTTTGTACATAATACTTTTTTATTTTTTTCCAAGGTCAGAACAAGTAAGCATATTCTTTCTTGTCTATGGACCGCTGACAGTCATTTTCTCTAAAGAATAAAACAAAATTTAGCTAATACATTTTGTATTGAAGCATCAGTCTGCATGTGAGAAGCAACAAATTATTTTTCATTAAAAAAGAAAAAGAGGCTGGGACATTGCAGGTGGGGGAAATAGTTACAGCCTCAAGTCATTCAAACACAATGCTCCTATGGAACAATCGTATACACAAGTTGTCGCAAACCAACTCAGGTTTAAACTGAGTAATTTAAACTGGAGTTAAGTTACACCAGATACAAACTCTGTTCAGGAATGGGGCTGCTGGCGGAGGGAAAACTAGCCTTTGAATCAGTGTTCTCTGCTGGGTTGTATTTTCAAAATAAAAATTATAGCAAGCCTTTTATTAGACCAACCAAAATGTTGCGAAATAATAATATAATAATAATAATAATAACATATTATAAATACATTGCAATAAATAAATAATAAATAAAAGTTTGTTCTTAGAAAAGTGGCATTGGTCTGTCTAGCACAGCTGTGACTGGACTCAACAATAAAGAGATGGGACACATGAAATGGGCAGAACTAAGACCAAGAACAAAGGTGTTTTAATAATAACATCTGCAGGGGCCATGAAAAGTGCAGGAAGCTAACCTAAACTTCAAGGTTGGGCAAGCCAAACCCCATCCGTATCAAGAGGTTTGTTAAATGTGTGTCTAATAAGCACAATTTCCACGTGAAATATGCTCTACTCACATTTATATTGAGTGGAGATAGCGACACAGAAACCCTTACATTAAGCAGCCCCATGTGATTGCGACACTGGTAGGAAGGACTAGGGTGTGTGCGCACAACACAGTGGGATCAGAGTGATCCCTCCTGCTTCAAATTGTGAGTGCCTTGGATGCAAATGCACTCGTACCTTGGTTCTCAAACAGAATCCGTTCCAGAAGTCCGTTTGACTTCTGAAAACGTTCAAAAACCAAGGTGAGGCTTCCGATTGGCTGCAGGAGCTTCCTGCGCTCAGTTGGAAGCTGCAGAAGCCGCATTGGATGTTCAGGTTCCAAAGAACATTCGCAAACCGGAACACTCACTTCTGGGTTTGCGCCGTTTGGGAGTCAAAATGTCGAAGTCGCAAGGTGTTTGAGAACCAAGGTACGACTGTATAACTAAGACCTACCCTCAATTTGAACTTTGTCTTGTTATATTTGGGATAAGCCATGAATGCTTATTATGCCAAAAATTTAGACCTTAGATGTTGGATGTGAACACTTCCCCCTCCCCTTCCCAAACTTTGGCTCTAATTAAGTGCCATGTTTACTGTCAGAAACATATTTAGTGATTTGTTCTTTTTAACAACATCCTCACTAAACAAGAACATCTGTTTCACATTCTCTTCCCATTTTCAAGACGAGCTATTGTCATAAAATTTCCAAATGTCACACTCTCTGAAGAATAATGAATGTGGATGATGAAAGCATTAATTACTCAGGGGTGAAGTAATATCACCTCTACCTCACACCATTTAAAAAACCATCTTTTCCCTAGCAATGTGACTAGAAAACAGTATGTATGCAAAAAATTTCAGAGATACCATTGATGGAATCTTTGGAGAAGTTGGAGATGGCATTTATAAGTGGTCCATGTTTCACAAGCATACAATAGCTTTGTAAAGAAGCATTTTGTTGGTAGTACAATAGCTTTGTAAACAAGCATTTTGGTTTCCCTGCAAATGTCCCGGTCCTCAAACACTCTGTGTTTCAGTTGGGAGAATGCTGCACTCGCAGAACTCAGGTTATGCTGGATTTCAGCATCCATGTCAGCCCTTGTGAAAAAATAGCTGCCCAGGTAGGAAAAGTGATCAACATTTTCCAACGTTACACCATTAAGTTGGATTTGTGGCACTGCAGAGGGTTTGTTTTGTGCTTGTTGGTGCAGCACTTTGTTGTTGTTTTTTGGATGTTGAGCAATAGGCCAAGCTTTTTGTAAGCTTCTGCAAAGCTATTTAGGATGGTTTGGAGGTCATCCTCTGAATGTGTACACACTACATTGTCATCATCATATTGAAGCTAAATGATGGAGGTTAGGGTAACCTTACTCTTTGCTTTCAGTCTACTCATGTTAAAGAGCAGGTACTGCATACCCTTGAGTACCCCCAGAAAAAAGACATTGGGTACGGGAAACCGAAGGGGGGACTGGAGTGGAAATGAATATTTATCTTTATTTTATCTTCAGCTCTTTATATCTTATTCCATTATATCTAACAGATGTTACTAAGCACCTAAATCTTGGAGGAAACTGATTTTCTAGATTTCAATTGAAGTTTAGGCCCTGTTTTGGCACAAAAACTGCTTCGGTCACCCTGTATGATTACCTATGTTTGGAGAAAGACAGGGGAAATGTGTCCCTTTTAATTCTCCGCAAGCTCTCAGTGGCTTTTGTTGCCATAACCATGGTATCTCTCTGAAGCAGCTGGCTGGCGCTGCTTTGTGGTGGTTCCAGTCCAACTTGGATGGTCATTTCCAGAAGATGATGCTTGGGGAGTGCCCATGAAGCCTTCAATGCAGGGTTCCTCAGGGTTCAATTTTATCCTTCATTCTGTTTAACATCTACATAAAACTGCTGAGTGGGGTCTTCCAGAGTTTTGGAGTAAGTGCCAGCAATTTGCTGATGACACACCTGGAAATGCCAGGAATTGGGATCTTCTGCATGCAAAAAGATGCTCTGCCACTGAGCTAGTCCTTATCATCTGTTGGAATTAGGGAGAAATGGGCAGAACTTTTGCACATGTGTGTCACTTTTGCTTCTTTTTTCTTTCTTTTCCATTTCACTGGGGGTGGGGTGGGAACATTGCTCATTTGTATCTTAGTCCTGAGGCTCATCTGGTTAAATCTTCACAATCTGAATCAAAAGCTATGAGCTATGATCTTTAACCATGTTCACACTTAAACATAGTCAATACAAATTAAACCTAACATTTATCGTTGTTGGCATACTTTCCATTAATAACTTTAATGGAAACATTTGGAGAACAATAGGCAATTTTCCATGCAGAAAGATCCTGCCAAAAGAGAGGTTTTTGGCTGGCACAACAAATCCTTAAATAATTGCCTTCAGCTGTCTGAAGCTGAATTTTTGGCTTAAAATCCGCCAAGATGGCAGAGGGAGCATGATAGAGAGATAGGATTATGACAACCCTGTAATGCAGACTTTCAGTCTCCTCTGACTAACCTGCAAAATGTGGATAATGGCACCAGACTCTCTTTCAGTCCCTAACTCCTCTGTCTAGCCTGCAATACGTGGGTAATAGCACCAGAGAGTGCCTCTATTGTAGTCCAGGGTTACTGGGGGATGCACCTGGAGTAGCTTGATTATGGACTGAACCAGATGTTACTATGACTTTCCCCGAAGAACATGGAGAAAATGGATTAAAACATCATCTCCCAGAGCACCATGTCTCCAATTTTCAAAGGAGCCCAGATGAAAACTATGCTAGATCCTCATTATGGCTCCCCTGAGCTATGTCTGGTTTGGTCCCATATTAGAGTTATCATAAACCACACTCTCTTAGGTTCAGCACTACTTCTTTATTGGCAGTATGCAATATTAATGGACTACAATACAAGGTTGCTGTCACTCAGGGAAACTTGGATCACTGATTGCATCTACTGAGGCTGTCAAACTCAGCAATAGGGATTCTGGGAAAGAACTCTTCTGACATTTTTTCTACATGGTTCTACTGATAAAATCTTATGGTCACATATTCATATATATATATATATATGTATATCCCCCCACAAAACATCCACATTAAACCAAAATAAACTGCAGATTGCCGCTTCAAACAGAGCTGAAGTCCTGCAGACCACACTAGAGGCATACATATCAAAGAGAAAGAAATCAACACTGCAATAGTGAGAATGTCTTATTATCTGGGGGTGAGTTAAGGGGGGTTCCCACCACAAACTACAAACTAGCCATCAATTTACATGCATTTCTCTGCTCTGTCAGTTTCTCTTGTTAAACTGATTCCTGTCAAATTAAGCCCATTCAATAATACGCTTGGACTTACAAAGAGCAAAATAGGCAAGAAGTATTATAATTAGTTTTCAGATAATTCAGTGATTTGGGGGGAATTTTTATTTTTATTTTTTAATGACAGAGTGTTTCGCTTGGCATTTTCAAAGTGTTACATACTGACACTGGCTTCAGGCTGAAGTCCCAAGCCCTGTCGTGTTGTGTCCAGTTCTGTACAGAACACAGCCCTTGAGGGAAGATTGCCCTGGAATCGAGTTAATGAAAGTATTGACAGACTCAACTGTGGCATCCTAAACAAGATGCCCTAATGATAACACTGTCTCCTACCAGAGGCTAGTCAGAAAATTGGACACAACTCAGTGCAATGTTCCCCCCCCCCCCCCGAAAAAAACAAAAGATGGAAATAAGCTTTAATATACAAACCTGTCTGACTGCCAAAAATGCAGAAGGAGTTCATGGAAGATAGTCAGAAGCAGTTTCATGTAACTGGGGCCCCCAGAAACTGAGGATCAGGGATAGTTGGGAAGGAGTCAAATAAATTAATCATGGCCATAAATAGGTATCATTTGCCTGCCTCGTCCTTGTCATAGTCTTCTTCCCGCTGCTACAAAAGTTTGTTTCTCTCTTTCCCTGTTACCTATGCATATATATTTTTTATTTGAAAAATGAATTGCTTTGAAATGACTCTGCCTTATGACACATCAAAGCAGCTAAGAGCCATTTGAAATTCATAAGGATTCAACACTAAACTTTTAATGTGAAAACCTTCAAATGGGACAGAGGTAATATAAGTATAATAAGTTTGGGTATCGGGCAAGGGAATCCAAACCCCAGTTAAGTAGCAGCACAGCATAGCACAGAGGTGGAGCCATGGCCGCATTCACCACCCTGTAATCCCACTAGCCAGGGTGGAAGGAGAAAAGGCAGGAAACTCAGTATGCCAGCCTAGAGCTGGTACAGGAATCAGATTCAGATTGGGGCCAATGCTTTCAAGTGATAGCTGTGCGGTCAACTCAGGACCAGTAGATTGTGGGACAGCTCAGTGCTTCCTTCTCTCCACCCCTGGATCACCCAGTTTGGGGCTTTCCGAGTGCTACTGTTGGCAGAGATCCCACCAGTAGTGCTTCTATCCACCTACATATTCATGAGGTAGCAGTGATGGAGGCTGGAAGATATGGACTGATGGACACCCTCTGGGAAAGTGGCATGCCCCAAGCAAAGGGAGTTTGGATTGCAGCCAAAATGCTTGCCTAAATAAAAGATAGACCTCTTTTCTACATGTTTATTATTATTTTTTTAAACAAGACCACCACTTTTGGATAGATAAAAGAGGATGATAGCAGATGAAGTTAAAATCCAGGTTCCACTTGGATATGCTCAGTACAGTGGTACCTTCATACTCAAATGCCTTGGTTCTCAAACGCCAAAAAGGGGGAAGGAAGTGTTCCGGTTTTCAAATGCTTTTCGGAAGCCGAACGTCCAATGCGGTTTTCAGGTATTATTTCCAGAGCACTTGCACCAATCAGAAGCTGTGCCTTGGTTTTCAAACATTTTGGAAGTCAAACGGACTTCTGGAACGGATTAAGTTTGGCCCTCTTGTTTTTGCTATTTATTTTGCGTTTTTGTTTTTGAGGCTTTTTTGGTTAATTTGTTTTTCAGCTACTGATCCGTTGTTGAAATGGATAAAAGCCCTTCCCCCCCCCCATCCAAACAATGACTATCATCAGGTAAGTGCAGGTAAGAATGTTTTTTTATCATCTACAAACCTGTCTTATTTATTTTATAGTACATTGATTATTGCTTTTATTTTATGGATCAATGGTCTTGTTAGATAGTAAAATTCATGTTAAATTGCTGATTTAGGGGTTGTTTTTAAAAGTTTGGAACAGATTAATTGGTTTTGCATGACTGTCTATGGGAAAGCATGCCTTGGTTTTGGAGCACTTTGGTTTTGGAACAGACTTCCAAAATAGATTAAGTTTGAGAACTAAGGTACCACTATATCAGGAAATTAGGATACAAGGATCTGTCAGTTTCAGTTAAACATTGTTGGGTGAAGAACTGTATTGCAAAAATCAAAGAAGTGCAGATTCCAATGGATAGCTGCATTTTGGTTGACATATTGTTTCAACTGAGAGTTAGGAAGTTCACCAAATGGAATTTCTCCCCCATTCCCACATGAGAGATAATGGATTAAAAATAATAATAATGAAAAGGGGTTAACTGAAAAGTTAATAGCATTCAAAACAAAGGAAGAAGAAAAAATAAAAATTCAACAATTAAGCTTGAGTGTCTTGTTTACACAAATGAAAAATGAATGTCAATGCCAAACCTTTGATTTCTTTCTGGTTTTACAACATCAGAAAAACAGTGTGTGGGGACTTCTGGAACTGAAACATGAACTGCATCACAGTCAGCTTCTATATTGACAACCTCTAAATACTTCAAATGTGCATTAGTAAAGTGATCTCTTGTGTACACAGATATAATAAGTTAATAAAATAAGGATGTGAAGGTCTCCGTCTTCTCTTTGCATGTAAACCCTACCCAGACCTTATTTAGATTATGTATATTTGATTTTACAGATTTCCTGATTTTATCTGTATTTATTTATTAATGGGTTTTATATTATCCATGTGCACCACTTAGATTTTTTAAAAAGAACAAATCAATTGTTGCCTTCACCCTGCCAGGATAAAACACTGGGAACCTTTAAAAGTACTTTTCATTCAGAGATATTGTGCTCAAACTATGATGGGAACCTGTGACAACTTCCATTAACCTCATCCAAGATGGCCCTGATGACTCAAGTAGACATGCACCATTCCCACAAGTTTAACAGATGAGATGGTAAGACAGATCTAGACTCTTTTCCTCCTGCCACTCCCCACCCCACCCCCAGCCAAATCACAAGAAATCACAGAAAACCAGCACTTCTCTATTACAAAACTTACAGTCTTAAGCTTAACCTTAAAGTGAATAAAATGTGCATGCAATCAGGCTCTGGTTAGTTTGTTCTAGATTAGCCCATTCCAAACTGAGTATGAAGAATTGTGTCCATCACTAACAAGGAGTGGGCTCTTCTGAAGGCAGGTGCTTCAGAGGGCAAGCAGAGGAGAAAAAGGCAGTAGCAAATTCAGATCAGGAAAAAAATAAAGAGGTAAATTGTGTTGGAGGAAACAATGCAAGCCGACAAAAGCTCCCAGAAGTTCTCCCAGCTTGGACTCTTAACTATCTCTCTTTGTGACAGCAGTCCTCCCCTGCTTTCTGTCCTTGCTGAAAAATACCAGGTGGCAGCAACAAAAAGAGCAGCCTTCATGAAACTCATGTAACAGCAGCAGTGGTGGTTTTCAGGGGGGATGGAACTCAGGACACTGGCACTGTGCTACCACTTCTGCTGTAGAGAAAGGAAGGTGCAGCAGCATGTGGGTTGGTGCAGGAATGTGGGGAGATGTCTAGACTGATGATATCTTAGGGATATCTTAGGCCCTGAGTTGAAATTGAGCTAATTTGGGGTCAAATCTTTCTTTTAATGAGCCTGTTTTAGATGATCCCATTCTGAACTGAATGTGGCGATGCAGAAGCTTTTCTATCACTAAAATGGGTTCCTCTGAAGGACAGGGGGTACTTTGTATTTTTGCACACTGCAACACAAACCTGTTTCAGTGAAAAGATCTGAAGCTTAATTTGACACAAAAGCGTGTGTGCTTCAACAATTAAAAATTTAGGAAATCCACTTGTAAAATATATTTAAGTTCCTGTTTATCACTTTGAATGAGCAAGCTGGTCTTCCAAGAGAGGAACTTGTTTCTCTTGGTGAATTTTACTTTTGTCACTTAAGTGTTAACTAACATTTTGGAGCATTTTATACGGAAAAAGAAAGAAACACTTATTTTGTATCTAAATTCCAGGCTCTTTAGATAAAGGTATTTATTATAGGTTTTCACCAAAAGATATCACTATCAATCAAATCCATCATGTGTGAGTCTTACTTTATCATGACACTGAAGTATATACACCACCAATTGCAATTTGGGGAGGGGGAGGCCTTCATGATCAGCAAAATTAATCATTGCTTTAGGTCCCACATGTCCACTCATGAATTGATCATTAAAAATAAACAAACATTGAGATGATATATCTACTCCTAGTCTAAAAGCATAATTATTCCTCCCTGATTGATGTGCTAGAATACAGTTATATGAACCTGTATGCTTTGATTATAACCCTCGGTCAAATTATAGCATCAATAAACTGCTCAACGAGAAAGATCAGAGAGAAATGCAATGCATCCTTAGGAGGGAGAAACCCATATGCATGGAAAGAAGAAATTACACTGACGCAAAGAAGAAATAATAATGGCTACGACTGGGACTTGCACCAAATTGTTTTCCATTCCTTATTGTACAATAGTTAGTCAGGATTCAAAGCCCGCTGAAATCTTTACTAGTCTTTTGGGGGGGGTTCTCCCTTTATTTTCCCCAGCCCCCTAAAGATATTTGTATTTTGGCAAAGTTTCAGGGTTCCCCCATGTATGCTGATACTCCACTTTCATGGATGGATGGCATCAATTTTTTCTAAAGGAAGACCAGCACTTGGAAAACAGATGTCACAATTAGTGTGTATGAGTGTGTTTGTCCCCGTCTTTAAAATAAATTAATTTCCTTTCTTTATTCTAATAATTTAGAAGTTGCCCACGAACCACACAGATCCTAGGACAACAACAAAAATACAACAAATGCAAAACATAATTCAATGGAGAATCATAACAACTAAAACAACAACATGTAAAATCCAAAAAGCAAATTGAAACAAAATATAATCCTTTTATAATGCCTGGGCACACTGGAAAGCCTTAATCTGACGCCAGGAAAAAAAAATCCACTAAACATCTTGATTCGGTTTTAATGATTTTAATTATCTGTATCTGCCTGATTCTCCTGCCATATTTGATATTTCCAGTGTAACTAAATACCTGATAATTTTGTCATTCACTAGTACCCTCTCGGAAAAGGAGAAAGAGAAAAAGATTTACATCAAAAGCACCAGCATGTTGCATCTACTTCCTTATCTACCACTGGCTGCCTCCAAGGTTTTCAAAAGCTATTCTTGCAAACATGTTGTTTAATGTGAATTCATCTTTCTCTAGTTTTCCTTAGCATTGCAGTAATTAACAGTCACCAAGAGGCAGTTTAATTTAGCACAGAGTCCAAAGTTTAACTAAATTAAAACACACATGCAGACAGAGTTAAATTTAGAACCATAAGGCAGATCACCAGGAGAACACTCCAAAATTTGGATTTCTCTAGTCATTAAACACATTTAACCAGAAGCATTTAATTTTTAAATAACTCAAGAGGAAACACTCCCGTGTTCTTTAATCATTTAAATTTATGTTTTCTATGCCAAGAACTTGCGTATAGCAGCCTTATTATAACAATTAGCAATGTGATTTTCTGGAATTCTGTGTGACATGATTCATTTATAATTTTCATTTATAATTTTGTAGAATACTGCTTGAACCTGTAGGATTGAGAAGTGCCATTCTTCTCACGTTAGTGGAATATTCCCATAGACAATCTCAGAGTTGCATTAAACACTTAAAATCAAGGAATACAATTAAACACACCTAAAAGTATATATTAACCAGTTTAAACTGCCCTGATATCTACGCATACAAATTTCATACATGAATGAATGAACAAACAAACCAGCAGGAGAACTTATATCATACAAAAATAATGAGACTAAACCCTGCCCTTGCAGACGACCGCACTGTCTGGAGACAGGCAGTCAGGTCATGCCGTGACCAGCCAAAGAATGGCCGCTGGGAGGAGGGCAGAGAGAAGAATTGAAGCAGAACAACCAGACACATTCATCATCACCCAGCTGCAACAAAACATGTTTCTCCCGTATTGGTCTCTGCAGCCACAGCAGGCACTGTAACCTTCCAACAGTTTGACTTCACCACAAAATGTGCACTTCTGCATTTTCTCTCAAGACAGATAGATGCCATCAACATTATGAATATAAAGCACGGATTATTGCAAACATATGTGTCTTCACCTGGTGCCAGCATGCATGAGATTCAATGCCAATGATATTTCAGAGGGAATGGAGTTCTCTAACTGTCACATTTCCACTGAAAATGTCCTCCTTGGGGTTGCCACATAATGACCGCCCAATAACTACAGCACCATCAAGGCCTCCCCTCCAGATCTCAAAACACAGGCAGGTCTATATGGGAAAGGTGCTCCTTCTTCATATGGTCATGATAGGTTGCACCACATAGCCTAGTCACCACATTTCATATGAGCTGCATTTTTCAGACTAATTTCAAGGGCATCCCTACCTACAGCATGTTACAGTAATCCAACATAGATATTGCCAATACCATAGGTCACTGTGACTGTTCCATACAGTGTTGACTGGAGGAAATTGATCTATTTCTGTAACTGATATCTCCCTCTTGGACTCAAACCAGATTCACAAGGGGTCAGGAAACTCTGCAGTCAGTTCTTTGGAGTTGTGCAAGCAGCAGGGATTTCAGTAACCCTTGCCTTTTAAATTCCTTCCAAACAAACCAGCAAGAAACCATGTGATGCTGTAGGACCAAAATAATTTTCTGACTGTATGAAGGTTGTCTAGGTAGGTGAATTACTTCAGTCATCTATATTTTATCATTTGAGTTCTCATTTCAGTGAAATATTTGGAAGCTGAATTGCATTTTGCTGATTTAACTTATTTTTTTCATGAGGTAAATTTGACTTTCCAGGTTAAGTCAGATACATACACAATTAATTTTTCAGATTTTTAAAACTGTTACTCCACAATCACGGACATGGGAGTGGTGGTTCCACAGCAATGATGTTTTTATTTATTTATTTGCTGATAATGAGAAATAGACGAGAGATTATGAAAGAAAAGTCTCTATGGAACATAGCCATGGGGGGGGGGGCAACAGGGGCTGTCAGCTGCAGAATTTGGTGGCTACTGTCTGAGTGGAGAGCTGGGCTGAGCAAAGCAAAATATAGGTGGATGAAGCAAAGAGAAGACTGGGAAGAGGATGATCCAAGTCTATTTCTTCCTCCAACAATGCTAAAATAATGTTAAACAAAATTTTGCTCAAAGTTCATGTATAGGGACATTGGGAAGGCTATGATGTCAAGGATTCTCCAGTGGAGAACTTGAATTCTCCATAAAATCATGAGGAGCTCATAAAAGATTAAAATACAAGCAAAAATCTAACAGGAAATTATTTGCCGAGAACTTTCAGATCCTCCCTAGCACAGAACATATAATACACTCTGGTAATCCTCTGCCTAGAGATGTCTTGTTTTATTATGGTACAAAAAGCAGCACTCATGCAAACCACACACAAAGACTGATCCCCAACCAAAAGAAAGGTGATGGAGAAATTGAAGGATCCAGTGCTTAGATAATTTGCCATTGCTTACTGTCTCTAGGACTACTCCTGGTTAGAATGAATACATTTTGGACTTCATACCACTTATCTCTGCCAGATAAAATGGCTATAAACACATCCAAGGTAAGTTGGTTTATGTGCAGCTCAGTAAAGTGTGAAGCATTCAAAATCTTCATGGATCATTGTGACTGCAGCCAACTCTACTGTGTAATTCATGAATTCCCTGATTAATACGCACATTATCCACTGCTGTAATGCTACCAGAGTTGTCAGCTCTCCTACTGACTTCTATAAAAACAGAGCTAAGTCAGTGCTGTGTGCTTTAGAAGATGATAAATGCCATGCTTTGCATGCTACTTACCTATTTATTTCTCTACAATAGAGGAATCCCACGGGGTCAAGTGAGAGTCTTACTGCTGCATTCAGCAACAAAATGAACGAGTCACATATTTGTGAAAACAGAGGTTGACCTACCAAGGTAAGATTAATGATCTTCCTAATCAGTGAATTAGTTAAGAGACAGAAAATATTTTCTGCCACTGGTTTGCAATTAAACCAAACTATGACGTTGTGGCGCACAGCCCCTTAACTGTTTTGTTGAAATCGATGGCAGTTTTGTCATCGAGCTCAACAGAACAAACAGCAGACCCCAGCATCATTGAAATGTTCGCCAATAGGCTGATATAAAAACTGTGGTTAAAATGTGAAGTAATCCAATTATACCCTCATAAAAGGGCATGATGTGCGATGCAACCAACGTAACATACTAAAACAATATCATTCACACCCAAAGCAATAAACATGCCAAATCAACCATTGTATTTCATGAATAAGCTTGGTTACAAACAAGGGGAATGCAGCAAATCAATACGTTTCATTACTCAACACACAGATAGGAGAGACAAACCAATTCATTATGCACATAACTCAGAATGGCTCACATAAAGCCAATATGCCATGTCCTAGGATCTCTGTATTTTGCTGCCTGCAAACAAGATGTTCAGCTGTTGAGAGGCCAGCTGATGATACTGGTGCCTCAGAGTGGATGAAAATGCTTATCTCTTTTGAGAAAAGCTCAGCTATTTTTCCATATTTGAAAATGTGGCTGCATTGGAAACTATTCTTTCAGCTAAAGTGAAAATTAAAATGAGCAGATTGCTAAATGGGATATAAAAATTGGTTTAATTCAGCTTGATAATAATATATTGAGTCTGGAAGATGACACACTCTCTCTCACACACATACTCTCTCTCTTGGTTACCTACAATTATTCTAAACAGAGCATGTCAATTATTTTAGATATCATTGAAAGCAGCTATCATGAAAAATGCAAAAGGACTTCATATATATTCAGTGTGGCCTTATTGTCTGAATGCCTGCATCTTTGTGCTTGCTGACAAAATTGCAAGCCTGTCAGCGTGTAAAGGACAGATCATTCCATCTCTTTAGTGATGAAGTTTCAAATCCACAAAGCAGGAGCTATCTGCCCTTTGAGATGATTAGGATGCCTCAAACCTGACAGCTGGGGATAACAGCTTTCAAGAATTCTGGAAATGAAATCATACCTATGTCTAAGACAACAAAAGGCAGGTGCGCACAAAACTGAAACGGACAATGAGAAACATAAGGCTGGAGTGATCTTTATGTTTAGTGTGATCACTTCAAATACAATTTTGAAGAAAATGATTGCTTTTGATTTTGTTCATGATATACACAGATGAGGGCACCAAAAACCCATATGGGTGTGAGGTTTGCCAAGGAAGGAATATTGAGGCAAACAGATGGCTGTGCCATTACCATATGGCTCATTGGAAATCGGACCTTGTTAGGGCATTTTGCCATTAGAAAGATCTAATGTTATTGTTGCACTAATATTTTAAGCAGTATAACAAAGTATTCCAAAGCTATTGTATTATATTAGCATAAAATGAATGGTGCCAGTGAGATTGTCTAGATATGATCCTGCTAAAATGCACAGAACAGATTATTTGAACGCTGCTTTCTCTTCCGGCTTTCCACACAGAATTAAACAAGATTGGTGCTTAGGTATGTTTCAGCATAGAATCTTTAAAGATCATAAATTCTATCTATTTCCAGTCTGAGTTACTTTCACATTTCACTCATTATTCTGTTCCATTCCATTTGTCTGCAGTTCTTCTTTTAAAAAAAATCAACTATCTCACCATAGGTATTTAAATGTCTCCCCTTTCAAAACACATGCATATTTTAGTACTTTTAAACTGTTGAGAACCTTGTTGCAACATCGGCTGTAAAAACTGGTAGATAGCAGCATTCCAATCTGCATTTTAGTCTAAGAAGTGTGAATTGAGGTGATCAAATTCCTCAAGGATCCCTAAGATGTCTCTCTCTCTCTCTCTCCCTCTCTCTCTCTCTCTCTCTCTCTATTTGAAGAGGAAGTTCTTATTAAAACCTTTACAAAACATTTCATCATTTTGCTTTAACAAGTGAGAAGGAAAGGAAGGTATGGGGGCCTTCAATGCTTCTTTGGGACTCTTCATATTGCCAAATGTGTACAATGAGGTAGCGGATTAGTGGATCAAAATAGTGAAGAAAACTAATCCAACATCATATAAGTCACAATTTTTGAGTGAGAATGCCTCCAATAATTTGTTTCAGAGATACCTTTCCATAGAAATGAGATTTATTACCCAGGAGAATCTTCCATCTAAAAAAATAATGCTTTGAACATGAACCTTAAGAACTATTGTAATCTAGCATCGCTACTCACATCTATCAAGGCACTGTGTTATCCCCAGAGAACAAATCTAAAAGAAGGAAAAGAAACAACTTGAGCACTCCATAGTTATTAACAAACAGAATGTCTGTCAAGTTTCCTAAGTGCTGTGGACATTACGCAAAGTTTGATTATGAAAAAAAGAAAACTACGCTGTAAATCCTGGAGAATTTCTGAAGTTAAATGGAAAGCCACTATTCATTGTCCTTTGACTACTTACAACCTATATATCTGACTTGTTTTCTCTGCCACCCTCTATATGGGTTGTTCTTTCTAATTATTTCAATTACTTCCAATAGATGCTTCTGTGCACTTGCCATATGCATTCCCCAAGTATTCAGACTGGTAGTGTGCTCCTGAAATAAAATCCGAATTATTTGAACATACTCCAGAGTCAGATTGTCATACTCTGGGTATGCCCCTGGTGAAACATTCCATAGAATCATTGTAGAACTGGAAGGGAACCAAAGGGTACTTTAGTCCAACCCTCTGCAATGCAGGGATCACAGCTAAATAATCCATGACACATTTCTATCCAACCTCTGTTTAAAAGCCTTCAGTGAAGAAAAGTCCACCGCCTTCCGAGGTAGCCTCTATCACTGTCGAAGTGATCTCCCTTCACGTTGACCATGGGGTCTCACCCAGTAGTTCCTTAAGATTTTTGAAATCAGCTTTCTTAAAGTTCAGAGTGCACATCCAGCACCACTCAGGTTTCTCTCTCCTCTGTATAATGAATTTCAAGAGGCCAATGGTAACTTCCTCCCAAGCTTCCCATTACATCCACCTGGTTGATTAGTTCTCCCCTGTTGGTGAGTGTCAGGTCCAGGATGATCACCCCCTTGTTGCCTCTTCCACTTCCTGAGAAGTTATAAGGAAGGCAACTGAGGAATTGGTGGGACCTTACATTCTTGGCAGAGAATGCCTGGTGCAAGCTGACAAATTAACTGCTATGTGCCATAGTCTTCAGACCCTTCTATGGCTGTCATGACAAGAGTCTGGCCCTTCCTGCCTTTTCCCACATTGCACTACTTACTGGAGATGGGAGTGGACAGGAGGGTTTGAGAATGTCCAGTCTTGTAGTTCCCAGTGTTCCTGAACACACTGCACATGAATAGCCCTCTTCAGGCATTCAACATCTAGCCTTTTCTGTGATGGCTCCCTGTTTATGGAATGCCCTCTTCAGGGAGGCTCACCTGGCACCTTCATTACATATCTTTAGGTGCCTGGCGTTTCTCTGCAACCAGGCATTCAGCTGATCAACATTCTAGGGCTTTTTAAATGTGGGAGTGGGGTTATTGGTTCGTTTTTGTTCTTGCTTTATTATGTATTTTGCATTCTGGTTTTGCATTTTTCTGTTGCGAACCACTCTGGGATCTTTGGATGAAGGGTGGTATAACAATTTAATAAATAATAATGTCACAGGATTGGGGTTGGAGGTGGAGGCAGTAAGGAAGAGTAGCTTCACCACTCCCCCCTCCACCTCTAGCCAACCACCTTCCAAGTGGGGACTGTCTGACGCAGGAAGTCATTTTAGTCAGCTAGATGAAACAGTTTTGACTCACCTGTTCAGTATTTATGTTGGAATCTGCCATCAACTGTGAGCTTCTGCATAGTTCTTCCCTTTCTTTTGTCCTCAGAATATGAGTCCTAAAACAATGCACTTGGAATTCAAATCCAGCTTATTTTCAAGTGAATATGCTGAAGTTCAAGGACTTACGTTCTGTAAGCTGAACTCGCATCATAATGTTGAAATTAATGTGCCTTACACCTAAGTTAAGTGCAAAGGTCTCCATTTTGCAGGTTTATGCACATCTACCTGGCAGAAACCCAGCTCAAATATTTCAAGTTGTGCTGTGTGATGGGTTCGTGCTCATTTTGACAAAAGAATTCCTTACATATTTGTCAGATCCTTTCCAACACAGTTACAGATAGCATTATGCTTTAAAAACAACAACAACCAGGCATATGTCAAGGAATATAGAAAAGCCAGAAGTGTAAAACAGACATATGGATATTTCACTTTGCATTTGACAGTGAGACTGCAGTAAACAGGCATTTGTCAGAAAAGAACTTGGATTTTTCTTGCAGGAACAACTCTCCCTAGCTGGTTTCTAGTCTAATCCTATAAGGGTCTTCTGAGAAGAAATACTGTTGAGATCAATGGGGGTTTAGTCTCAGGCAAGGGGACACAGGATTGCATCAAAAGGCACCTTGTCCTTCTTCCCAAATGTGATTGCTAGCGATAGCATGAATATCAGGGTTTATCTGTTCCCGACAGTAAATTTTCATATTCCCTTCTTCTAGACTATTCCCCAAGTTCTCTGTTCATGCTTAACTAACTCTTTCACATATTCCTTTTTTGCAGTACTTGGAAAATGATTACCCAATACTGTATTTGCTCTTATGGGATTGAAGCTTCACTGGAAGGGGTACATAGAAACACACCATGTTATGACATTCAGGTGGTTGGAGAAATTCTATATGAAACAAATCATATGCTGCCATTTCCTCTTTGCAGCTCTGCCAGTTATCATATCCCTTAGTGGCATCTCCCAAGAAATAAACAAAGTGATAAGGAGGGGAAATGCAACATATGCTGGAATTCCAAGACAGAGTCAGGCAGGGGTGTGCTCTAAGATTATTCATACGTTCCACTGAACACAGGTATCAGCTGTCTCTAAACATGTGCATGTGTGAAAGAGTACACACTTGTTGATTTGTACAGCTTGACTACTGTGTGCACAAGCCCACAGAATGTGTACTTGTTGAACATTACCTGTGAATAACTGCCCAAGTATACAGCATGTATTCACAGGTACAGATGGTAAACTCATTGAATGTAATGTATGAACATTCCTACTGTTACCTTGGACAGTTTGGATTCCATCCTCAATTGCCGCTTAGTGGTTTTTCATGACATTAGATACCAGTTACCCTAGGCAGTTACTTTGATTTGCCCAATGGTAGGACTGGCCCTGCCACAGTTATGTGGCTGCTGTTCTAAGTGGGCTCTCCTTCCTCACCTATGTGCAGGTAATTGGGTGTGGTGCTCCACAACAGAGGTTTTGAGGAGCATAGGGGGATTTGAGCTTCTTGCCTGGCTGTAGAAGGGTCATTGCTGGCTCTGGGGCTGAGGAAGTGGGTGTGCTGTGCTGTCAACTTTCATGTCTTGTGCACTGTGATACAGGGGGGCTGCTCCACTGACATATCAATAACATGTTTAGGATTGCTTCATTAAAAGGGGGGAAGAACTGCAATGAGAGAGAGAATATTGCATGCTAAACTACAAGGCATGTATAAAAAAAAATAGCTTCCAAGCTAAATGTGACCTAGGGCATCTACATTATTTGCATGCCATCCACAAAATATCACATCAGCTTTGTACAATCTCTGCTCTCAGAGCAGTTGGGATGCCACTGGGCTTTTAGGCTGGAATCCCCACAAACTGGGCCAAAAGGAATTCACAAGGTAAGAGAAAATTCTAGGTTTCATCAGCACTTGGCAACATCAGATTGTACTCTTTGACCATCTGCTACTCAGCTGTTTGAGCAAACAGAGCTGGACCATCTTCACTAATGTTTCTTGTCTCAGATGCTGTTCTGTGTCAATATGTGCATTTCACGTATATTAGATGCAGGGAGATGGCAGTGTATTCTCTTTGCTAGGAATGCAAATAGAGCTGAATATCTCCAGAATCCTCATCTTTTTTCCTAAACAAGAGAACAGAACTTGGCACTGACAAGCCAAATCTATGCCAAACTGACACACAATGCTTCCGATTTTGTCATTTAATCAGAGGGAATATAAATTAAGTATTACGAAAACAAAATTATGGAATCATATTTCAAAATACTAAGAAAAAGATCAAATTGCATGTGTAGCGATATAGAGAATTTGAAAAATATGTTGGCATTTATTTCTAAAGGAGTCTGGAAACATGAGCCCACATAACAGCTACATTGTGTTCACATAAACCTTCTCCCTGGTCTCTAAGAATGCACAGAGTAATGAGAAGAGCAGGACAGAGGTCAGAGGTGCGCAGACACAGTTTGAAAGTGTTTGGGAAACATCCTGAAGGGGAAGGGCCTTAAAGGTAGCAGAAGGTAGACCTTCGGTCCTGGCAACTGCTCTAATACAATAGAGGCAAGACCTACTGGAAAGGGTTGCTGAGACCACCAGGTTGTGTTGTATTTTGTTTCCTCAAATAAAGAGTTAAGTTCACTGGCATCGGAGATTTGCTTCCTTTCTTGCCAACCTGCGTCTGACTCCTGCCCTGGCAGCAAGTAAAGTGTACAAAACCAACATATACTGACACAAATTCCTATAATATAATGTGTTATGCTGTCATGGGTTTTAACAATCCTTTTTTAAAAGTTCCATGTTGATAAAAATCCTAAACAAATATATGTAATTCAGTCCAATGACCTTTCGTTTCAGGTAAAGTCATCTTAAAAGTTTTGAGTTGCAAAGCAGGTTTGGGGAGAGGATGCTTAATTCTTTCTACATCCCTTTTTCTCTGCAGCGGGAAGGTAAACGGTGTTTCCGTGCTCTTTGGCACTCATCATGGTGTCCCGTTGCACCAGAAGCGGTGTAGTCATGCTGGCCACATGACCTGAAAAGCTGTCTGTGAACAAATACCAGCTCCCTTGGCCTGAAAAGCAAGATGAGTGCTGTACCCCATAGTCACCTTTGACTGCACTTAATCATCCAGGGGTCCTTTATCTTTTATCTTTAACTTATATAAGAGATGTGTATGTATGCTTGAACATAAAGATTTATGTATTTGGACATTTGGATGCCTTTTTAAAAGAAAATGCAATCAACAACACAATCCTATGCTTATTTACTCAGAAGTAAATCTTACTATACTGAGATGGGCTTCTTCCTTATATATGTACTTAGGACTGGAGCCTAAAATAACCTTTCCAAAGTAACATCTTCCAAACCAGTCCAGAGATTCTTTTTGCTGCAGACTCCTCTGAACCTGGGATATCAGTTGAAGCAGTTGTCAGAAGGGCATATTATCTCCAGGACTGCTGCTGTTATCTTTCCTCCTATCAGTCTGTAGCCAACATTACTGGAGTATACTGTCTAGTAAAATTGCATTTGTGAAACTAAAGCGGATCCTCTAGTGGGTCAAAACAGGATCCATATCTAACAAACACAATAAACAAATAATTAAGGTGGCGTCTTGCTATCTTCCAACAATTTTAGCCATTAAATTCAATTTGCAGTGGAAATGAATGGGGAACCAAGTCAATACAATTTTTGGCAAACTTTCATTTCTCTGGAACCGTGTAGCTTTAAGACGTTTTCTATCTGCCACTACTATCTGTCAGCTGTATTGGTTTGTCCCTCTGGTTATCAAGTACCTCACCATGCATTACTGACTAGCATAGTAATGATGTTTTATTTTATTATTCCACATCCATATAAACAGACAGTGATCCCTTATAGGAGTCTCAAAACCCAGCACAAGTGGATCATTGGATAAAGTATATATTACTGAGACAATGAAAAAGTTTATTACACTTTGGGATCCGGCTGAAAGCTCCAAAGGAACAGGGACTTCCATTTTCATTTTGTTGTGACAGCAAGCTTATGACTGCATTCTCCAGTCCTGGTATATGGAAAACTCCTTGTTTAGTAGGGGTATACATCAAGCACAAGATTTGTTCAGCGTTTCAGAAAACAATCCTCCTAAGTCAAGGATGCTTTGTAGGCTTTCCAATTGTCCTGAATCATGGGGTACCTGCAGCAAGTCCTACTGGTGTACACAATCCCATGGCAGATGCTATCACACAGTCCAGCAGGCCCAAGGCCCGAGACAAAGGTTCACTTTTAGTAAATGCTTGTATGCAGAATTTTTTTAAATGTCTGGATCACTGAGGCGTCACAAGGTGTTTCAGGAATCCCTACACAGATCCTACTTTGCCCCAGGCAAGCACAATATCTGAGACACCCAGTTCACCTCAAGATCCAGGATTTCTCTGAGTCCGATGCACACCTACAGTGTTTACACTGAAGTGAAGCTCCTTCAGTATAATCCAAGAGCATAGAGACAGAGCCCCATGGGAACAATGATATGCAGGCTCAAGTTGCTGCTCTACCTTGAAATGCTGATTTGAGTCCCAACTATGCATATGAAATTTCATTCTGATATGAAAGGAGGTATTTTACAAAATATGCCAAATGTGAGAGTAGAGGAGTTAAAGCACAGTGTATGAGACATTTCCCTCATTTCATGAGAACAAATATGTGAGTGGTGCTCTTGTTTGAACAGGATATGTACATGCATAGTTACATCTTGAAAATTCACATTCTGATGTTTCAATCATGTCATATTATATGGTGTGTTGCATTTTCCTCCTCCTGTTTGAAAACAGGTGCAGAAACCAAGCTGGTATTCAAACTCAGATTTGTTTCCTGAATGTGCATACCCAATTTCATTTCAATACTACAACTTTCAGTCAAGTAATTATACCTCAAGCTTACAAGAGAATGCCAAGTGGGTGACTAATTAATTTAGTCTATAACAGCCATGATACTGGGGGGAAAGCTGCATGGCTAGTTCTAAGTATCTAAAGACTGTTTGGACAGCAGTCTTAACATGCCAGGCAAAGGCTATTGTGCAGGGATGACTCAGTTTGCATTCCCTTATCGTAGAATGATCTGAATCCAGGCTCGTCATGGGTCTGGAGAAAGCTGAACCATGACCCTGGGTTCAGGTGACACACTCAGCCAAGCCATGGCTGAGATCAGCGTAGCACAGCAGCAAAACAACCAGGGTTTGACTTAGCATGGCATGCAAACAAGTCCAATGAGTTTGCATATTTTTTTATCAATGTGTGGTGAGGAGCAGGAATATACTAACAATTACATCAAGCATTATACAACAGCTAGTCATATATGTGGTTTGAATGGGGAACATGAAAGATATTCAGTAGTTCTCTCCCCTCCATGCTCCAACATTATCCAATTTTGCAAGCAACTCATTGCCCCAATTCCAAAATTGCTTCAGGGGAGTACACTAGTTTAGATGTAAAGTGTTCCAATTGTTCTATTACTAAGCATTGCAAGTCCATTGAGAAACTAAGGGAGTAAAATTATCCTGAAGTACAATCACTTATATAATATAGTTAATGAAAGTGCTTCCATGTTCCACTTCTTTTTCTTTTCCTGTTTCCTTTTCCTCCCCCCTTTTTTCCTGTTTCCTTAATTTGGATTAAAATACCACCTATATACTTTCCTGGAAGTAAGCACAACAGAACACAGGGGGACTAACCTCTGAGTAGACATGCCTAGGCTTATGCTGCCAGACACATAGATGTTTCCATATGTCTGGGATATCATAGAAAAAGGTAATGCAAGCATACAAATCCTGATAATACATGATAGAATTTTTGCTTAATGCATGTTTTTCCTTTTAAGACTAATGCGTTTAAAATATATTCCACAGTTTTATATTTGAATAAATATATACCCCAAACTGTAGATTCAAAGGAACCAAGCTAGAATATTGGCATTATATGTGGTTTATACAGTCCCTTTGTAAATGTCAAGTAATGCTGAATGTGTTTTGAATTTTTAAATTGCTTCAGAGTTTATTCTTACTATTCACCACATGAATTTTAAAGCAGGTTTGCTTTTCAGTTCAGAACTCCCCTTTTTATTTCTCCTGGGTACACTAAAGCCTTTCCACAAAAAATAATATTATGAAAATGTGTGTGAAAAGATATTTGAATTCTTTAGCATGTTGCACTGAAGCAATGGATATAGATGGATATATCTGCTTGTGTTTATAAACCTCTGCCTGAAGTGAGATGAGCACGGCACCCTCAGTTGCCTTTGACTGGACTTAACTGTCCAGCAGTTCTTTACCTTACCTTTACTCTAAACATAACAGCCACTATCAAAAAACCCAGTTTTCTGCATACGAGGATCTATGGAAGGAAGAGAGTTTTTCTCATTTACACATAAAATGGAAGCAAGTTGGTGGTCTCTGGCAACATTATTTATTTATTCTAATATAAAGCATGGGGTATTTTTAAAATGGAGAAATTATCTCTTACTATATCTCCTTGGGATGTGGGTGGCACTGTGGGTTAAACCACAGAGCCTAGGACTTGCCGATCAGAATGTCAGCAGTTCGAATCTCCGCGATGGGGTGAGCTCCCGTTGCTTGGTCCCTGCCAACCTAGCAGTTTGAAAGCACGTCAAAGTGCAAGTAGATAAATAGGTACCTCTCTGGCGGGAAGGTAAACGGCGTTTCCGTGCGCTGCTCTGGTTCGCCAGAAGCGGCTTAGTCATGCTGGCCACATGACCCGGAAGCTGAACGCCAGCTCCCTCAGCCAATAAAGCGAGATGAGCACCGCAACCCCAGAGTTGGCCATGACTGGACCTAATGGTCAGGGGTCCCTTTACCTTTACCTTTATATCTCCTTAGTTAGATGATTAGTTACCTTGGAAGGATGACATGTAACAAAATGGGATGTTGTTGTTTAGTGTTCATTGTGCAAGTTTTTTATTTCTGCCTCCCCAAAAGCCAATAAGTCCTCATTGGGCTGTTTGTTGGGGAGGGGGCTATTCCTCACCAGATTTTTGTACTTCTGCAAAATCTGCCAAGCCTTCATTGATACCTTCTTTGTGTACATAGGTGGTACATAGGCATAGGCATTCACACGCAATCATCAGAAATAAAGGGAATAGTTAGAACAAAGTGGAGAGAGAGAACATCACAATTTACAATGTGATGTTTTGTACCTGTGCCTCTGACAAGCCATTTAAAAGGGATCTGTAGGAATTTAAAACAAATAGGATTTTTCTTCAGGTAATCAGGCATGCAGAATCATCAGGCATTTGAGAATTAAGATCAGCCATATCCATGTTTTGTCACACTTTTGCAAACAGGGATGGGGAATAAGTCAATTTGTAGAGATGTGTAACAGGGAATGTAAATACAGGCTTATATTAGCCAGGTGTCCTTTAGGTTAAGAAAGGAGGATTACTGGCAAATAGCTGGATTTTTAAAAGATGAAATTTCATTCCTTCACAACCAAGCACCCATTTTTCATGATGAAAAGCAATTATTAACCAACCCACAGGCAGCAAGCACCCTGGAGCAGTGTCTGGTTGGTTGTCTTATTTGAACAAGAACATAAAAGACCTTCTGGATCGGATCAAATTTCTCTGTAGTCAAGCATCTTGTTCTCCACTGTCCATACGAAGGCTGGTCCATCAGTGAGGCAAGGAGAGCCAGCAACCTCGGCCAGTAGGGTCAACTGAGCAGCTGATTCCCATGTCAACTTCCCTGCACTTCTCTGCACTTGTTCCTGGTGCAGATCTTCCCTGACCCCCTTTTCCCTGGTGGGGAGGGAGATGGTGCTGTTTTGTGGTCTGCCTCAGGTGGCAAAATGTCTAGAGTTGGTCCTGGTCCAATCAGATGTATCACATCACCTTGGACCATTGCCTCTCTACTTTGCCCTCTTTAAGATGTGCTGTAGTTCTACAATGATAATAATAAGAGGAGGGAATCAGTAATTCAACCCACCCACTCCCCTTCATGGAACCAGAACATGACATGGGGCAATTCACAGAGACAATATTAAAATACAGTTTGCCAAATGGGATGCAAAGGTTAGCTTCCTGACTGGTGGGTCACTGTTGTTTACTGTGAAGGGTGGGAGGGAGGTGATCCATCAGGAAGCATAGTGCAATGTGTAGTGTCCCACCTGCTGGGAAACTAGTGTATCAGCTCCACCCCATCTGGTAAGCTGCTTCTGGGCAGCGCCCTGGCTCTATAGGACCTGTGTTTACCCATTTTTGTGGTCCATTGGGTCCAGGAAAATGAATATGATTGGCCTGAATAGGGGTTGTACCACGTCCAAAGGCTGCTGTGCTATGCACCTTGACCTCAGAATTGGCTCCACTGAGTATGCTAGAATTTGCTTTTGAGTAAATGTGCTGTGTATGTGTTATCCAAAGGCAAAACGTGAAAAATAAAGACTTGATCTCAACAACATGCCTATTTTAAGAGGAGGTTTCTGTGTGTCAAGAGAAGTGTGAGATGCTCATGTGTTTACACAATTGTTTATTCAATTCGTATCCCACCCTTCCACCTGAAGGAGCCCAGGGCTTATTGTTGGCATCCATTTGTCTCAAGAGACAATGGAGTGCACCTCCAGGGATAAATTTAAACAGCTCAGTTAGCAGCACTCATGTGACTTCCCTGGGGCGCAAGCCTGGGAAGAGAGTATGGAGGTCCTGGGCTGTCCAGACGACAAGACCCTTTTCTCGGTCTCATTGATGTGGTTCAAAGGAAAGCAGAAAAATACGTTTGGCACCAGCTTGGCTGCAGGAGGTGCTGGAAGGAGGCGTACACGGCACTATCCAACCATCTTAAGGACTTCACTCTGAATCTGTGTAGGTTTACTTCTTAGCCTTTTCTTCCCCCAAAGGTATCTTGTAAGGCAGTGCAGGTTTGGGATCAAAGTTTTCCTACTCTTCGATGGGCTACCATCCCAAGTTGACGAGTCCCGTCTTCCCTACACTACAGCACATGCAGAAACCGCATTCTTGACTGTTGTACTCGCTATTGGTCTCAACTGTTAAATCTGCTAAAGCCTGTCTTCACAGGCAGGAGAGATCTCTAATTCACCGAGTGTGTGAGACCCATCAGCTACCCTCACCTAGTTTAGCTGGCCAGTCAAAGATGTTTCCCAGGGTGTGGCTCTGCCACACAGCTTCTAGGAGCCACAAATGAGAACCGAAGGTTGAATGTGGACAAAAGGTGGACAAACTACCTCAGAAGGAGCAGAACATGTCCTCAACTAGAAGTACTACCTCTCCCCTAACACCCCATACTCCCCAGGGCAGCAAATGTACCAATAATATAAAACATTTAAAAATATTCCACAAAACAGTTTTAAAATGCTATTCAGGAGAGCCAGGAACAGTATTTTTGACTGTTGACTGCCTGGGTGAACAGGAATGTTTTAAATTTTGTCCTAAAATATAAATATTGAGGAGAAGGATGTACCTCATCAGGGAGGGCATTCCACAAACGGGGAATCATCACTGAAAAGGCCCTGTCAATTGAAGCCAAATCTTAGGGGGGAAGTGGCATATTTGTGATAGGTTAGCAGGAGTGTGGGGTGCAGGTTGTTCTAATTTTGTACTTTTAACCATAAGTTTGATTTGTTAAAATTAGCTCATGATCCTTTTCACATATTAAGATCAATGTTATCCCCTGATAATTGCTAATAAAAATGTATTTCAGAAGTTGCCAGCCCTACAAAAAAAAAATCTGGTTTCTGGTTCTATCATATGCTATGGGTGCACTAACAAATTTAATTTTATGCATTTTCTCTTTTAGTGAACATTTGTTTTAACAGTGCAGATGCTGGGGTCAGATTTAACAAAATAGCTTAGAATTACACAGACCTATAAATATCTTGCCTATAAATATACTTTTTGTTATTCTCACTTACAGAAGAAGCTACAGTAAAAAAAATCTGCAATTTGAAAATGTATGCACATTAAAAGTCACTTTATCAACTATACATTTTGGGAAATAATTTGTCCATTTCTTTGGCCATCTCTCAATATATCATTGCCAAACTTGGCATGAGTGTTCTTGGGGTGAGTGTGGTGATCCTTGTCAATGTTTGGATGTTGACTGCCATTCTCAGTCAAGATAGGGAACCAATGTTTGGCATAGATTTGGCCACCTCTTGAGGTATCTGTGCCAAACTCAGTGCGGATTCCTACAGACAATTTTCTGGGTTGCCCCACTTATATTGCTGTAATCCATAAAAGCTGTGGCCTGTCTTAAACCACACACATTTTTTTTTTGTTTTACTGTTAACCAACCCTTGTTTTGGGGGCAACTTAATGTGCCTGCCCCACAATTTACTTGGTTTCTATATCATATAATGGTGGGCTTAAAAAAAACCCCAAACTTTAACATTCCTGAATAATTTTCTTGTCTCCTAAAATGTGTAGGAATCCTCCAAGAGTACAGGTGTGGCTCCCTGCTTCATACATTCACTTTCCAAGTCACACAGGATAATCCAAACAGTGATAGGGACAGATATAGCTAGTTCACTTATCTTGGCACCACAGACGTACACAAACCCTTCACATGTTTTCTGAATTCATATTTCGGTGCCAGAAGAGGACTATTGTGTTATTGCTATTTTCATCATTTCACTGGAACGTTAAAGTTTTTTGTTTTCTAATGGAAACCAAAGCAAGAAAAACCCCACCAAGAAACATCTCGTTTGTTTCAGGTAAATTGAGCAGGCAGGACAGAGGCTATAAAAACAGAGACTCCTAGCATATTTGAACATAGTTGATAGCATAGGAAGCAGTCTTTCCCTACTGCTGCGTTACATTCCCAGCTTCTCTTTGTAGGTCCCAGACAGTCTGCAATCACTACCCCCCCCCCATTCCTCTTCTTCTTTACTCAGCTTTGTTAAAGGCAGGCTTCATTTCTTTGGTTTTCTGGAACGAAAAGGCACAGCTTGCAGCCGCTCTAAAGTTGTCATTCTTAAGGAGCTGCTCCTTAAAGGAGCCGATTCCTTCTATATTTCAAAAAGGCAAGCCAGATGTTTGCTGGCTGTCAAACTGTGCTAGGGATTGTCCTTTGGGTGGAAAGGTGATGGTTTTTTATGAAGTCTGTGTTTGTGCTGTAGGACTGTGGTTTGTTTGTTTGGGTGAGCGAGGGTTTCTGCTCAGGGAGGACTCGAGCAGACTGCGAGAGTTCACAGGGCTAATTGGAGCCGGCTGCGAGGAAGACGGATCAGGTGAATCGCATTAAAAGTCCAGGTAAGAAGGAGGCATTTGGATTTTAAAAGGTAGGTCTTTCGTTTGAGTAGGGAGGTGGGAGAATTCAAGGGTCTGGGAGAAACTGTTAGGTTTTGACCAAGGGAACACTGTGGTTTTCCATAAGAAAGTTAGCTGTGTAATAACTAAGCTTTAATGTCAACGTGCTGAGGAGTTTGAGGGGATCTCCATAGGGATGAGAGGAAGGAGGGCTGAAAACCGAAACTTGTAAAAGAGAAAGTTACTGAGCTACTGCTTGCCACAAACTAGCAGCAAACCGTGGTGATAGCAGTGGGAAGGGAGCAATCTAAGTTGCCAGTTAGGTTTGAATGTGTTTCGCTGGCTGTGTTCCTCCTAGCTTTTTAACAGCAACCATTCATCACACAAAAGTCTAAGGGGAAAGTGTTTGGAAATTCCTGGCATAAAATGAATTGTATGCAAAAAGTAAACAGTAATTCAGCTTCTACAATAACCTTAGCTACAGCTCAAGGAAAGGGGAATGGCAATAGTGAAAGCCTAAATGATAATCTAGTAGCCCCAAAGAAAATCACTATGGCACTTAAAATTGACACAAGCATACCCACCATTTTATACAGATGGCATGTGCAGCAAAGCACTTGTTAGGACATGGAGGGAATCCACTCTAAATAGGAAATTCACCACTAGTGAAAACACATACAAAGCCAATATTTGGAATACCTGACTAGGAATTCAGCCACTCAGTGTGAAGAAGCATTTTAGAATCTGGTTCTTATTGTTGGATTCCATATTCTTTTAAGCTGCTTGTGAGAACTTGTCTTTGTGTACATAAAACAATAGTACAAAAGGACAACAGTCAACTGCTTCAAAGCCCTAGGAAGACAATGGATCCTCATTGAGTGTAAATTAGAACAGGGTGACATCAGTCACTTTCATTATTTCCATTATCTCTGTGACAAGTGTAAAATGCATGCAGGCCTGAAGATAATGGAAGTCTTATGCAGTGCTTTTTTTGGGGGGGGGGAGGATGCATACCCCTAAACATTTTGTGAATCTAAGTTTGGCCTCATTGAGGGGCAGTATTTCAATATGAGTAGGGAAATGAGAGTACCCCTAAACATTTTTTAAAGAAAAAAAGCACTGGTCTTATGCATTGTGGCAAAATAAAGCTAATGATCACCTAATTCAGTTTGAAAAACCAGCAATAAAGTTGCTCCCTAAAACCTGTGTTATGTATCAATATCAATTATTAGTATGCAGAGGGCTATATTGTTCCTCCTATCTTTAAAAACAAAAAGCTTTTTGTTTGCTTGGGGTGTGTGTGTGTTTTTGTTGGGAGGGGCAGGGTGCAAAAGTTTAGCCTGTTATTTGGAGGACAGATTTGGTGTGTCATCAGTTTTTCTTCTGTGAAATTGCTATTTTTAGTTCCCAGGCCTAAGAAAAGCTGGGGACTCTTGGATTATACGATGACATAAGTAAAGTAGGAAGAGAAGAAGCAATGAGGAAGGAGAGAGAAATGACAGGCAGTCACTACGTACCTAGTGGTTACTTTCAGCTTACTGGCCTCTCTTGGACATACCGAACAAAGCTAGAAAGGCAAGAAACCCTGATTTAGCATTTCACCCTTGAAACCACTGAGATTTTTATTTTATTCCTTTCAGTCTTCAAACTGTGATTTCAGATTATTGTGGAAACTGAGTGGAATGGAATAAGCACATGCAAAAGTGATACAGACTGGAAATCCACTACTGGAAATATAGAGATCCATCTATACCTGGTTGTGATGGTGGTGTTACAGGTATCATGTACAAAACTGAATACAGGTTTCCATCATCTAAGTGCAACCCTCTGTTGATTCCAACATACTGTTTTATTGGGATATCTGTGAAATTAGTGCTGGTCTGAGTCTGGCTTCTCAATTTTGTGGGGCCCTTTGAGAAGTTGGGAGCAGGTTTCTGAAGAATTCAGAGGTGTCATCCAAAAATGTTTGACAGCAGGCTGTTATTACTGTATTCGTAATAAGAGATGGCAGAAGTGTTTCTTTAAATGTGTTTTTATATAGAAAAACAACAATGAAATTAATAAGCACCCAAGCAGTACCAAATGGTTTACATAACATTTTACCAATCATGTTCTTGTCTCATTACAGATGCAGATGCATAGTTCATTGCAGACAATTGTCAAGACCTCTCAAGGATGGGGGTTGCAATCTTTCAGAAATATACAAAACAAACAAGGAAGAGCAACCATTTGTTTGGCCTTGATAGCAATATGTTAGCAGAAGAAGCTTTCTGTGTGGGGCAGAGCCACTAGGCTGCCTTCCAGCAGGTTGGTCGCTCTTTCCTATCAAGAGCAGAAGGGGCAAGGTGGCAGAGCACTTGGCACTGTGCACCTTGCCACCGACTCCCACCTCCACCGCCCAAGTTAGCAACAGGATCCCACCTGCCAGGAAAGTAGCACAGCTGCTCCACCCCACTCCACCAGCTGCTTCTGGATGTGGTTTGTGGTTCTCTACGATTCCTCCTTTCCTCCCTTCAATCTCTGTGCAAGTTAAAGAGAGATGGAGGAGAAGGCTCAGCTTTCACACAGAAGTGGCAAGGATCTGGCTGCTTCAAACTGCCTGTAAAGCTCAGCATGAAATGAAAGTCAGCACAATCCTGTGCATGTATTCTCAGAAAGGAGCCCCATTAACATTTTCCCATTAAGGACTTACTCCCAGGGAAGTGGGTGTAGGATTGCAGGCTGAAATGCCCACTACATTCCCCAAGATCTGGAGGGCTTGGGGAAATGTTTGGGTGATTCTCTCACCTTGCTCTGGGATTTGCAGACAGCTAGTAGTCCCTGAAATCCTGCCATTTGTAAGCACTTTCAAAGCCATTTGTTCACTTTTGCCATGCTTTGTAAGGACTCAAAAGCACTGAGGGGTATATTTGCTGCTTCAGAGTGTCTGGAATTCCTAGGGTGCACTGCAAGGTCCCCTGGGAAGGGCAGAATCTTTCTCCCCACCAAAAACATCCCCTTTCTAACTTACCTGATTTACATGAAAAACTCAAGGGAGGACTTGTGTCATGCGGGGAATGGGCAAGCAGTCACATCTTCCTTCTGATTTCCATTGAACAAATGCTGCTCCAGCCCACGCTGTGTGTAGGCGTGCTCATGGTGTGTGCTTGTACATTTTTATTAATACAAAAAAAATCTTCCCCGCTGCTCTTCAAGATTAAGGCCAGTGTCTTTTCCAGTTCTGTGATTCATAAAACATATTCTAAATCATAACAAAAAAGAGAAAGAAATAGGTATCCACGTAAGAGTATGTTTCAGTCAACTAAAATTATGCACAATATCAAAATAAATGTTTAGCATACAGTATTTCATATGCTGATGAATGTCACCCTGCTACCTCAAATATCCATCAATACATAATTCATCAACAGTGGCACAGAATGGATAAAGATGTAAAAACACACAACAAATTGGCAAATACATGTAGAAAAAGAGCAGGTGAAAATAAAATGAAATAGAGGAATAATTCAATCCACAGATCTGCCCCTTGAAAAGAAAAGAGCCTTAAGCACATTTTAAATCAAATCACAGAATTTGTTTTCAATAACACTGGATTTATATTTCTCATTTTGTTTGTAGAGGTAGTGATTTCACCAAGAAGAAATGGAGGTCTTTGCTCCCCGTGTTAAATCAGGGAATATTTGTTTTTATTTTGGGTTTTTTTTAAAAAAAAAATCCAAGCAGCATGCATGGCTGTCACAAGCAAGAGATCACTTTCACTTCAAACAAGTTCTGGAAACTGCTGCCGCAGGCATCGAGAACCTTTCCCCAATAAATCATGTAGGTGCTGCCAAGTAAGTGGTAACCTGTCCGTATAACAAAGATGAATGATGACTCCTGCCATCTTTATATAAAAAAATATTTTTACAAGTGTCCTTAAATAAAAGACATGGCAAACATAAATGAAACATAGCACATATAAAATAATGCTGGGGGCATATTGTTGCACCATATGTAAGAGGTGAAATGCTACCACTAGAGGAAGCATAGGGGAAATTACTGATCGAGGATAAGCTGGGTTTATTTCAGTTGAGACTCTGCAGGTCAAGTGCTCTCACATTATATTCCTTAAGAACGGTACTTTTCATCGCTTGCTGCAATCTCTATTTTCACCTGACAATAATAGCCCAGCAGTCCCTTGCCCAGCTTTCATAACCCCCTTTCACTGTGATGGAGGGACATCTTGGCTCTGTGTAGAAATAAATAAGCCAAATACCTTGAGATTAAAGGGAAAGAAGAAGGAATCAGCACAAATGCTTCATAAATAAGGGTAAGCAGCCACAACTTCAACCCCTCCCACTTTGGGGCTTTGAACATATGCAATTTTCCACTTTGGTCCCACCCTCTTTAGGCATGTGACTATGGTTACCAGCAAGGCAAAGCAGACATTGGATTGGAAAGGGTCTAGAAAATCTAGACATTTCCCTCTTTGCTGCAGTGACGGCTGCATTGAGTGACGGCATCTACTACGCAATCAGCATTGTCTTGCAAATGCCAGTATAGGACGCAGGTGGCGCTGTGGCCTAAACCACTGAGCCTCTTAGGCTTGCTGATCAGAAGGTTGGCGGTTTGAATCCCCACAACCGGGTGAGCTCCTATTGCTCTGTCCCAGCTCCTGCCAACCTAGCAGTTCAAAAGCATGCCAGTGCAAGTAGATAAATAGGTACCACTACGGTGGGAAGGTAAACAGCATTTCCGTGCGCTCTGGTTTCTGTCACTGTGTTCCGTTGTGCCAGAAGCAGTTTAGTCATGCTGACCACATGACCTAGAAAGCTGTCTGCAGACAAATGCCAGCTCCCTCGTCATGAAAGCAAAATGAGTGCCACACCCCATAGTTGTCTTTGACTGGATTTAGCCATCCAGGGGTCCTTTTGCTGTACCTTGCAGATGCCAGTATTACATGTGGTTTCTGGCCAGTATTCTGGTGGTTTCCAGACAACCTATTTAATAAACCTTCATTAAATAAATTAAATTATTAGGGTCTGTTACATTAACTAATGTATGTTACCTTAACTATCTGTGATGCAAATGTATTAAAAATTCAAGAAGGATTTCCTGCTTGAAATTCTTTGAAAGCAGAGAGCTACGTGGCACACATGAATGGTGATTTAGCATAGAATCACCCAAAAGTTAAGGAGATCTCAAATTATTTGACAATATCAAATTGAAGAAAAGAAAGTAAAATGCAGCAAAAGGGAGAAATTTGATTCAGTTTGCCTTGAAAGGCAAACCTACCCAGTTTCACTTTCTGAAACAATACAAACAATGAAACACAACCATCCTTCAATATTTGCAGTACAGTTATCCAGGCAAGTAATCCATATGAAAATGCATATACTGGGACAAAGTGTGCATAAAAATACACATATTAGTGAAGATACCATACAAAAATACAGTGTATTAGGGAAAATAGCCTTGGAAAAACATGTATATTGAGCAAGACAGCATACAAACATGTATATTGGGGGGGGGGAATGCACTAAAATGCTATTAATAAGGACTTTAAAAACACACACCCAGGGAGAAGCTGATGTGGAAATGTGGAGATCTGTAATTAAGACCAGAAAAATGAGAAACAGAGAGAAATCAGAATATGCTGCAAACCGTACTTGGAAGCCACTGGCTTTTCAGCTAGCTAGATATAAAACTTCAGGACATTCTTGTTGTTTCTCCCCTTCCTGTGGAACATCATCTATTTTGAGCATTTCCCTCCTGTTTTATGTAGCTGTTTCTCCATTTCCCATTCAGCAGGCTCCTTACTATGGCTTCTTAATTGCTACTCTATTATATACATTATTCCCTGTATTTAACATTACATTACATATCATTAGTCAAGTAGCAAAAGCTTGACAGGAGAAAACTAGGAAAGGCAACTCTTCCACTTCATCTCTGACAATTATTGAGTGCGAAAGCATTTTTAAGTGTCACTGATGTGTCACAGCTCACTTCACATCATATTACTGTGATCTTCAGGATGCGACATGTTGACAGAAGCAGACATAATAGGACACAGTGCATCAAACCTTTTTAGTCTTGCACTAGAGGTGCAAAGACAAATGCTGTCATAGACCTTTGTAGGCTCCCTTTGTCAATCCAGGAACCAGAAACTTGTGCATCTTGCGGCACCTTCAACATGTTTTAAGGACAAGCTGTTGCAGAAAGGTATAACTGGAATTCCAGCTTAGTGGCATGATGTGGTGAAATATTGCTAAACATAAAATGGAAATACAGTAAAAATTTAATAGCACAAGTTGCTAAGAGGAACAATATCGTTGATATACAATCCTCTTCTTGACATTATACCTGTCTAGTATGTTCTTTGCTTACACCTCTGTTAACTAACAGCCCATTAAGCATACAGGTTTCTTATTATTTTCACAGCAGTCTCTGAGCTATACATATCCAAGAACAGCCATCTGTTCAGTTTTGAAAACCCCTGTGGAAAGAAAGGATAGTGCCTGCTTCTTGAAGCAGATCTCCCTTACGGTTCCTCAATATTCAGACTTTCCTCTCTTTATATTGTGTTGTATAATATCTGACTTTAAATATTGTGACTTAGTGATTTCCCCCAATCCCACAGCAGAACCCTGGAGAGTATGCTGACAGACTGAAGATGGGATTTTCATGATTAAGCAATTTATTATGACATAAGCTTTCATGGGCTAAAGTCCACTTCATCAGAATTCATCATCAAAATGAAATCCTGAATTGCAGGTGGCCTTGGGGAGAAATTTGACTTTGCATTTTAATGTGAAACAACTTAATTAGCATTTCTCAAACCAATACACAAATCAAAACATTTCTCTTTGCACTTCTCTGATTGTTGCAGTGCAGTTCTCTAAACATATAATGTGTGCAAGATGTATATACTGTATTAGGGGGAAGGTTTGCATAAAAGACATGCCGTATTTTTCCGTGTATAAGACTAGGTTTCCCCCTAAAAAATAATGTCAAAAATTTGGGGGCGTCTTCTACACGGATACATCTCCCCCATTTTCTTACAGTCACCCAAAATAGGGCGTGTCTTACAGACGGGAAAATACAGTATGTCACTGAAAATTATGTACAAAGATGCATTATATTAAGGGGAATTGCTTTACAAAAAGTGTATATACACCAAAATGCTGATAAATCAAAATGGGAGAAACTAAATTGACAGATTTGTGTATCCTAGGTTCCCCAAGTTGCAGAGGTGCATTATTTTTTATCAATTAAGACTATTTTAACCTGCCCTTCACCAAATGATCCAGGGCAAGTTACAACATCATTTAAAACAGCAGCCCAACAAAAAAGACCAGATTAAATATATATATAATTAAAACTTTTCCACATAAAGCAGTAAACTTGAATCTAGGTAAGCAGTACACAAATGTCCAGGCAGACATGTTTGGTGTCAGTCATACTTCCAGGGGAAGGGCATATCATAACTGGGGCAAGAAAAACCCAACCCTGCAAGAATACCCAATCCTGTGCCACTACCTGATACACGTTCCATGCTAAAGTGATAATTATCTAGGGTCCCACTTCTCCAGATCTAAAGACCCAGACAGGTTGATACAGGCAAAGGTATTTCTCCAGATACCTGGGCCTCAATCATTTATGGATTTATGGGTCAGTATCAGCATATTCATTTCTACCTGGAAATGAATAAGTAGGCAATCAAGATTTTCAAGGATCAGTGTTACATGATCCCTAAGAGTTATTCCAGTCAGCGGTAAAGGTGAGGACACAGGTGGGGCTGTGGTCTAAACTACTGAACCTCTTGGGCTTGCTGATTGGAAGGTCGGTGGTTCGAATCCCTGTGATAGGGTGAGCTCCTGTTGCTCGGTCCCAGCTCTTGCCAACCTAGCAATTTGAAAGCACACCAGTACAAGTAGATAAATAGGTAAACGGGAAGGTAAACAGCGTTTCCGTGCACTCTGGCACTCATCACGGTCCTCTGTGTGCCAGTAGCGGTTTAGGCATGCTGGCCACATGACTCGGAAAGCTGTCTGTGAACAAACACCGTCTCCCTTGGCCAGTAAAGCGAGATGGGCGCCGCAACTCATAGCCTTTGACTGGACTTAACCGTCCAGGGGTCCTTTACCTTTTTTACCTGTTCCAGTCAGCGTTCTAGTGAAAGCATTGCGAACTAATTCCAATTTCTTGAGAGTCTTTATGAGACCAGGTAATGGATGGTTGAAATGATATAGAACTAGAGAACTAGGTTGAAATGATATAGACCAGAATGGAGAGCTCTTCACAGAGACCATTATGAAAATGTCCATGGAATGTAATGGCCTATTGTCTTATTCTTAGCTTTAATTTAGTTTATCGTGTATTAATAAAGCATAAATATTCATGCAAAGATAATCACAATATTACTTCAGTCCCTTGACATTTATACAGCATAGATTGAGAGGGCCTCCTCAGTGGCTGCTGCCTCCCCCAGAGAGTTAGACTAGTTTCTTAGCTGTCCTTCCGCCAGCAGGTGAAGACAACAGGCTTTGGGGAACTGACTGCTTTTAATGAGGGGGTTGGTGCTATGCCATCTTTTTTGTGATTATCTGTATGTTTTTAATATATAGTTTTAATTCTACACATGTTTAATTGTTTTTATCTGTAAGCCACATTGAGTCTCTGTCAGGGGAAAAGGCAGAGTATAAATATACTACTACTACTACTACTACTAATAATAATAATATTTGTTCAAAATCAGATATGTATTACTTTCTGTTTCTGTGGTGTTGTGTGATGCAAAAGAAGAGAAAAATGTTCAATTTCTGGATTTTGTTTTTTTGTTTTTTTTAAAAAAGATTTATTTCTCTTGGAAACATCACTTGAAGTTATGGCATTGTTTCATAAAAATATTTCTGAGTTTGAATTCAGTTTCATATGGATGTTTTTTGTTATTTCCATATTCTTAGATCACATATTGCAGTTATGGGACTAAAACATGAATTCAGTCTAATCCTATCTTTCCTTTAATCAGCTGTGTTCTTTTCTACTTCAGATCCCGCACCCAGCCATCAGGTTTGTAATGTTGCAACTGAGTTCTTCCTGCCTGTGCCACCCCAATCCCTGGTGCTCCCTGACAGTATGATAGCCTCTGTGAACAAGAAAAGAAAGTATATTCTAATTATTTTGATTTTATTTACAATAATAACTTTCTGCACCGCAAGAGAGCTCATTAAGATTATGAGGCTGAAAATTCAGTTAAAATTGATTCTTTGAAACTAAAGTATGAAAACAAGCTCCTACTAAAAGTTTAAGTCAGTTTACATTCTGCAAGGTATTTCAAATGTTAATATTTCCGAGGTTTTCTGATTAGTCGTAGAATTATTCCGTTGTTAAGGTCTTGCTTTTTATGATTTCAAAGATTGCAGGCACAATCCAAATTGCCTTTTAATGATCTATTTCTTGCGCACTGAATAATACTTTACTCTCCATAAATCTTAAGATTTTAACATAAAAGAATGACACTCATTTTTAACTTAATTATTTGATAAGATTAGTAATACGTTATTAATCAGATCTCTGCTATCATGTACACGGAAAAAATAATTCTCTAGCGTTTGTCAAAAGAAAATTGTAGAATTCTCAGCAGCCTGCCTAATATCCTTACTAGAGATGTTCTTCCATAGCTGAATCATTTTCCTCATTGGTCCTTTAATTTCCTTTCATTTCATGGTTGTGCACTTTGAAAACTGGTGACCTTATCTTGCAGGAGAATATCAATGGATATCTGAATGACAAAGTTCATTCCATCTTGTTTCCCCATATAAAGACTTCACTATGTTCCTAGATCTCATTAGCCCTTTGCAGTATGTTAGATTGGAAGTCTTTATCACACTCATAAAGTCATAGCTGTTAGATCTACAGAATATGTGGTTTCATAAAAAGATACCATGCCAATTAAAAAAAAGTTGAAAACCCCTCATTATATAATTGATATTTGTGAACAGTTGCGTCTGGGGCCAGAGAGCCTTAATTAACCTTAGTTCATCTAAAGGCCTAGCAAATACATATTTGTCATTACTATTTCCCACTCTTCCCCAGTACTCTCCAGCCAAACTGCCAACATGGCCTTCCACAGCAGATTTGTTCAGCTACTACTTT
This sequence comes from Podarcis liolepis, assembly GCF_965112155.1. Taxonomy (NCBI): domain Eukaryota; kingdom Metazoa; phylum Chordata; class Lepidosauria; order Squamata; family Lacertidae; genus Podarcis; species Podarcis liolepis. Next base: position 48,430,703 of record NC_139564.1, on the reverse strand, counting down.
ACAGGTATCTACTATTGTGTGCTAGAAGTATAGACACCTTGAGAATGGTGGAAGTTGAAAAAAAGGAACCATAAAATGTTATTTTCCCCAAGAGGGACTACCAGTGTTTCTATACTGTGTGATTCTCAGATATGAATTACTTAATTTAGCATACATTGCTGACAAAAAGTAATTAAAAATAAGAGAAAGAAAATAAGAGTCAAAGGATTGGCATTTATTACTGAATTGCAAATGATTGTTTTGTTTCGATTTCTTTAAAATGGTTCAGAAATCACAGATGTGTCCAACAAATAGACCATAGAAGTCTAGGTGGGAAAAAGTAGACAACAACATTTTCCCCCACTGTAACAGAGAGTTAGGAACATGACATGTTAATTATAGGAATTTCATTTAATCCTTTGCAAATTAAGTCTGGACCAGGCAATGTCTTCTGTTTCTAAGGGGCAATGTGCATGTTGTGTCAATAGATAGAGAGATAGATTTTTCGCTCCAGACACTGAATATGCATCTAACAGCTAGCTCAAGATTTGCTTCTGCCGAATGTCCTATACCTGGGGTTCTTAACCTGTTTTGGGCTAAGGTCCACACAGACCCATGGCCAGTCCTCTGCACTGGATGCAGCAAAATCCCAGTTACCTGACTGAATCTGACTGAATCAGATTGAGCTGGGAATTGAGTGAATAGGGTTGACGCAGACCCCAGAGACCTCTGTGAATTGGCTATTGCTTAAGTGCCCTTGTTTCATTGACCAGGAAAAGACAATCTGCAAGGTGTTCACAATTAAAGGCTTAGCCGGTGTTCTGGGTAGAGTTGAAATCACCAAAATGGAACTGACCTGTATTTTATTTACTTCATTATTATTATTATTTTTTGGGGGGAGCGTATTTTTAGAATCTGAGTTTGAGGTAAGCTTCACTGTGTAGAAGAAAACCAGCTAAAAGTTTGTGAGCAACATTCAGAAAGAAAGAAACCCCCAGTTGCCTAAAAAGTGAAATGCTCACAAGTGGAAGTTTCAATGATACATAATATCACAGAAAAGACAAGAGATACTGTGGGTCACCCTACAGCATGACATGCCAGGATGAACAGCTTAGGATGTAGCAGGTTTCTGGCTCAGCCAGCTGACTGCCAGCTTAGATGGGCTCATATTGTATTAAGTCCCCAAACCTGGCTTAGCCGAAGGCACACCAGTGTAACGAGCTCATCCTGGCATAGCCAGAACTCAGCTGGATAAGTTGAAGCCTGTTGAGCCAAGACTGGTGTAAGTCTCCAAAAAGTAGCATGATGGAGGCAGGACTAGGGAAGCATCCTAAATCCATTCAGCTTGGTCAAGTAACCTGACTACCCAGAGCAGCACCCAATGCTGAATGGAGTTTGGATCTGGTGTATTTTTAAGTTAGCTTAATTAACGGGGGTGGGGGTGGCGGGGGAGAAATGTGAGATTGAAAAAAATGGATCCTGCTTGAGTAAGGTTAAGAAATTTCCATATATTAAATTGGGTAAAATTACCATTGCGTTTAGAAACATCTGTTTCTTCCCAAGCTTAAGAGCTGATTGTTTTATTCTCCCTTAAATTCAAGAGAAGGCATCAGGAGAAGATGGGTGAGTCAAAATTTAACACCCTATGGTTTTGAAGGAATGAAGGATAACAGAAGATTAAGTTAAATTAGTGAGCATGTGGTTCATAGAGCACATTATGCCATATAATACAACTGGACTCAGTCCTGGACTGAGTTCCACTATATTCTACTACCATTTCATGTCTGGACAAAGGGAGAAAGATCTTGATTTCGTATAGAAAAGCGATCAAAAGTTATACTGTGGGCATGTTACCGTTTCACTTGTCAGCTTTGATAAATAATATGCACTTATATCTAGTTCAATAAACATCGCAACTTAGGCAACTCAGTGCTGAGCATTACAGTCCAAATAATCTATGATTTATTTTGCAAAGTACTTCCATTACTTGTTACTTCACAGTATTCATTTTACTTTGCTACTCCAGGCTGACACACATGAAATTTTCACAAATAGTAGAGTAAAATTAGTATGACACTTGAGTTTCACATTGCTGCCAACACCTTCACATGAAAGTTCTCTTGTGCGGAATGTGGGGAGTTGTGTATGTGAGTCTCACACTATAAAAAATACATCTTCCAGTGTGGATCATTTCAATGGTGCAGCTTCTAAAGAAGAAACTTGTGAAGGAGCTCAGTTCACTCCTTGTACATTGCTAAGCTTTGAAAATATGCATATCATGAAGATATTTTATCTGTTTTAAAAATGGCAGGTAATTGATAGTGATCAGGTTTACTTTGAATTTTTTTACTGGTTCAGATCTTTGTTGGACTGTATTGTTTTTATAATTGTATTCTTAAATCTGGGCATCAAAGGGGCTGATTTATGTATTTTTGATATGCTGAAAAATCTCTACGTAATAAATTTTTTAGTATTCAATAAAATTTCAGGAAAAACTGGGGGAATGAGAAAAAGACAATACTGGAATACTGTGTCCAATTCTGGGCACCACAATTATAGAAGGATGTTGACAAGCTGGAACGTGTGCAGAGGAGGGCAAAGAAGATGGTCAAGGGCCTGAAAACTAAGCTCTATGAGGAGCGCTTGAAGGAGCTGGGTATATTTAGCCTGGAAAACAGGAGACTGAGAGGAGATATGATAGCCATCTTCAAATATCTCAAGGGCTGTCATATGGAAGAGGGAACAAGCTTGTTTTCAACTGCACTGGAGGGTAGACTTGAACCAATGGCTTCAAGCTGCAAGAAAGGAGATTCCAACTAAACATTCAAAAAAACTTTCTGACAGTAAGAGCTGTTCAGCAGTGGAACAGACTCCCACAAGAGGTGGTGGACGCTCCTTCCTTGGAGGTTTTTAAGCAGAGGTTGGATGGCCATCTGTCATGGATGCTTTAGCTGAGATTCCTGCATTGCAGGGGGTTGGACTAGATAACCCTTGGATCCCCTCCAACTCCAAGAGTCTATGATTCTGTTGTATATCTCAAATAGAACTAAGCAGGTGTACAAAAGAGAAATAAAAGGAATCATAGTTGAGGAAAGCATGGGTAAACTTCTAAGTTTTTAAATGGCGGTAAAGGTCATTAAATTCTGGAGAGAGGGCACTGTGGAGGGTGGGTGAAGGCTCACGAATTTGTTGTCGTCAGTTGTTAATCTTTCCTTGGAATATCTTCAGGATCAGATTGCATGCACCAGGGCAGATGGTCTGCTGGCCATCCTGGTCCCAAGCAGTTTAGGTCTTCCAGTTTCAACAACAAAGCCTTGAACTTGGCTCAGTAGGTAATAGGCAGCCACTGCAGCTCTTTCAACACTTCTGTAATATGTGTCCCACTAAGCACTCTAGCTACTGCATTTTGCACTACCTTCAGCTTCTGAGCCAAGCGCAAGGGTAGCCAAATATACAGTGCATTTCAGGAGTCTAATCATTGAGTAACTAATGTATAGCAAGGCTGTTGATGTCCAGGCATGGTCATATATGGCACAGCAACTGAAGATGGTAATAGGTGCTCTGTGCCACTGAGGTTACCTGGCCCTACAATGAAAGCAGTGAATCTATGAGCACCTCTAAATTCTACATCTGCTGCTTTGGAGTGAGAGAAACCTCATCCAGACCTGGTATATAACTCAGTTACTGAAGGTGGGAAGCACCCACCCATAGGATATACATTTAATGGAATGTAGGGGACTTCCAATCCCAGTGTGTTCACTGCTTTGGTAGCCTATAGTATTAATCTAGCATATAAAGACTGATTTGCTTTAAAATGTTGCAGTTGCTTATTTATTTTGAATGAACAAATGGCTCTAGTTTCTGTTAATCTAATAAGATCACTTAAACCTCTGTTTAATATCAATATGATCACTCAAGCTTTCTTCTGCCATACAATATTTTTTCACAGCACACACAACATTCATGGAAGTCAACATTTCCATTTTTTATCATGTCCTCGGGGAGAGTTTTGTATGGAACAAGAGAATAAATGAACTTCATTTACAGTGGAAGGCCAAAGTTGTTAATTCATACTAGATCTCTGAAATGCAAATGGATTGAGCTTCAGTTAGCTGTAAAACTGAACAAATATTCCTGTGTGGAAAAACCCCTAATTTTTGGTAAGTGAATTTAAATATTAATGCTCAGTGTGTATCTTATTAAAATTATTAGAATTAAACAAAATGAGTGATAATTCCCAAATGTTATTTGCAGGAGATAGTTTTAAGTCTAATAATCTTTTTATGAACTTGAGGAAACAATTCAGATGAAGGAAATTGGTTCACTACAAAAAATTTAATCACTTAAATTTGTCGTGCTTTTTAAAGACTACAGTAAAACCTAATACAAAAACCCATAAAACATTTACATACAAAACAATATTTTTATCTGAGAATATGGAAGACCATTTCCACAATACTGTTGACTGTTACTTGTCACCTTTTCTGATCTCAGCAGGTAAAAGCAAAGTTATTAAATATGTGGGTCATATACATGCACTTGCAACTGGATTAATAGCAAACTGGCATTATACCAAGTTGCCAGGACAATCCTCAAAGAACACTCAAACTTGTATTCTTTGAAGGTTTGTCAAGAATTAGCTTTTATCACAGACATATAAACTGTGCTCACCTACACAGTTCCCAGGATTACTTGCAGCAAAGCCACAGTAGTTTATAATTTATGGAAATGAATGATTAGGGAAATGTGTGCATTTTAAGGGAGATTGCATTAAAAATGTGATTAGGGAAATATCTGAACTAATGCAGAAATGGACCAAATTTAAGATTGGAAAAAAGAGAAACCAGTTACTAATTGTTCCATTGGTAGCTGTATCCCAGCACAGGACTGTAAGGTGGGTCCTCCTCTGGCAAAAACCCATCTAGCAGGGCATGGCAGGAGAGCTGGATTAGGGATGTAATCAATGGGGGCTGGTCCATTAAGTGTGAATGGAGCATTGCCCCACCAACATCAACCTGCCTTCAGCCAGCCCCCACCTGCTTGCTTTATCACTTACAGCAGGTCCAGGAGATAACCCTGTCTGTCAGCTCCCTTTTTCTTTTTGTTTCCCCTTGCAGAACTCAGCAGGCAGAGGGACACAACCTGGATTGGTGGCCTCCACCTGCCATTAGCACTGGCTCAGCCTATCGTTAGCTTCTCTGCCTTCCACCTTACCTGTCCCAGTGTGTGCCAGCCCCCATGGGATGTAATAAACAGACCCTCATTCTTATAGAATAGAAGAATGCAGAATATGGGCTGAGATGAGATTGTGTTAGCAGTTGAAAGAATGCTTTCAGGGAGGAAGGAGCAAAGGAGCTCACCTTTTTACAGAAGAGTGAGAGGAAATTTGTTTGTACCAATCAATCATCAGAAACAGCAGACTTGCCCTCATTTCTAAATAACATAGGATGGTCCAGAAATTTGCAAGTAGCTGCGAGAGTCACTTGGAAGATGAAATGCTGAGGAATATAATCTCTGGTTAATTTTCCCTGGTGCCAGGTTATAGCAATTTATCAGCTACCTGTATTTGCATGGGTCACTGGCAGCAGGACACACTGAATTGGGTGTGACTTCCTCCATACAAATTCCCAGTGATTCTGGAACCTCTACATGGACAGATTTTGAACATCTGAACTACCCATAACAAACAGCCATTCAACAGATCAAATGTTGTCACTAGATTTCATCACCATCCAGGCATTCTAGAATCCTTATACAGAAACTCCTGAACAGGAACTGGAATTTGCAACAGTGTCTGACAGATTCTGAAAGGGATCTGAATACTTAAATGTCCTATTAAAATGAGCAACATTTTAATCTAATGAATCATATTACCTGCAGCACCAGAACTTCATGTATTTTTATAAGCCATTCACTGCTTTGCAATGAAAGCTGTTCCCATCTGTAGAGCAATATCTGAATTCATGATCCTGATTTAATGTATGATTTAAGTGCCATGTGTTTCACAGTTCATAATTGTTTATTATAAACAAAACAAACTACCATAATTGGATACACTGTAACACTTATGAGAAATGAGCATTTCAAATGCAAAACAGTTATGAATATGCTGATTCCACTTAATTCAGATTTGAGTCACACAAGAGGGTTAAGCAGATTCCTTTTCAGAAGTGAATTAAGTTTAAACATATTGCTGGAATGCTTTGGATTTACATTTGCATGTGAGGTGCTGAGCAATCAATGAGTAATTAATTTGTCTGTGTCAACGGGCCTTAATTCAGCTTCCTCTTTCAATATTTTACACCTAGCTTTGTTTCCTCTTCCTGGTCCATCACAGTTTATGCCATATGAAAGGTCATATGAACCAATCCCTGCCCCTCTCTAGAAAGGTCTGGTTGCATCTCTACTTGGAATATATCAATTGCAAGCATAATTCTCCATGGAAAGAATCTGCTGTGCCTTGAGAGGCTGAGCTAGACAGCAATAATTCAAATGAACAATTTCCATTCAGTTGATTTCATATCCCCCACTTGTTTACACAGATAAATTCCCCTGTGCTTCATGCCTTGTAAATCACTAGTGCTATGATTATCCTATGATAACTACATGCCCTGTTGAGCCTTATTGTCTAATTGATAGTGTACATAGAAAGTGTTTGTGCTGCTTTCGAGATTAGCATCCACTTTCTTAAGCGGCAAGGATATTTGTTTGACATCCTCAGATTTGTCAATATTACCACACCTGTGTTCACACAAAGTGGCATTCAACAACCAAATAATAATAATTCTATATTTTAATGTGCATCTGCGAAGAGCAGCAGGGGACAGGGAGTTTACTACTTGAAAGAGGATTAGGATTAGCTACTGGATGATCTACATATTATTTCATAACATTTTGCTTTCAATGAAAAAATATCATTCCAGTAACCGAGTTATTTCATGGTGTGCAGCTGCCACATAGATGTTGCTATGAAAAGTCTATGTGGCTAAGTTCTGTGAGCTGTTCACATGTACTGGTTCACCACACTGTTTCACCTATGGTGTATGTTGTTTCTCCCTGCTGCTGTATAGGGAGCCTGTATGGTAAGGTGGTGTACGGGTAATACATCTGGAAGACAAAATGTATCAAGAGGAGTTAGTGATCTGACACGGTTAACCTTCCTGCCTCTGTTCCTTCCCCCTTCCTTGCTTGTGTTAAGCTTTTTGATGGTGTGAGAACAGTCTTTAATGTCCTGAGAGCGTTGGGAGGCGGTGAAGCGCCACGCAGCTGCCTTAATCAGGTGTGGAGGATACTGCTGGGTACCTTCCTTGATGTTGGACATGGTTTTGAAAAAGTGAAGCCTCAGAAGGGGGTGGCTAATGGATGATCGGCACGTAGCCAGTCTTGGTATGTATACATTGCTTGCTGCTTTAGAATAAAATCTTTAATCTTCTCACTCACTTGTGTATATTGCTTCTGAATCTCATTTTAAAAGACATGGCAAGAAATGTGATTAGAGTGCTGGACTAGGATGTGAGAGACCAGGGCTCAATCTTCACTCATGCACAAAGCTCACTGATTGACTTGGGCCAGTTACTGTCTCTCAGCCTAACCTGCCTCACAGGGTTGTTGGGAGGATAATATGTAGAGAAAAGCCATGTATGCCATCTTCAGCACCTGAAGTGAAAATGGGGTATAAATTTAAAATAAATAAAATAAAATAAAATAAAATTCCATGGAGTATAGACTGATCTGCATGATAAAGCACTACACAGAAATTAATTGTTCATCAATGGGAACAACTGTTGTTCAGCGTACTCTGCTCCAACATTTCTGAGATGAAAACTGCAACAGCCTAGTTCCCAAACCAAGGATGATGGTGCGAGTATGAATGCGCATACACACACACACTGAATTCACAATGACAATCCAAATCTGATGAGTGAGGTGATGGTTCAGAAGAAGTAACAAACTTAAGGCATCTGTTGCTCTTCTCTGGTATGGCCATCACACAGCACCATAACATTAATATAATATAACATAACTTTACCAACAGATCATAGAAGCTCATGAGTTCTCCCACCGTTCTACCCATGCCCAAGCACAACTTCCACACAGGGCACAGATAATATAAAATACTAATGCAACCTTATAAGAAGCATGCAACAAAGTTCAATAACCACAAGATTCTGACAAGGTGCCATACAACTGTGGTGTGAAAGCCGACAGCACCAGTTTTATTGTACACCTTAATACAAGCAGTAAAGTGAAAGAGATAGCTAGCAGTCTCATTGAGCCTATGCACTAATGTATAATACAAGTGCAAAAACTTCACCAACAGCACTTGTCTAAGTGCCAATAGAAGACGGATTGCTTTCCAAAGTCTCAGTTGTGTTTCCATGAGATCTTCAAAAGTAGTCTCCCTCTAAGGTTCAGTCAAACTTTACCAAGAAAAGAAACCAGAAACAGTATTGATGGTTTTTCAAATATGTTTTCTTCTTTGAGGATCTTCCAATGGGGAGGTTGTGTTGACAGGATCTTGACAAGATAAATTGTAAAAGAAACAGGTTGTTATTTTCTATATCCTGAGCATTGTAAACTCTTTCCAAACAAGGGAAGCTTCATTTTTTTAAAAAAAGTTTACTTTGTCCACATCACTTAATTTTAATCTTTTTTCATTTGTCACTGACAACACCAGCTGCTGAGCTATAATGTTTTTCAACCTAAAACTAGAGGATGGGCAACCATGATTAATGGTCCTTGAATCACATGACTGTACATTATTCTCTTTGACTGGCATGGAAGCCTTATTCATTGCATTCCTAGCTTGTGATAAGAAATGCTAGTTGGAGAGAGGATGCACTTCTGTATCACATTCTTCCCCCTTCTGCTAACCATTAAAAGTTGTTAGAATAATTACTTACAGAGTTCTCATGCATGGACCCAAGATACCTACTCAGTAACCAAAGAAGACAAAGAAGTTATGCACACAGTGTGCTTTTCCTGTTTGTTGTGTGCAAGTTTAATTCAAATGTACAGCTAGACCCATAAGCTATATGTGTTTAAGTGCTCTTCAGAGAGAAGTTAAAATTCAACAGACTGCATTGCAGCTGCAAGCTATAGGGGGAGGATTCCCAGGAAATCTGTGCTGAGATTATTTCCCTTCCTCACGCTCCTCCATTTTATGCTTTGTCAGCTACCATGGCTAAACAGGCTAGGCTTTTAGTTATGATGCTCTGTTTGATAGATGAGCAAGAACATGAATTCAGGATAAGGATGGTTCATTGCAAAAGTGTCTCCAGCAAAAAGCAGGATATAAAGAAGTCCAGGAGAAAGGCAGAAAAGTAGACATGGTCCAAACAATGGGTGGCCAGGAGACAGCCAAGGAGGTCAGGTAACAGCTAAAGTCAGAAGTATATACTGTATGATCACAGTCTCTAGCTTAAGATGAGAGCTGGAGAAGAACTGGAAATAGAGAATGTGTTAATGCATTTCTGGTAACTTGAAGTCACTGTCTTGCCAACTGCAGCATCTAACCGTGCTTTGGGATGAGGATTCACTGTACATGATCAAATAATTTCAGTTGGCAGCACAGCAACCTGGAGTCTTTAGATCTTTCTCCAGGGTCCAGGGTCCCATACTTGCAACACCAATCAATTATACATTTTCAGATAGGCTGTGCCATCAACATCATCATTATTAAAATTTCTATATCCCCCTTCATTGAAGGATCACAGGGCAGTTTACAATATATATAAAAAAATACATAACATAGTAACAGGTGAAACCAAAAATCCCTAACAAGCATGGAGAATAAAATCTAACCCCGAGGAACTGAAGGCTCCAGAGGGCTGAATAGCTCTCTCAGACATCACCCTCTGGAAATAACCTCCAGAATAGGACCAGTACCACTGCAAAGCACTGCCACCCACTCCTAACTCAGACAGCTGCTCCAGAAGAATACCATAGTTGATGGTCTCAAAAGCCACTAAGAGGTCAATGAGAATGAACAGGGACACATTTCTCCTGTCTCTCTCCTGACAGAAGCAATCGTACAGGGTGACCAAAGCAGTTTGTGTGCCAAAACTGGGCCAAAACCCCAATGATTAACGAATGTAACTGCTGTTTCTTTTCACTGATGGATACTTTTGTTGTTGAGTCATTTAGTCGTGTCCGACTCTTCATGACCCCATGGACCAGAGCACGCCAGGCCCTCCTGTCTTTCTGATGGATACTATATTGCTCCAAAAAATGCATGAAAAATCTTCCTCCTTCCAGAGAAAGGAAGCACCGACACTGTTGCTTTCCATGTGATCTCCCTTTTCCATGTGAATTGGGTTTGAGTAAGCAATTGTGCCTCAGATGATTCTGTGATGACTTCCTCTCCTAAATATAATGCTTGGAACAATTTACTAATTCTGAAACATGCAGCTATTTTAGGAAGACAAAGTTTAGTCACTTTCGACAACCTTAAGTAGAGCTTTTCACATATTAACACTAACACTGGAATGTTTGTTACATGTTTGTTAGAGTGCATCGGTTCTTTCCACTGAGCAAGAATTAATTTCTTGGGGAGAGTCATCTTTCAAGTAACTTTTAATGGAATTTTGAATCAAATGCAGTTCAGTATTTGTTTTTATTTTATCCATTATTTTCAATAGATAAATGAGATTGATACTCATTGCTGTTTCAGCACTGGCTTCTTTGATGGTAATCAAAATAGCTTAAACAAATCAAATGCATTTTCCCAGTGTGATTCATTGGACACATCTGAGAAGAAAAGCTCCCCCATTGTTCATACGCACCACCCTTTCAATAATTATTATTTACTAGGATTTCTTTTAAGCTTCATTAGAACTAGTCATGCAGGCACAATTTACTCCAAGAAGTCTATAATTGAATAAAGCATACATAAAACTATAACTCCTTTTGACACAAGTTAAAATTACATTATGTTTCTTTGACAATTTCTTACACAAAGGTTTAGGGGAAAGTGAATGGTAAACATTTTCTGGTATTTTTCTTCTTATTAAAATTTAAAAAGCCACCAATGAAATTGTTGGTCAGTGAGTTCAAAGTAAACAAACTCAGTTCTTTAGGCAATGTTGCTACAGTTTATAAAAGGACCACGCAGAATGCATAGAGCTACAAATGGGAAATGGCACTGGGTGGACCATTGTTTAGACCTTGTGAAGTGTGCAGAGTTGGAAGGGACCTCAAAGGTCAACCCCAATGCAGGAAATCCACCACTACAACCTTCCTCACAAATTATGTTTTTTAATGAATGTGTCTCTGCTTAATTCATGGATAGTTCAAAGTAGTAGGTAGTAGGCATTGAAATGAACTGATAGCTGAACTGCATCTTCATTTCAGAAAAGGAATGCTGCTCCCTTTACTTAGTCCAGCATCCCTTGGAACAAAAAAGACATTAGAGTTGGCATCAAGTGAGAATCTCATTGCCAAGGTGGTGTACAATAGCTCCAAAGGCCCTCTCTTTACCACCTGACCTTAGAAAATGGAGGCAACAAGAGATGAGGCAACTCCATGGATGATCTTAGTGTACAGGCATGTTGGTTGTCAGCACCTCATCTCCAATACCTGGTAGGGATATTAGTAAGCATTTAATCTCTTATGGAATCTCTTGCCATCTTAAATTACATTAGCATTGAACTATATTTTGTCCTGAGGTTCCTTTCATTTTATTCCTTGACACAAACATTGCTTGTATGCAAAATCTATGTAAAGGCAGCCAGAAATACATACAAAATCATTTCCATCTGCTTATTTTAAGAGCTGGTGAAATTGTATGCCAGAGGTTTTGCTATCACCATTTATTCTCTAGCCTTGAAAAGTGGCAGAAGTTTAACTACCAAGAGCACTGTGGCAGCTGTTTTACTTCCATTTGAACTCTAGAACCTATAACAATGATTTTAAGTTCAATTGAAACTTTCTTGCTGTCAAAACAACAGAAAAGCATCCCCCCCCCAGTACAGAAGCAGAGTTTTGATGCAGCTGCATGGTTTTAATCCAGCAGTGGAATTAATTGCTTGTATCTTCTACATCAGGAGAAATTTGCTGTTATTCTGCAAATAAAATTATATCCACCTTACCACAAATGTTAATACTTTGAGGGACTATGTGACATAGAAGAATTGATCCTGACCTAATTCCTGTTGTTCCTTACATTGATGCTTTTCTCAGTTTTAAAGCTTTTCTCAGTGTGACCAGCAAAATTCATGCAGAGCCAACACTTTGTCTTTTACTTCTTTAGGCTTCTATTCTGATGTCTATAATTTTGCCATTTCTGGTAGCAAGTCTGGTAACATTTATCTTTGACACCTATAGTATATGGTGAGTGAGGATATGTAAGCAAAGAGACTGAGGAGTTTGCAGATTCAAAGCAGAAGCAAGAATCTGATGTCAAGTAGGACTAAGAAAAAAACAAAAGAAGAAGAAATGAAGCAGGGAGTACTGAGATGAGAATCAGTACACCTTTAACAGGTAGGACTAATAATAATAATAATAATAATAATAATAATAATAATAATAATTTATTATTTGTACCCCGCCCATCTGGCTGGGTTTCCCCAGCCACTCTGGGCGGCTTCCAACAAAGATGAAAGATACACTAAAATGTCACATATTAAAAACTTCCCTGAACAGGGCTGCCTTCAGATGTCTTCTGAATGTCAGGTAGATGTTTATCGCTTTGACATCTGATGGGAGGGCGTTCCACAGGGTGGGCGCCACTACCGAGAACGCCCTCTGCCTTGTTCCCTGTAACTTGGCCTCTCGCAGTGAGGGAACCGCCAGAAGGCCCTTGGAGCTGGACCTCAGTGTCCGGGCCGAACGATGGGGGAGGAGACATAATACAACCCAAGCTGGAGATCTTATTTGAATGGAAGTGATTAGTGTTCATTTCTGATCATGCACTAAGCCTAGCATTTCCACTCTCCACAGTGATCTGGAGATTCACATTTGTTCTGCAGGCCTAAATCAACATGTTGGGGTTTTCTTTGGGGGGTGGGGGGTGGGGAAACTGGCTTACAGAAAATTGTTCATGTTAGAGAAGTTTGTGCTAGTTAATGCCATTTGCCTAGAATTAAAACTGGGGTTAATTAATCTGCTGGTGTCACCTGCAAGTAGGAGACTTGAAATTATAAACTAAATAGTATACAGTTTAACAGTAACAACATAATCATAATAATAATAAAAATTGAGCCTTGCAGGAAGAGAATGATGCTGGCATGGTGAATTTGAAAAGAAAGCCTATGGGAGATTATCTAATGGTAGCAATTATGCAACATGCAACAGGATGAAAGTTCAACAACATAAATATTGATGGCAATTAGCAAAGAATTAAATGCACAGTTAAAAAAGGTAAGTGCCTTATGAGAATTAAATACTTCAGCGGAAATATTGTTGGGAAGATACAATGGAAAATTATTCCGCAAAGTGGTGCAGGATCATAAATGCACCGTTACTAAAAGGCTTTGATCAGATGGAAGATAAAATGTTTAGATTATTTCCCCTTGGGTCAAGAATACTAAAGTAGGAAAACAAACATCACATCTTAGAGATTCAAGATGATGAAAAATAATACAAAGGCCAAGCAGAGGCATAAGAAATTCCTGGCATGGAAAATGGAATTTTGGACAAATGCAAGAATTAAAATGCATGCTGGACCAGCGTACAAGAAATATTATTTAAGAAGCTCATGGAAATCTAGCATAGGTCAGGCCCATTTCACTATTTATGCATTTATATTCGGGTATTTAGATGTTGAATTCCTTAGAAATGTGACGCATCCATTGTGACTGGCACTTGTGTGTTTAAATGGACACATGGTGACCGTTCTTTGTGTTATTTTTGTGCTATTGCATGGAAAGATTTTTTAAAAAACTGTGAAAGAGTACAGTGGTACGTCTGGATACATACTTAATTCATTCCAGAGGTCCATTCTTAACCTGAAACTGATCTTAACCTGAAGCACCACTTTAGCTAATGGGGCCTACCGCTGCTGCTGCGCTGCCAGAGCACGATTTCTGTTCTCATCCTGAAGCAAAGTTCTTAACCTGAGGTACTATTTCTGGGTTAGCGGAGTCTGTAACCTGAAGCGTATGTAACCTGAAGCATATGTAACCAGAGGTACCACTGTACTGTTATCTTTACAGACAGAAAAAACCACAGCAGTGTATTGGAGTCAACTGTCCTCACCACATTGTTGATGTATTACACAACTGCAGTGAGTGCAAGGAAAAGGTGGGGTTTCCAACCCAGAATTTCCATAGCAATGCCCATGTTGAGTTAGGGAAGAATTTGTTTGGCAGAATTCCAGAGACTAGTGGAATTCTCCCCTTCAAATGGTTTCCACACCAACTTAAGTTACCTTTTCTTTTCAGTTGATCTCCAAAATCAGGAGTGAGGACAGCTTTGGGGGAGGATAGAGAACTGGGGACGCGGGTGGCGCTGTGGGTAAAACCACAGTGCCTAGGACTTGCCGATCATATGGTCGGCGGTTCAAATCCCCGCGGCGGGGTGAGCTCCCGTCTTTCGGTCCCAGCTCCTGCCCACCTAGCAGTTCGAAAGCACCCTTAAAGTGCAAGTAGATAAATAGGTACCGCTTTATAGCGGGAAGGTAAACAGCGTTCCGTGTGCTGCGCTGGTGCAGGATCACCAGAGCAGCAATGTCACACTGGCCATGTGATCCGGAAGTGTCTGCGGACGGCGCCGGCTCCCGGCCTCTAGAGTGAGATGAGTGCACAACCCTAGAGTCTGTCAAGACTGGCCCGTAAGGGCAGGGTTACATTTACCTTAGAGAATTGGAAGGTGAAATGAGCTCATCAGAAAGGGTTATAACACACATTCCTCTCGCTAATTCTCCCCCTGTGCCCTCTTACTTTTGAGTTTTTGGTTTCTTAGTAAATGTGACTTTGAGAACATGTGTTTGCACAGATAATGTGCTGTTCTGCCCTTAGAAAGCTGAGTAGAGGTGAATGCAAATTTAAAATTTGTAAATAAATTACTATCTTTCAAAAAAGTTCCAAAAAACTTTGTTGGAGAAGGTATCCTGCTGGTTTGAGCCTTGTCCACTGACATGAGAAATAAGTTTTGTTTCCTGAAGATTTTTTCCCCTTCTCCATCTTCACGGAAAGGTGGGTTTAATCATGACCCAGTGCCATTGAGTAATGGAAGGTGAAACCATAAATTCATCTCTGTCACCAGAGAGGAAAGCTATCTTTGTAGCTCACATACTTCAAATGTCCCAAATGTTGAGACAGAAAAAACAGTCGCAAACATATTTAAGCAACACTGATTCCTATGGAAGTTAAGTGCCACTGGATTCAGGGGCTGAGCATAAACATTGCTTATGATCCAACTGTTGGTGTAACATACATTTTATGTTCACAATGATGATTTTATTGGTTGTGGTTTGCATTTCTGCTACGTCCCCTTATAAAAAGAAATAAGAAATGTGGATTTATTCATGAATGGAAAGGATACCATTAGTTAAACTAGTACAGTGGTACCTTGGAAGTCGAACAGAATCTGTTCCTGAAGTCTGTTCGACTTCCAAAATGTGTGGAAACCAAGGCGTGGCTTCAGATTGGCTGCAGGAAGCTCCTGTAGTCAATCGGAAGCTGCAGAAGCCCCGTCAGACGTCTGGGTTCCAAAGAACGTTTGCAAACTGGAATACTCACTTCCGGGTTTATGGTGTTCGGGAGCCAAAACGTTTGACTTGCAAGGCGTTTGGGATCTGAGGTACGACTGTATATTCATTTTCAATCAAACTTGATGCAAAATAACTTTGTATATACTCTTGATTTCGAAAAGCTGCACAATCTGAAGCTATCCTGTCCCTCTTTAATCTATATAATTTGTGATAGTATACCATACCATGCTATTTCCCAGTTTCTGATAGGTTCCCTGTTCTGAAATTTAGAGAAAAAGCACGTAAGACTCTTTGGAAAGATATCCACTATTTGGTAATATTATAAGAAAAACTCTTTCTGCAGCCTTGAAAGTTCCCAATGCTTCCTCTTGTTCTGAGTACTCTTGAGAGTCTATGCAGTTTTTATGCATTTCAAAATACCTGATTTAAAGTGCATTCCACTACAGTAGTTTAGAGCAAGCAATACTGTCAGAGTTGCTTCTAGATCCTAGCTCACAGAGGATCACGCTAGCCAGCGATCATTAAATAAAAGTCTTTATTGAGTTACAGTTTCCATTCTCAAGCTGCTGCGTGCAACTCTACGTCTTATGCTTAGATCGGCGAAGCTCCGTCTGAGTCTCCGCCCCTTGTGCACCAACTTAATATCCTAGCCCTGCTCCACCTTTTCCGCCTGACTGTTCTTCTCTGGGTCCCTCTGCCCCCCGGGGTCTCTTCCTTCCGGGATTCTTCTGACGCTGACCCCCCGGACCCTCCTGTCTCCTTGCGCCGGGCTTTAGGACCTGGCTCCCTTTCCGGGCTGCTTACTGCGCCACCTTCCTGTGCATTTGAACTTGGCGCGCGCGCCCAACCTTCCACCTTCCGTCTAACCGTCTCTTCGCTCCCCGATGGAGGTGTGGCCACTCCTGACTCGTGCCCTCCCTCCTGTTGTGAGCTGCCAGCGCTTGATCCCTGGCGCCCTTCCTCTTCCCTGCTCTCTGGCGGTGACGCTGGTCCCGATTTTCAACTGCTGCCCTCTGAGTCCCCTCTGGCTCTATCTTCCTGGGGTGTCCCCCTAGTCTCCCCCCTTGCCCTGGCTACTGGTGCTCCTTTCTGTGAATTTTCTGATTCACTGGAAAGACTCGGAGATCTCGGGTCGTCGTCATCACTCATCTTTTCTTCTGCCTCCTCCCCCTCGCTCTCTGTTTCCTCCCTAGCCCTCGCCTCTGCTCCTGAACCCCTGACAAATACTTTAAAGCAGAGCTTTCCAAACACTTTTTAGACATGCATCATTTAGCAACACAGTAATTCAGTTTTACTAGCAAACCAGAGGTTAAACTAACTGCTTTCCAGCCCTGAAGGAGTGTCTCTACCCTCATCGTTCAACCCGGACACTGAGGTCCAGTGCTGAGGGCCTTCTGGTGGTTCCCTCACTGCGAGAAGCAAAGTTACAGGGAACCAGGCAGAGGGCCTTCTCGGTAGTTACACCCACCCTATGGATCGCCCTCCCATCAGATGTCATAGAAATAAACAACTATCTGACATTTAGAAGACATCTGAAAGCAGCCCTGTTTAGGGAAGTTTTTAATGGCTGATGTTTTAATTACAGATAGGTAGCCGTGTTGGTCTGCCATAGTCAAAATAAAAAAATTCCTTCCAGTAGCACCTTAAAGACCAACTAAGTTAGTTCTTGGTATGAGCTTTCGTGTGCATGCACACTTCTTCAGATATGTGTTATCTGAAGAAGTGTGCATGCACACGAAAGCTCATACCAAGAACTAACTTAGTTGGTCTTTAAGGTGCTACTGGAAGGAATTTTTTTATTTTGATGTTTTAATGTATTTTTAATGTTTTGTTGGAAGCCGCCCAGAGTGGCTGGGGCACACAGTTTGGAAAGCTCTGCTCTGCAATAATTCAGCCTTATATTTTAGAAATTTGGAGCCCAAGAATCAGCTGGTTAATCCCAATTATGTGAAATATTGAAGCCTCAAATGTTTCCAGGATAGTCCCCTTCATCTTTGGAGTTGGGATTCATCTGAATATGACAGACACCCTAGTTCTTCTTTTAGGGAATCTCACAATGATAGGTTTTAAGGATACCTGATATATTGGTTTCATATGCATGCTTGCTAAAGGAATATATTCCTACTTATGCACCAAGTCCATCCATTGCAAAACATTGGCCACTGTTTGGTCAGTGAATAACCATGGATGAAAGCTGCTGCCGGAATACAGCAAATAAATAAATAATTTGGAATGGAATGCAGCATCTGAAGGAATCAAAAGAAGGCAGATGATCTTTCTGCTGGTGCAGAGATAATAATGCTATTGTCTTTCATTAGACTCCAGTCAATAGTAAAAAAAAAATTATGAGTTGATGACATGGCCTGAATTTACTAATGATAATGGGAAAGCAAGGCCCCAGAAGGGTCATAAACCTCGCTCCATTCGCTCACACCCAAAGGACCATGAGCCTAAAACAGTAGAAGATGTGAAGGGGCCAGGCTGAGAATCAGGCTGCCACCCAAATTGCTGGGCCAGTGACTCAAGTTCTGAATTGAACCTAATCATGGCAGCAGGGTCTGAACCAATATTAGCCATAATTGCACTCAAGAGATCCAGCATAAGCTGAGGGACCGCAAGGGCCGGAGCTGAACGCAGTGACTTAGAAGGGAGAGCAGGACTGGGATTCCTTTTAATAGGCATCTTCACACAATACCAATGGGACCCAGGCAGACTAAAATGGCGCTCCCGTCAAAACATGATGGCGCTCCCACCACAACTAAGCAGGGATGAACCTCTCCTTGCAAGAGGAACCCAAAATGGAGGCTGGAATGAAAAGAAAGGGGTTTCCTGCCCTCAAACATATATCCAACCAGCCTTTCCTCGAAAGGGCACACGGAAATCAATATTGCAACGGAGAGGGAACTCTTGATGCAGCAAAATTAGTCAAAGTGCTGAACGAAAGTGCCCAGAGAGCGTCAGTCACAAATTGACCAAAGTCATGATAGCTAAAAAAAACCCCCCAAAGCTGCAGCCACAGCCAATTACAGGGGCACCAGCCACTGCAAGGGGAGCTGAATGGGCAGAGATCAAGGGGCAGCGGCAAGCTCTGCAAGCAGGAGTGCTCAGGGGCTGTGGAGCAAAGCTCCGCTAGACAGAAGGGAAGGAGAAGGAAGGGGGGAAAGAGGACAACTCAAAAGGATTAACCAAAAGTGGAAGAATAACAGAAAGAAATCACCATGACGATCCATCCAAGGTAAGTCTCTCAGCTGCACAGAGGACACACTACTAGCTTGTTCAGAATGCTTGAGCCAAAAGAGGAAGCTCTGAGTCACGTGCATGGGTATATATAGGTCCCCTTGATCCATTTAGACTGTGCCCCATTGGCCAGATTGAACCCAACCCTGAGGGACCTACCAATCGGGTGTTGTGGCTAACCAATCCAACCTACCCACAACAAAGGAGGTCAGTCTCCAGGTGTAACCACATATATAATTTAGGGAGGACATGATATTTGGGTTTATATTCGGGCCTATACGGTAATAAGTTCGCAAAATGGCTGCTGTACTATCTGCTTAGCCACCCTTTGGATTGAAATTCTGTATTATTCGAATCCTCATTCCCGCCCCCCTGCAGATATGGATCCATGAATATTACAGAATTCAGCATACTAAAGAGTAGCTCTGTTTACCATATTTCTACAAAGCAAGTATGGGGACATGGTATGGTACAAAATACTGTCTGAGGATAATCACTGACACACTGCAACATCTAGAAAGTAAAAGAAGGGAAGATGGCAATATATAGTATTAGGGTCAAATTAACAATCCTGAAAAGGATGCTTTACATATTTCAAAATTTAATGTAATTTCAGACTACATCAGCAATCCTGCAGTTTGGAAATGACTCGTTTTTTAAAAACTGTTTAGTTAAGAGGGGTGGTTTGTGGAAAAAAGTGACATATTAGCAGTGTATAAAGAACTAACATTTTGGAAATACCAGCTGGTTTCTCTTGCTTACCTATTCAAAATACAAGAACAAAGGCAAATCAATCATGAAATTAAGAGCGGGTGGGTGGGACTTTGAACATGATAAAAAGAAAATCTAGGTATTTTTTAAACAATCACATACTGCAGAATTAACTTCTTTACACCATCTCTGAGATGATATGTTTTAGAAGAAAGAAAAGAAGAAGAAGAAGAAGAAGAAGATTATATTTAATAGCAGATCTATTAATGCACATGGCAATCTGCTTTCAAGACTCATTGACTAAGCAGATACAATTCTGCATACACCTTCCTTCAAGTAAGTGCTTACTGTTAGGATTACTGGAGGGTATAGAAGAAGTTCCATTTTATGAATTCTCTGTTTAGACATTGTTCAAGTTTAGACCACTTATACTGCCTAATGTATTCTTTTGTGTCCTTGCGATCGCCCACATACCTGAAATGAAGACTCTTGGAACACAACTGGTGTAAGGCTATATTTATTAAAATATAGCCGGTTTGAGAAACTGCAAACCAAAATTAACCAAATTCAAGGTAATATGAGAAGGTTTTTCTAATTCTGGTAGGGAAGCATCCCTCCAGACCACTGGGCATGTGTTGCAGCCATAGGCTGTGGAGAAGAATTAACTGTCTCCTTGCTAGGAGAGCCTTGGGAATGAACCAAGCACATGTAACCAGGCTCTGCTACCTAGCAGTTACCTAAAGTATGCAGTGCAAGCCCAAAGGGCACCACCACCTGCATGTCTCCCCAGGCATAAACCACACTCTCTCAAAATTTTCTACCTGGCCCTTACAGCAAGTGACTGTCTAGTCAAAGCCTGCACTACATAAAGAGGGGAAGGGTTCTTGAGACCTGCAAAGCTTTCCTGGGCTACATTCATAATTGGTTCACCTAAAATGGAACTCACTGTAGATTGGGCTCAAATTAACTTATTTTAAATCCCCAACCACATTCTAAACCCAGCTACCATGATCCTTATAATCAGTGCTAATTTTCTAGAAAAAGAGGTACAGGAAATCACAATGAATGCCTCCCTTGTTCTCTTATAATGGCAATGGTGCCCACCTGAGAGGTGACAGAACTGAGTGGTGGTAAGCTGCAGCTGAAACAAAGCCCTGCCTATAATCTTAGGTAGGGCCATAACTCAATGAGCCCGCTTTTATATATGCTCTATACAGCTGACTGTGCCCCCAAATACCCCAGTAATAAGATCATTAAGTTTGCAGATGATACAACGGTGGTTGGTTTAATCACGGCTGCAGAGGGGGAGGCGGCCTATGGGAAGGAAGTTGAGCAGTTGAGGGAGTGGTGCAGGAAAAAACAACTTACTCCTTAACTTAAAGAAAGCAAAAGAGATTATTGTGGACTTTAGGAAACATAAATTGAATATTCAGCCACTTATTATTGAGGGGAAGCATGTGGAACAGGTCTCGGTGTTTCGATTTCTGGGAATGGAGTTGAGAGATGACCTAACCTGGGGAGAAAACAGCAAAGACCTGATGAAGAGAGCACAGTAGAGGTTATATTTTCTGAGACTCCTCCAGAAAAACAATCTCTCAAAGGACCTGTTGATGGCATTTTACCAATGTACTGTGGAGAGTGTATTAACTTATGGTCTCTGTGTGTGGTTTGGGAGCTACACAGTCAGGGGAAAAACAATATTGTCCAGGGTTGTAAAGACTGTGGAGAGAATAACTGGGTGCTATCTCCCCACCTTGGATCAAATCTCTGTTTCCAGGTGCCATAAGAAAGCTGCAGAAATAGTGCAGGATAGTGCGCACCCCGGATATGATCTCTTTCAGTTTCTCCCTTCTGGAAGAAGGTACCGGGTTATAAAGACTAGGACTAGCCACCTGAGAAACAGTTTCTATTCAAATGTGATTTTGGTTTTAACTGCAGTGTAAGGTAGTCTCTATGGGAGTATATTGCATTTAATTATGGGGTCTCAGAGTTTTTAGGGGGCTAACCAGGCTGGGATAGCTGGGATAGCAGGCTTGTTGGTTTCTGAATGTCTGGTGTAGATTTCAGTTTCGTTGTTCTTTATGGGACAATGACAATAAAGATTATTGTATTGTATTGTATCGTATCGTAATGATAGACCATCTTCTTTCCATGCAGAAGGTCTCAGTTTCAATCTTTAGATAGGCAGATTCCTACATTCCTTTAGTTGCATGTCGAGGTCCCCAAGACACCCCCCAATAAAACACAAGTGACACATTATGTTTGTTTAAGGTTTTGGCATAATTTTGGCCACAACTTTATTAAATTACAAATAATGTGAGTGGTTGCTTAGGCACTGGTTGTGACTATCTGACCCCGCACGGGGACAGTCTGACATTCACACGCCTGCAAAGTCAGAAAAGGGTAAGACACCCGGGGAGAGAGACGGGACTAGGAACCATGCCTCACCTCTCCCCAAATGCTCCAGGAGCTCTTGCATGGCCCTAGTCCCTTGACAGGGTTCAGACAAAAGCATGGCGAGCCCCTGGATTCCTTTAATGGAAAACCCTTGCAGCAGCAACATTTTGGAGGAGCAGGCACAGCCAAATCCATACCCCTCCACCAACCAATTCCCAAACCAATGCCTAACCTCAACCTTACAAGTTGTGACGATTTGCTACGAAGTAGGCAAAGACCAAATGGCACCATCCAATCAGCCAAATGGACAAAATTCCTACCGGGCCCTGCCCCAAAAGCAGACGACCCCATGACAGGCATAGCAAGGTCAAGTAAACAGCCTAACATTAGGGAGGGAGGGCGGGTGATCCGAAGCACGCAGCAAAAAGAGGAAGCTCAACACTGTGTGCAGGGCATTTAAAGACTAGGGCTGTCAATCAATAAATTGCAACATATAATTCTCCCCAGCAACAGCCAGCCCTCTGCTAATGGTGGCCAAACTCTTTCCCGCCCAGCAACAGCGGGGGGTGTCTTGCTAGCCCCCACAGCAACACGTGCTCTCCATGAAAGAGAACACGCTTTACCACAGCATACACGAGTCCCCTTACCAACGCTGCCCCCAAGCTTAACTGGAGGCAGCAATGACAGAAAGGGGCTGCTGCTATAGCTTTCATTCTGTAGCACCAGCATGCTGAATGTGAAATGAAGTGTCCAGGACTTGCTGCAACCTAATGAAAGACCAGCACAATGGCATCCATTTTCACCGCCAGGAAATGGAAGGAGGCAGTTGTGGCAATTGGGAAGGCTGGTGCTGATGCTGGGTCACAGCTAATTATTAGCTTAGTCTGAACTTTAGAGAGATTCTGGCTTGGTTTACAGAGATTGTGGCTTGGGTTACAATCAGCCCAGCTCTGAGCTGCATCAATTTACACATTGAATCCCCCAATTTTGCACTTTAGCTGCACATTTAAGATATGAAAAGCACATACTGAAAAAGCTGGAGTACAGGGGATTTGGGAAATCAAAGATACAAGCGTATTAATTCAGAAACCACTTGAAAAGCAGGGAGTCTGCACAATTATCCATTCTTACATTCAGAAAAGCTAAGACAATGGATACCACACCTTTGTTAAGCATGGTTGGAACTAAGCTTATAAAATCAATTGTACACAAAGAGATCAATAAACATTTTACCAGTGTCAACTTCAAGAGAAGGGGTGAAGTAATTTATTATAAGAATCCAACCCTCTGAATAAAAGTAGTTCTGAAAAAAAATATTTTACTCTGCAGTTCTCAGGATATATGAATCAATACTCTAGTAATTGTAATTCAGAGAGAATGAAGACATTTTTTATTAAACTTTCACAGAATGTTAATGCAGTGCTCCAAGTTGTACAGAGGAGAACTCTGCATGCCCCCATTTTACTAAGACAGAAAGCGGCCCACATGACCAATCTACCTGGCTGCTTTTTAACAAATGAGGCTGCGTTTTAACAAACGAGGCATGATCAGCCCTCTTCTTTCTCACCAAACTACTGTTACAATAGTTCAATGCTATGCACGTTGCCTCAAAAATAACTGCAAATTTGGACAGTGGAACTGACTCCTGAGTAGGGATAAAAGAGAAATTCAGTTCAGTTTGTATTTGAAGACAAACATGTGTAATCCACACTTTCTTAAATGATACACAAACTGAAACACACCCATCCTTCATAATTCACACTTCAAAATTTTGAAAATAATATATTAGTGTAATGTGTGCATTTAAATGCATACAGTGGTACATCTGGTAGCGAATGGGATCCGTTCCGGAGCCCTGTTTGCAACCTGAACAGAACACAACCTGCATCTGTGCGTCTGCGGTGATGTCATTTTGTGCGTCTGCACATGCACAAGCGGAGAAACCCGGAAGTAACCCTTTCCAGTACTTCCGGGTCGCCACGGGATGCAACCTGAAAAGACGTAACCTGAACCAAACGTAACAAGAACTGTAATTAGTATTAAAAGAAAAGCAACATATAAAATGTATTATATTGTGGAACAGTGATTCAAAGCACTAATTTGCCCATGTATTATTATTATTATTATTATTATTGTTATTATTATTACCATTATCATCATCATCCCACCCTTTACCCTAAGGTTCCAGGGCAGGTTACACCATTAAAACACAACATTAAAAACAATTTAAAACCGCTTCCAATTATAAAAAGTGAGTCCAAAAGTATACACCTCAAAAAACTACTGATTATGGGAGACAACATGTAATCAGAAGCATGTGGTATTAAAGAAGCATAGTAAATTTCTAAATGATAAATGCAGTGGGCAGAATCAAACTCAGTTCTTAGTATATCTATCATCTTCAGATCAACTGGTCCACACATTTTTAATAAGTACTGCAGTTGTAAGACATGTTCATGCCTCAGTCTCTCTGTAAATAATATGTTTGAGTTTCAGACACACAGATTTCATTCATGGTCAAACCCCTGTCCTGAAATGAGCCAGGAAATGTGAAACATTTCCCACTCCTTGTTTCCAGCTTCCAAATAGCTATAGACTGCCTCTGCCTCTCACCTAATCTAACCAGTCTCATTTCTCATTATGGTCCCTAACCCATCTCCTGTATTCCTGCCACTTTCTCTCTGTAGTTTTGGTCCCAATGACATTCAACCTTCACAGCACTTGGAAAGCTCATTTTAAAAAGGAAGTCCAGTTCCAGTTCACCCACTCCAAAAAGGAATTAGTTTCAATTGCAGTTCTTCCACTTCCAATAAAGGAACTCATTCCATTCCAGTTTCGTTCACAATTCATTTACATGGTGCTTGGTTTTCAGAATTTCACTCTGCTGAAGTACAAAATATACTTGCAAGTCAAGGCCCCGAGCCCTGCCCTATTTGTGCTATTATAAAACACTTGGACACCAGTATTTTGGGTTAATAGGATAATTAAGGCCACAACTTTATTGGTTGCAGAATGCGAGTTGTATTGGCTTAGACATTGGAATTGAACCGACTATATCTGACTCCTGCCCGCTATGCAGATATAGTCTGGAAATGGTCAACCACCAGTAGGGGGAGCCATGTTGATGTACATCAACTGAGGGTTGCCCCAGGGTCCCCGATGCAGTTGTGGCATGGCCCTGGCCCATACCTGGGCTTCGGACGAGATCCACAGTCCTGGATCCCTTTAATGGAATACGGCAACGACTCCTGTAGCTGAACTCTGATGTAGAAGCTGAACACTCCAAAGTAGTACCAGATCTGTTGAAGGCGAAGGTAAGAAGGGAGAACCCCACCGGCCATGTGGCTGCTTAAATAGGGCAAGCCACACACCCCAGGGCAAGAAGTGGCTGGGACTCCCCATGATGTCATCATGCCACTGTACATGGGGAGAGCGTGTGGCTTGCCTGCAACACCGCCCCCTGGGGAGGGGTAGTGGCTTTATGAACAAAAACACAAAATATTTTTTCTTAAAAAAACATAGTGTGTAACATGAACAACTGTGAACAAATGTTTTAGTTTTTTATTTATCCCGCTCCCCCCCCCCCCGGCAAATTATTAACTTTAAGCAACACTTTTCAGATAGGTTAAAGTGGTAAATGCAGTGGCCACAATCAAACATAGAGTTGAATAAAAATGAAAACTAAATTAAATTCCTTTCATGGAAGCACTTTGTGAGATATTCATATTTCCCAAAATTCTGCTGCAAAAGAGCTTAATTCAGTCAGTTCATTTAAAAATGATAGCAATTACTTTCAGGTGTAATTCAGTTATCTTTGAATTAATTAAATGAATTAGTTCATTCCAAGCACTGAGTGCTCATAGTTAACCCTGTATATATTTCAGTTTGGAACAACAGACCAAACAATTAATGACCAATAGCAATCAGCATATCAAGGAACCTTAAAACTAACCCCAAATCATTACTTTTGGGGGGTGAGCGTGTTTTCAGTGAAATAAAAGCAGTCTAATTTTAATTGAGCTAACACTACTCAATGCCTTGACATTATACAGAACGATTTTATTATTCAGTTCATATAGGTTCCTTTGTCATAAATGAGTGTAAATGCACAAGATCATATTTTTAATATCAATTTGTCATAGGCTTCTTAACCTTCTGCCACACTTACACAGTGCTTGAGAATTAAGCCCATTAGTCTAATAACCATAATTAGTCATGATTAGCCTAATTAGGACATTAGTTAATGATCTCTCATTTCACTGTTCTTGGTCGATCTGCTAAATGAAATATTTATGTCCATAAACATGTTATGCTGCAAGTTCCTTGTAACTCCTGTAGTTAGCAGTGAAATGTGGAACAGGGGATATGATTGGTTTATACCATAGACTCTTATGTAGCTACAGATTGTATGGAGATAAACTGACTGAGGTGTCACCCTAAATATTGGTAAATACACAATTAAGTCATTGCATGAGTGGAATGACTTCAACCCAACCAATGAAACTTCTCTTCCTCTCTTCAACCCATCCACACACTTCCCCAATATGCTTCGGGGATCCCCCAACCTTCTGGTTTTGGGACAAGTGGGTGTACACAGGTGAAGGGGGGGAGAAGTTCTGTTGAACAAGCAATTGTGGCACTACAAAGGCCATATAAATGCTTAGTGCATAAGAGGCACAATTAGTCAGGTTTATTTGTATTATTTATTTATTCGACCAGATTTGTATACCACTTCATCAAAATAACTGAAAAGATTACAAAATTTTCATAAGAAAATATAGATAATATCAACAGATATTAAAAGTAAACATAATAATATTATCAAAAGATAAACAGGGTGCCTGAAAAGGAGTTATAGATAATAAGTAATTGAACATTGAATCAATCAATCATCCGCTCTAGATCTTTTTTAAAAATCCTTTTTGTTAATATCCCCCCCCCCCGGTGCAGTCTGTGGTGTGCAGAGCAGGTCCAGCCTCTCAGCTGGGAGAAATTACAGCTCCGTTGGCTTCAGGGGTGAGCAGACTTCTTATCCTACAAATATTTGCCTCAGCTACAAATTTAGCCTGTTTGATGGAGACTTTCCCACTCACCCTCCCTCATTTTCATAACTCTTGCTGTTCACATCATTGGGCATCACTACATCATTTGTGTATTGCGATTCTTTTGATATGGTGTTTTTAACTAGTCCCCAGGAGTACATGGGTATGTTAGTAAAACACTACATCAATCAAAAGAATCAACAATCACATCAAGACCACTTGTTGTTTTCTGGTGATCAATATGAATATTTGCCTTGGTAATGTAGAGGCTGGTGGAAGGTGTAAAAGGGTCAAAGGAGCTGAGACCTGCTGCAAACTGTGCATGGTCCAATTCTAAAATTAATTTTAGAAGTTGTCACCAGTAAATTTTAATTAGGGAGGTTTTGAATGCAACATGCAGTGAACTTCCAGCACAGCAGAGGAACAGAAAGAGAATATCTGGCTTTCCCTGCTAAAAAGTCACCATTGTATAAATTTGTCTAGGGTCCATACAGATGGGATATTGTCCAAACATGCATGATTGCAGAGAGATTTTCAGATATTGTAGCTACAAACCCAGTCCTTCTTTCTCTTATTGGCAACATGAGAATATTATAAGCAAACAGATCCAAAACATTTGTTCTGGATACTCTTCAGAAGTTTTATCTCTCCGACAACAGCATGTGTGTTTATTTTTCTATTTCAACAATTTTACTAATGTTTAATTAACTCTTTTAGGAGTATTTTTAAACGCATGAGAAATAGCCTGAAGTCTAGAGATGTCATGGTGTTACATTTAAAGGCATATTTCTGTTAGATAGTGTCTTCTTTAGATTTCTTAGAGGCTCTGGATGGGTTACCCTAAATGGAAACATACATGCAAAAACAAACCAAAAACCCAATTAACATTATACAAGAAAACTGCATTATCCCTTTGCCAAAGACCTGTGCAACTGAACCACCAATGTGTTTGAAATAGCCACACGTGCTCCTCAGCACAGGAATGCTCCCATGTATTCTGGATCTCTTTCTCTTACATGTCAGAAGGTCCATTTCCCTTTGTCATGTTTCTCAGCTTATATGGGAAGAATAAAAGAAATGTCATGGTGCATCTGCAGCAACACAACTGGATGTCTTCTTCTGCCCCAGCTGCAACAAAACGTGTCTCTCCCACATCATTCTCTACAGCCACAGCAGGTTCTGCAGCCTGCCAACAGCTTGACCTCACCCCCGAGACAGACAGATGCCAGCAGCAATGTAACATACAGTATATCCTGCTGCTTCCTTCTTCAAACCCCACAAGAGCAGAGCAAAACACTTTCACAATAATTTCTCTTCTTCCCATCTTACAGTTATATTTCCCTTCCTTGATGTGGGTGTGCAGATGGACAGACAACACAGCATTTCTCTGACTTGGGATGATGGGAGTTGGAATCCAATGGTATCAGTAAGGGGGGGGAATGTTCCAACTACTTTGGAAAAAATTCTTCCCACTGTCAAAATGTAGTTCAGGTGGGGGGGGGGTCGTCATACTTTCTATGAGCAGAGGTCTGGAAACTTAACTTGGTGCTATCTGGTTCTTATGGTGTTGTTAACGGCCCAGGGCTAAGATCAGATATACTTGGGAAATGACTGAGGCAGATGGCATGCAGATTTTGAACTGGATCTCTTCCCAGGGGACTTCCTTCACTGATGAATTATCACACCAACACACCATTATTACCAGAATGGGCTGGTATTGTACATTTCCATGACTTGTGACATTAAAGAAATAAACTGCTTCCTTGTCTTTTCTGAGACAATGACCTTTCCTTTTAAATGAATCAATATGTCAAAAGAAACCCAAAACAAAAATCCACCATTCTGAAGAGCATGGATATTTTATAGATCCTGAGGTCAAAAAATCTTTCAGATCAAATAAGTAAGTGCACATTATTCTAACATCTAAAAAAACTTTTGGACATTATTTTTCCAGTCTGTTTTTATTTATCTTCATTCTAGTCTAATCAAGTTTCTTTTTTTTAAAAAAAAGGCAACTAAAGACCTGGGCTTGGATCCAAAGATAACTTGAAGAAGTTCACCGAAAGAAAGTTTTCCCCCAGCACCAGAACATACATCTATACCTCCTGCAAAGTCTCTCTGGAGCGTCAGGGAACCACCTGAACAATGTGGGATGGGTGATGGTTCTTATATCAGGACCCAAACCCTAATCATGGATAAATTGTCTGAAATGATTGCAATGGAATTTATTTCCATAGCATCATAGACTGGAGAGTAAGATTGCAGCTCTCCCCCCACTGATTCTATCCAGCCTGGTTGCTTCCTCTCACTGGTGCTTGACCTGCTATTTTATTTATTTATCACACTTTTCAGACAAATGTGGTCTCCCAAAGTAGCTCATGTCAATTACAAAAACCTTGAAAGACAGACTCTGATAATAATAATAATAATAATAATAATAATAATTTATTATTTATACCCCGCCCATCTGGCTGGGCCTCCCCAGCCACTCTGGGCGGCTTCCATAAAAACCAAAAATACAATAAAATATCACACGTTAAAAACTTCCCTGAACAGGGCTGCCTTAAGATGTCTCCTGAATGTCAGGTAGTTGTTTATCGCCTTGACATCTGCTGGAAGGGTGTTCCACAGGGCGGGCGCCACTACCGAGAAGGCCCTCTGCCTGGTTCCCTGTAGCTTTGCTTCTCGCAATGAGGGAACCGCCAGAAGGCCCTCGGCGCTGGACCTCAGCGTCCGGGCAGAATGATGGGGGTGGAGACGCTCCTTCAGGTATACTGGACCGAGGCCGTTTAGGGCTTTAAAGGTCAGCACCAACACTTTGAATTGTGCTCGGAAACGTACTGGGAGCCAATGCAGGTCTTTCAAGACCGGTGTTATATGGTCTCGGCGGCCGCTCCCAGTCACCAGTCTAGCTGCCGCATTCTGGATTAGTTGTAGTTTCCGAGTCACCTTCAAAGGTAGCCCCACGTAGAGTGCATTGCAGTAGTCCAAGCGGGAGATAACCAGAGCATGCACCACTCTGGCGAGACAGTCTGCAGGCAGATAGGGTCTCAGCCTACGTACCAGATGGAGCTGGTAAACAGCTGCCCTGGACACGGATTTGACCTGTGCCTCCATGGACAGCTGTGAGTCCAAAATGACTCCCAGGCTGCGCACCTGGTCCTTCAGGGGCACAGTTACCCCATTCAGGACCAGGGAATCCTCCACACCTGCCCGCCTTCTGTCCCCCAAGAACAGTACTTCTGTCTTGTCAGGATTCAACCTCAATCTGTTAGCCGCCATCCATCCTCCAACCGCCTCCAGACACTCACACAGGACCTTCACCGCCTTCACTGGTTCTGATTTAAAAGAGAGGTAGAGCTGGGTATCATCCGCATACTGATGAACACCCAGCCCAAACCTCCTGATGATCTCTCCCAGCGGCCGCATGTAGATGTTGAAAAGCATGGGGGAGAGGACAGAACCCTGAGGCACCCCACAAGTGAGAGCCCAGGGGTCTGAACACTCATCCCCCACCACCACTTTCTGAACACGGCCCAGGAGGAAGGAGCGGAACCACTGTATAACAGTGCCCCCAGCTCCCAGCCCCTCAAGACGGTCCAGAAGGATGCTATGGTCGATGGTATCGAACGCCGCTGAGAGATCCAGCAGAACTAGGAAACAGCTCTCACCTTTGTCCCTAGCCCGCCGGAGATCATCAACCAGTGCGACCAAGGCAGTTTCAGTCCCATGATGAGGCCTGAATCCCGACTGGAAGGGATCCAAATGGTCCGCTTCTTCCAGGCGTGCCTGGAGTTGTTCGGCAACCGCTCGCTCAATCACCTTGCCCAGGAATGGAAGATTTGAGACTGGGCGATAGTTGGCCATCGTGGCCGCATCTAGAGATGGTTTTTTAAGAAGCGGTTTAATAACCGCCTCTTTCAGCGGGTCTGGGAAGGCCCCCTCACGGAGGGAAGCATTCACCACCCCACGAAGCCCATCGCCCAGCCCTTCCCGGCTTGCTTTTATTAGCCAGGATGGGCAAGGATCCAGGAGACAGGTGGTTGGTTTCACTCGTCCAAGCAGCCTGTCCACATCCTCGGAGGTAACAGATTGGAATTGATCCCACTCAACTTGACCAGACAGAACTCTTGCACTCTCCCGCCCCGGCCCTGCTCCCACGGTGGAGTCTACTTCTTCCCGAATCTGAGCGATTTTATCTGCAAAAAACTTTGCAAAATCATTGCAGGAGAACATGTGGCCCGTACTGGGCCCTGATGTTGCAGGTGGTTCCGCTAAATTGTGAACCACCTGAAAAAGTCTCCTGCTGCTGTTTTCTGCAGATGCAATAGAGGCGGTGAAGAAATTCTTCTTCGCCGTCGCTATCGCCACTTGGTAGGCTCGACGTTGAGCTCTAACCTGTGTCCGGTCAGATTCGGAATGAGTTCTCCGCCATCGGCGCTCTAGCCGTCTCAACGATTGTTTCATTGCCCTCAGATCCGTGGAAAACCACGGGGCTGTCCGGGCTCCGTGCAATCGGAGAGGGCGCTTCGGAGCCAAACAGTCAATAGCCCTGGTTAACTCCACATTCCAGCGGGCCACCAGGGAATCAGCTGAAAGGCCATCAACATGGGATAAAGCATCCCCTACCACTCTCTGGAAACCATTTGGATCCATTAAGTGGCGGGGGCGGACCATCCGAATTGGTCCCACCTCCCTGCAGAGGGGATGGGTCGCAGAGAAGTCCAGTTGCACCAGGAAGTGATCTGACCATGGCACTTCTTTCGTTTCGCTTTTACTTAGTGTCAGATCACCAACATCCATAGAGGTAAACACCAGGTCCAAGGCATGTCCACGGCTATGGGTTGGGCCAGACTTATTCAGGGACAGCCCCATGGAGGCCATGCTTTCCACGAAGTCCCGAGCGGCCCCTTGTAAGGTCGTGTCGGCATGGATGTTAAAATCCCCTAGGACGACCAAGCTAGGTGTCTCCAGGAGAACATCCGCCACGACCTGAAGCAGCTCGGGCAGGGAATCCTTGGCGCAGCGGGGAGGTCGGTACACCAAGAGGAATCCTGTACTGCCCCTATTGCCCAACTTCCAGAACATGCACTCAGAAAACTGGGTCTTCCCAATAGGACGCCTGGTGCAAACTAATGACTTCCTAAAAATCACTGCAACCCCCCCTCCCCGCCCACATGACCTGGGTTGCTGTGCGTAAGAGAAACCTGGTGGACAAGCAGCGGCAAGAACAGGCCCATCTGCTTCATCCAACCAAGTCTCTGTTACACAAGCCAGGTCAAATCCTCCATCCATGATCAAGTCATGGATGGCAGTGGTCTTCTGAATCATTGACCTGGCATTGCACAGCAGCACCTTCAGGCTATGTGGGTATCCCTTGCTGATTCTAGTATCCGTCCGGACAGGACCAGACCCGGAGGCAGGGATAGTCCTCAGACAACGACTAAACCTGCCTCCTCTGTAATGACATGGTCTGGTCTTAGCGTAACTCCTCCTCCTACCTGTGATCACTGAGATCGGTTGTCCCAGTGCATCCCCCCCTGTGGAACATGCCCCAGCCATTTTGTGGGCTGGGGCCCACTCCCCGGCAGCCCTGACCCCTCCCCCTAAAAACAAAATAACACCTTAAACAAACAAACAACAATACAAACAAAAAATATAAAAATTACAAAAACATCAAAATAAAAAATAATAATTCCCCAAGCCCAACCAAACATCAATCCCACCCCCCACATACAAAAAATCCAGAAAAAAATTTTTAAAAAACATTTTAAAAACACTCTGTGCCTCTCCGGCAGTAACAACTGTCCTAGTGAGGCCTATCAGGCCCCGCCCTGGGCCAGGTGGTAAGTGGCAGGGAGGAGCAGGGCCCTCAGGCACTCACTCAGGGAGTCTTCCTGGGCAGCAGGCCGCAAGCAGCACACAGTCCTTATGAGGCCCCAGGCCCCGCCCCAAGCCAGATCTCCTGAGTACCAACTAAAAGCTCAAGGCACATAAGGGAAGGGAGTGGCAAGAAAACATAAATGAAGGCGATCTCTTTGACAAAACGAGCGCAAATTGGTGAGTTGTGTGCAAGCAATTATATCCAGTTGGAGGTCAGGCTCATCTCTCCTTACAGCCAGGTGATCTTGCTTGGATAGAGGCTCTCCAACTACCCCAGCAGCTCTTGTTCCTTTGGATCAGGGATGGGAGACCTTTTCTAGCCCAAGGGCAACCTTTCTTCCTAGGCAACCTTCCAGATACCACATGTCAGTGATGGATAGAGCAACAGATGCAACTTCTCATTTTTGTTCTAGCCATTGTTCAATAGCCCACATTACAAACACATATATTTAGAGGTTTCTATACCCCTGCAACAGGGTGAGCTCCCGTTGCTCGGTCCCTGCTCCTGCCAACCTAGCAGTTCAAAAGCACGTCAAAGTGCAAGTAGATAAATAGGTACCACTCCGGCGGGAAGGTAAACGGCATTTCCGTGCACTGCTCTGGTTCGCCAGAAGCAGCTTAGTCATGCTGGCCACATGACCCGGAAGCTGTATGCCGGCTCCCTTAGCCAATAAAGTGAGATGAGTGCCGCAACCCCAGAGTCGGTCACGACTGGACCTAATGGTCAGGGGTCCCTTTACCTTTATACACCTTGCATCTCTCCATCTTCATTCCAGGCAGGCAAGAGGTATTATCGGAATTCAAGGACACTTTCAAGCCAGGCAAAACCACTTAAGGAGGGTGGAGAGCTTAATGTACAAGGCTTATTGACTCAGGAAGTGACATGCCCCAAGATAAAGATACCCAGAGGGCAGCATTTGGGCCTTGAGGACTGAGGTTCCCCACCTCTGCTCTGAGTGGTGGTACTTTTCCTGATTTCTGCAGTCGAAGGACAACCAGTAGTTGGAGCCAAGCTTTCTGACTGAGAGGAAGTCAGCTCCCTGTGCTGCTCCTACTCCAGGCAATGGATGGGGCCACCAGTTTTCCCCTTGCCATTTGTGGAATGCTGTCTCTGGTGAGGTGTGAGTGTCTCCTTCACTATTAACTTTCAGGAGGAATGTGGAAGCATTCCTATTTACCCAGGCATTTGACGGCTGAGACAAATACTGTTCCTAGCAAAATTCTTGGCTGAGGGAACGTGTTTGTTTTTAGCTTTTTAGAGAGGTTTTAATGATATTGTTATTGATAAGTTTGCTGGCGTGGCCTCCTTTGAGAGGAAGACCAGGATATAAACTATATAAGTAACAACAACACCCTTCTCCTGTCATGCCTGACCATAAGTCATTCTGTCTAGCAGATGGAAGTTGGAAGACCACAAGAATGGAAGGCCACCAGTGTCCCCTCCCAGACCAAGAGGTGGTGCTGGGTTACACTTTGGAAGCTGCATTATTGGAGAGCTGGAGTGGATGCAGTAGACAGACGGCCAAAGCTTCCTCATATCTGCTCTATGCCAACAGGGCTGGTACCCCACAGCCCTCAGAGCCCTAATGCACTGCGTGTTTCCTCACCCCACTCAGTGCGGAACTGACAGCATCTGTGGTGCACGGCTAGCTCCTGTTCCACTTGTCAATGGCAGAAAATACTATCTTGTGCTGCTACTGGAAATTTAACACCCAGTGTCTATGTTTTGCTTCTTCGGCACAGCAAAACATGCTGTGTAGCAGCTTGCCAAAAAATCTGCAATCCTAGGCAAACATGCTGGAAAGTAAGTTCTTTTGAAATCAAAGGCACTTGTTTCCCAGTAAACCTGCAACAGTCTGAGATGCCACTGTCTTTTTATATCCAGTTTCCAAGTAATGGAGTAGGGGGCTACATGAATTATTTGTGTCTTCCGTTCTCTGCAGAGAAATTAATACCCCCTGCACCCCCGCTAAGTGGGACTGAGCAGTAATTGTCAGTTTAATTGTAAGATTTTATAAACAATTCTGATGATAATGCAGACTACAGTAATATATTGTCCCAATCATTATTAATTCATTTGGTATTTATGGTAATAATAGCAATTATGATGAACTCATTTAGCACTAATAGGAGAGCTTCAGGAATTCAGCATTAATTTGTAACACTGAATTAAAATGTATCCTCATGGTGATAGCATAGATTTTTTGATATTTTTGTGTGTGTTTTCTGCAAATGGTTTCTACCTTCTTTTGTAAAGCCACCTCCTCCGCCCCTCTAAAAAAATTATATAACTTTTTCTTCTTTTTTCATTTGGTAGAAACAAATCCACAGTTCATGTATTTTCACAGAGATGAAAACTGACAAGGCCAAAGTCTGTGAGCTGAGGCTCATGTCACACAGAATAAATATCAAGCCATGGGGATAGTGGGGAGTCTGCTTTCCTTAGTCTTTTTTTATCTAAACAATTTTATTTGCAACTTTAATGCTACTGACAGCTGCCAGATTAATGCTGCCACAAATTAAAATTCCCTGTTTATCTAGGAACAACACAAAGTTGTAATGTAAGTCCCCCCCCCCCGCTCCATTCTGTATCTGAACATTGCTTGTGTTCGTCATGGAGCAGCAGCTTTTTCAAGAACAACTTGATTGCTGTGGCAAACTTGTCTCTGCTCTGATTTCAGAACCATATATACCAATACGGGGTACTGGGACTTGAGCAATTAATCTGCCTAACTGGGCATTTTGCACTTTCACTTTGCCTCATGGAAAATGTGCCCAGTATAAGCCCATGAAGAGGGAGTTGTGTACATTTTCCAGTCAATAGACATAATCTCCAATGGGCCTTGA
The DNA here is from genome assembly GCF_965112155.1 of Podarcis liolepis. Taxonomy (NCBI): domain Eukaryota; kingdom Metazoa; phylum Chordata; class Lepidosauria; order Squamata; family Lacertidae; genus Podarcis; species Podarcis liolepis. The sequence goes on along the minus strand of NC_139564.1, from coordinate 48,394,955 downwards.
GAGATATAAATATCTCAGTGGTGGCTGCATGACAAGGCATGACTTGCTTTAAGATAACTGCTAGATATCTTGAAAGACCTCAGAACTTGCAGGTCTGAATTATTTAATGCTATGTATCCTGCACATCTCCTCTTGGTCAGCAAAGTGGCTTCCATTTCCTTTCTGTACAATTGTACTATACAGTAAGTGCACAGAATATGTTAAGTTCATCCACTGCTAATATTGTCTGTGAGAGTGTTTCAAGTGAGCTCCGTGTAAGTCAGGGGTAACCAACATGGCACCCTCCAAATGCTGTAATTATTATTATTATTATTATTATTATTATTATTATTATTATTATTATTATTATTATTTATTTATACCTCGCCCATCTGACTGGGCTTCCCCAGCCACTCTGGGCGGCTTCCAAAAAAATATTAAAATACTGTGATACATCAAACATTAAAAGCTTCCCTAAACAGGGCTGTGGCATAAAATTCTCATCATACCCAACCAGCATGGCCTAATAGCCAGGTATGATGCAAGTTGTGGTCAAAAATAACTGGAAGTATCCACATTGCCTACCCCTGCTGTTATGTGAATAGAACTTCAGTACATCCCTCCATTTTCCTTAAGTGAGCCTCATCTTTCCCTCCCATAAATTCCCACAAAATCTGATTGTGGTTGTTTTCAAATGTTCATTGCAGAAACATGCATGGTCTCACCACCTGAAATGTTAATTTATTTTAAATGGAAGGAAGTCTAAATGATTCAGGGTATTCAATCACACCATTTAAACTGATGAGATTAAAAGAATGGTTGTCACTTGTTTCTACTTCCATCTCCCTGTCCTTACATAACCCTGGTCTTGAAAGATCTACATTGGCTCCCAGTACGTTTCCGAGCAGAATTCAAAGTGTTGGTGCTGACCTTTCAAGCCCTAAATGGCCTCAGTCCGGTATACCTGAAGGAGCATCTCCACCCCCATCGTTTTGCCCGGACACTGAGGTCCAGTGCCGAGGGCCTTCTGGCGGTTCCCACGCTGCGAGAAGCCAAGTTACAGGGAACCAGGCAGAGGGCCTTCTCGGTAGTGGCACCCACCCTGTGGAATGCCTTCCCATCAGATGTCAAAAAGAAGAACAACTACCAGACTTTTATTAGACATCTGAAGGCAGCCCTGTTTAGGGAAGTTTTTAGTGTTTAACTGATCACTGTATTTTAATATTTTGCTGGAAGCCGCCCAGAGTAGCTGGGGTAACCCAGCCAGATGGGCGGGGGATAAATAATAAATTATTATTATTGTTGTTGTTGTTGTTTTATTTAGGAGGAATTCATATACCTATGATTTGACTACACAAAATATACACCCAGTGAGCTTCATGGTCAAGTGGAGACTAGAACTCTGGTGTCCCAAGTCCTAGGCCGACACTCTATCCACTACACCACAGTGACTTCAAACATTTCAAATTAAGCAAATAAATACCTTGCAGTTCAGTTCTATGCATGTTTATTTTGTGTGTTCACTATGAGGTAGTGATGTTTAGCACTGAAACTCTGTTGTCTTGACCAATACCCAGGTGCAAGTTTGAAGAAACGACATTCTGTAGAAAGAGCTATAATTGCCAAAGTTTTGCTTGTGCCCAGTGTACTTTCCCTAACCAAGCTTTCTTCTGCTCCTATTTAAACATAATCTCAGATGCTGAAAGATGAAAGTATTGACCATTTCAAAAGACTGTCTTTATGTCTCTATGGAGACCAGGATACTATCTTTTCCTTCTTACCTACTTCAAAATTGGTTTCTTCCAACTGTTTAATTTGTACTAATTTCACCCCAAAACTGTTTTAATTTTTATTTCCCAATATTTTTGTTTTCAAAGAGATAAATGTTTGGTTTCCGTATCCATTTATCTACAGCACTTTGTAATTTCTTTTTTTGTTTGTTTTCCTCTTAAAATCATCTGCACGGTGTGTCTTGAAACAGCCCATCCAACAAGCTTTGAAAGTATACTCAAATTAGCATTTGTATTTGCCACTTCACTGTGTTGGTAATAATAAGCAGAATTGAAATGATAAATAAGAGGAAATGCATCTTTTATGGTTGGGTTGGTCCATCAATAAAGAACAAAAACACTCTTCTCTCATTTTATTTTTTTTAAAGAAAAAGGCTTCAAAATGCATCTGTCTTACAATAGACATCATACTTCACCAGCCATGTACAAATTTATTTCTACTGCCATGATTTAGCATGCTGAAATATGGTTATGAGAGTCACAAGTTACTTATTGTTCAGTCTAAAGGAGGTTATCAGTACTGTTCCCAATAGGCTGCATCGAGGACCAATTTAAATGGCAGCATACAAAGAAAACTTTTTTTGTCATTTGTCTAGCAAATGCTGTTAAATATCGCCTGCATAAATTAGAGTGGGAAATGTTATTCAAGAAAAAAAGTGTATTGTGAAAAGGTCCCCTTCCCCCCTTCCTTGAATTAGGGCAACTAGAAAACGTTTAAGACCAAATTCTTTTTTTCAAATTCAGTGCAGCATGCAGGCACCAATGGATGTCAGGGTTCTATTGTGATATATAGGCTGCATAGTAAAGCAAAAAGCTCTACATGGTAAGAGATAGTTTCAACTTGCCAGAAATGTATAAATCAGGCAGCCTGATCCCATAAAGTCACTTAAGCTACCATGACAATTACCGTAGTTTGCTCAGCAAGGAGTAATGAGATATCAAACTGTGCGGAAATGGGGCGGAATTATTAAGCTCTGTTTCCCTACACTTGGGAAGGCCCGAAATATTGAGGGGGGGGGGAGTGTACAAGGTTGTCCCTATTGCCCTGGGTTCCTAGACAGAATTTCAAATGTTGCAGCATCAGGACATCACTGCCCACTGTTGCAATGGGGCCAGGCAATACATCACATTAGGAATGGGAAATAAGCAGTATCATAGTTGCCCACTGCTGCGCTGGGGCTAGGCTTGGCCCATCCAGCAAAACCACCCTCTGGTAGGGTTGGGTACTTATAGCCTGTACAGTTCAGAACTGGCCCTAAACTGATACTTTATGATTGTGCACAACTCCAAGCCCACCCCACCCCTATTTTCACGAGTGCTGTGATGAAATGTGCCCTCCAGTTTCTCAGACGGCTTCTTCTTCTAATAAAGAGGCTTCTGTTTTTCTGCTTCATTCTGCTTCATTCAGTTGGGGCAGGGTTTTCAGCTTACCCTGCCACTGTGGGATGGTCAAAGATTTTATCCCTTCCCATTCAACATTTTTCAAGTAATCTACAGCCTCCTCGCTGTCCCACACTCTCTGATCTGAAAAGGCCCTACGGAACGAGATACCTCATGATGTCTTCTTGTGTGGACTTTGACTGAAGTGCAGGCACCGGGGAAAGGCTGAAGAAAGAAAGAAAGAAAGAAAGAAAGAACACTCAGACACAAACACCCCTTAGGTACCTCACAATTAAAGTTAGCACATCAAAACCCTTGTAACCCATCCATGAGAACTTTCCTGAAATTTTTCCTCCTCTCTGATCATTTTTGAAAGCAATTATTTTTCTCATTGCTTGATGGAGTATGGTAGAACAAACGCAGAGTTTTCCACACAGCACTCATTTCTTTCAGTTTCTCTGGAAAAGGGTACAAAGATAAAAAAAAAATATTACTGGTTTTAGGACAAGAATTACTGACTTACAAACAAACAAGCAGATAATATATTGGAAGGGGCCATGGGTGGAAACTGGCAAGGCTAGTGCAGGAGTGGTGCTTAATTGTAAATTATCTTTGTAGGGCCAATTCTAAAATTTTGCAGATTATACGTACTCAACACTGCCTATACATTGTTTGGTTGTTTGAACTAAGCCTAGCCCCCTGTGAAAGAAGCAGAAAAACAAGGGTTGTAGTCAACCATGTCCTACTCAGTGTAGACCCATTGATGAACCTCAGTTAGTAATGTTCATTAATTTTGGTGGATCTACAGTCATACCTTGGAAGCCAAACAGAAGCCCTTCCAGAAGTCCATTTGACTTACAAAATGTTCAACTTCCAAGGTGCTGCTTCTGATTGGCTGCAGGAGCTTCCCCGCAGCCAATTGGAAGTTGCAGAAGCCCCGCCAGACAGTCAGCTTCCAAAAGAACATCTCAAAATGCAACACTTACTTCCGGGTTTGCGGCGTTCGGCAGCCAAAACGTTAGACTGCTAAGGCATTCGTCAACCGAGGTACAACTGTACTTTGAGTAGGGTTCGTGGTCTATTTTACTCAGGGTTAAGTGAAAATATCCTGAAATCGCTGAGTGAGGCATAGCAGAGTACTGTGCTGCGCGCATGAACTATGAATCTATACAACATAGAATCAGTCCATAAGGTCTTGAGCCCAGCACAGATAAGATCTGAACACATGGGAAGGGAGAGGCATGCTGCAGGCCTCAGTTCTACATACAGTGGTACCTCGGGTTAAGTACTTAATTCATTCCGGAGGTTCGTACTTAACCTGAAACTGTTCTTAACTTGAAGCACCACTTTAGCTAATGGGGCCTCCCGCTGCTGCCGCACCGCCGGAACACGATTTCGGTTCTCATCCTGAAGCAAAGTTCTTAACCTGAAGTACTATTTCTGGGTTAGTGGAGTCTGTAACCTGAAGCGTATGTAACCTGAAGCATATGTAACCCGAGGTACCACTGTACTGAGTCACCCACCCCTTGTTAATATTACACACACTCTTGTACATACGGAGGGCTTTTCTGTGTGATCCATGCCTTTTCAAGGAGTTTTGATTGTGTGCGGTGAGCCCTATTCACATACAGTTCTCTATGTAAGGGCTGTTTTCAGAGCTTATTATTAATACATGGAAGACCAACACGCATGATCCTGCTTTCTAGCACCTCTTTCTCTCACATGCACACACATTAATATAACATCTGAAAGGGGCTTTGGTCCATCCCTGTTTAAAACAACAAAGCTCAAAAGTTTCTAGAGTATGTCACTGTTTTTTTATGATAGAATGACAAATATTTAATGGGGGGGGGGAGGAAAAGACTGATTGCTCTCATTTCACCAGTGAGACTCACAAGCCACTTTAAAGTCTAAGGCAACATTTTTCAGCCCTGTGTCACATCTCCCTGATAATGTAAGGCAGTTGCCTTTTTGTCAAGTGAAATTTGAAGCATGCGTAGAGATGAGACTTTCCCCACTGCTCTGGGGACATTATTTCAAAGCCTCATAAATCTTCTAGTCAGGAGGTTGCTTCTGCTATTCAGCTTGAGCTTTTCTTTTTGACTTTCATCCTATTATCCTAAGTTTTATGTCTTTGTTCCATCCAGCATAATTCCTTTACCTCTCTGGCATTTAAACCTTTTAAGTACTTGAAGACCGCTATCAATTCCCTCTGTAGTCATCTTCCAGGCTAATATGCTTATTAAGGGTTATTTCTCCCTACATATTTATCATGTGTTTCTCAAGATGTCTCCTAATGTTATTTTCTGCCCATGTGACTCGTCCTTGGCTTAGAATTATCTCCAAATGTCAGTAACATGCCTTTTCACCTCAGTGTTGAATAAATGCTTGGCTGGATGAGAGCCTATTGTAGTTTGCTCCAATGCTCCTCTGAACAATTTGATCCACGTTGCTTTGTGTTATTTCTTTCTTTGTCATTTGCTAGGCTCCTAGCTAGAAACATCCAAGAATGCCAGCATGATTTTGCATATGGGGGATAAGGCACCTTTGCTTTCTTTGTGAACATTGGGGTGCTCTTGAACACAATCTTCTCTTAGGGGCTCTCCAGACTGGCGTTTTATGGCAAGTGTATTCTGCAGCATGTTCTTGACACAACAATAGTGCATAAGTGGTTGATTTATTAGTTGATCTGTGGTGTCTTCCCAGTGCAACTACATTGTTGTCATTTCTAGAGAGGCTATATCACAACAAAAGTGGGGCAAAAAACCAAGAACCTCAGAGTATTTATTATATGAAGAGCTGTAGGGTTTTAGCAGAGACTTACAGGATATACACTGAATGGAAACTAAGCAGCATGATTGTCCCCAAACTTCTGCAGGTGCAAATAGTACTGAAAGTGGGATCGCACTGATGGCATGATTAGCACATGAAGGCACAATAAATGGGACTTCTGGAGGGGACCTTGGATCACACTTAAGCATTTTTGTGCCCTAAAAGCTTCATTTTCTTCTATCCACTCTGCGGCCTTGGATCAGACCAGAGCATTTTAGTGCCCTAAAATCTCTGCTTCCCGTTTGTCAGTCCTCAGAGCACAGCTGTGCCCTCCAATCTAATTCTTCTCTTATCACTTCTGGTCCAGGGGTCTCTTACCTGTCTCCTCTCCTGCCGTTGCTGTGATCCCTTGTCTGTTGTCATACTTCCTTCACCTCATGGTTTACTTAAGCAGGAAAACACAAGATATAGCTGAAAAGTGGAAATCCTCCTTATCTAGCAAATAATTCAGCCTCCAAGAAAGTCTTGACCTGCATGGTTGCCTTATAAGTAAGCTGGCTCCGGTTACATGTCAAGTACAAGGTCAAATATATACAATATGATAACCACATGCCTGAGTCCTCTTGAATAGGAATGGGGAAAATATTTGATTCAGTGCACATTTAAAGGCAAATCTATCAGATTTGCACTCCAAAACAATATGTGAACCAAAATAGCTATCCTTCAAAATTTGCACTTATCCAAATTTTTCAATGCAGTTCTCCAACTAAGCAATGTTTACAAAAATTCATATGTTAGAGAACAGGGTGCATAAAATTGATATTTTAGTAAAATCACAATAAAAAATGCATTTTATTATGGAAGATGGCTTGCAAAAAATGTGTACGTCATTTTAAACTGAGTAAAAAAATGTGTTGTTCCGGAGACATTAACATTTAAATGCTGGCAGATTTTCATGACTGTTTTTAAATCATCATCATCATCACCACCATAAATTGCTGCAAAATAGGAAGAATTGAATTTAATAAATAGTAGTGATAATAATTTGCAGAATGGTACTTATTAGTACCTGTAGATACATATATCAGTTTATTTGTATGCCATCTTCCCATAGTTAAAACTCAAGGCAGATTACAACATGAAAAAATATACAATTCAAAACACAAGAAAAGTAGTCATATAGCATCCCTGTACTCACTCCAAAGACTGGCCATACTCCATTCCAGCATTCCACAATATACAAGGAACAGAGGGTGAAATCAGCAGACCCAGAACACATTCTAACCTGCATAGGCCTGTGTGGATCCTGGCTATTCCCGATGCATGTAAAAAATACCACTTGTTATCTATATATCTGGAAACATTTCACCTAAAATGGCATTATCATAGTTAGATAATGTAGAAAAAGATGCTTATTAACAACTTTTTATTTGTCCCAACATGCAGATGCTACCAACCTACTGTACACTACAGCTACTAACTGCACTTGCTTGTTGCCAAGGGAGAATTTGAATCTGCTGAAATGCTATCATACAATAGCAATGGTCAATGAAAACCACAGAATAGCTCCCGAGTTAGTGTTATGTAGGCTGTGGTTGGCTTCTGGTATGAACTTTGTGTTTGAGGTTCAGCAGTTGCAATGGTACAAAAGACGGTAAATTATCCAGTATTATGTATTAGATTGTTGCACACTTTTCTTATGCTTCATTCATTTCATCTGTCGCAAGCCCACATCAAAAGGGAATCATGTGTTGTCTTTGAAATTTATGGTTTAGTTTTTAGAGGTATCTTTTCCATCCATGCTAATTTTGGAAATGTTTTAGTACACCAGATGGGTAGTTAGCTGATCAGAAAAAAGAAAACCTTATAGGCAAATGGTACTCCTTAATTTAAATGGTTGGATTCACATTCCAGGCTTTGCACCAAGCCACTTTCATCCTTTTGCTGCTACTGGTGTTTTGATGGATGTACTATAGAGCTACCATAACCGTTCTGGACAAATAGTTGATTAATTTTGTTCAAAGCAGCAACAGTTCTTACTAGCATTCAACAAATTTTGAATATACCCGATTTCACTTTACCTTTAAGGTTAATGTGGGTGTGATAAACTCATAAGAAGGCTACCTGCATGCCCACAAGGTAAATTTTTCAGTGTGCAGAAGTAATTTTCTCATGCCCTTCTGAAAGCTTTCAAGACTTGGGTCAATATGAACAGTAAAATGTTGATGTGAACTGAACAATAAACAAAAGTTGGACAGGAAGCAAAGCAATGATATGTAACATTTTAACATACACCCCAACTAAGTCCATATACACTCTGTCTTAAGGTTACCAGGATGTTTTCAATGAATCCAGGGACACTTTTCAACTTCAATGGATTTTGTATGGGGACTGATTTGTAAATCTGGGGACTCTCCCTGGAAAATGGGGACGTCTGGTAACCTTACTCTATCTGCATTTCAGCATACTTTGAAGAGAATGTGAATTAGCCCAGATTCAGTAGCTGCTGCAGCAGAAACGCTTGGTAGAATAAATGGGAAGAGCCAGAAAATAGGTGGGAAGGTAAACAGAGTCAAGAGACTGCATGGGGGGAATTAGTAATGTTTGTTTGGTTCAGTCAATAACCAGTAGAGGGGAAATTAGGGAAACCAAATAATGCTGGGAAAGAATTAATAATCTGGGAAAGTAAGGCCTGATCGCAGGCTTACTGATGGAGACATAATAAGCACTGACATAAATAAGCACACACTAGGCAACGGTGGAACGATAAGAAGTATTGTGGTATGCAGAGTGGGTATGTACAATATGTACATGGATGAGTAGCATACTGCATGTGCATTTAAGTGCATCTCTTGGTATTCTCTCCGCATTAGTTATGTTAAAGTATTTCTAAATGTACACATACATTGTACACATACTCAAGATTCAGGAAGTAATAAACCAAAGCCAATGTTATCTCTGCAAGTGCAAATTATTTTTTATTGCTTCCTTGACTGGCATTTAGATCTCTTTATGTTTGTAAAGATAAGGCATTTCCATTTTACATCATGAGTTTTTCACTGATTTTTCAGCTTTCATTTAATTTTAAACTTCCCCATTTATGTCACTTCAAAGGATACTGGTGCATTCAATATCTGGTAGATTAAAGTCCTTTGGCAGCATGCCTTTTTCCCCTTGTATTGTAATCTCAGATCTCAGGACCGGTGGACAATTTTACTGGACCAGTAATCCAGAACAATCACTGAGCTTTGAGCTTCTGTTCCGAAAAATACTTTCTTGCAATGAGAAATCCAACACACTTGAGACCAAAGCAGCTGTGCCTGAGAAACAAATGTGTGAGATATGTGCGCTGGTAGGAAAATCCTAGAGGAATGACTTTGGTAAAAGAAAAAAAGAAAAAAAGAGGGATGATGGCCATTTGAAATAACAACAATAATTTGAAAATATTCGTTAAATTTAATTTTGCTTCTTATAATGTGTTTAAACTGCCGTTGCTGCATTAAATTCAGTTCTGCTTAATAGCATTAGAAAACTACTTAATTCCAATTTCAAAATGAGGGATTTTACAGTCTAGTGGTTTTTAATAATGCTTCAACACCACGAGTCTACAGTAGCCTCTCCTTGATTGCATACAAGAACAGCAATTTCCCCATGTTTTATTGATTTTACTTTTCTTGGACAATGGACATAACAAAATGCTCATATTAGAACACTTTTTAACATGGGTTATTGCAAGCAGAAATGCAGAAGATGTATCCTGCTGCAAGTCACCCATTTTGCCTGTAGCCCCTGAATTTTGCTAGCCCACCATTATATCCATTCTTCTCAGGCAGAAGCTAAGGTACAGAGAGTTTATTTTCATGCTGGAGATAATGGGATATACAGTCGTACCTTGGAAGTTGAACAGAATCCGTTCCGGAAGTCCATTCGACTTCCAAAATGTTCGGAAACCAAAGTGCGGCTTCTGATTGGCTGCAGGAAACTCCAGCAGCCAACCAGAAGCCACAGAAGCCCCATCAGATGTTTGGCTTCCAAAAATAGTTCGCAAACCGGAACAGTCACTTCCGAGTTTGTGATGTTCGGGAGCCAAAACGTTCAAGAACTATGCTGTTCAAAAACCAAGGTACTACTGTAGTCTCCAAGTCCCCAGCACGAAATAGATGACTCCCTGCATCCATGAAGTATTACTTTCACCACCTACTACTCTGTGGGTGGGGAACCTCAAGCACAGGGCTCAGATGCAGTCCTTCAGACTTCTCTCTCTGGAGATTCAAGTACATTCATAAAGTTAAAGCACTTTATATGTGTTATAACACTGTGACCCCAGATGGCACTGTGGATTCCTGTTTTTCGCCAGTGGGATTTCCCCATATGACGTTTACAATGTGTTTAACTGAATTGCTTCTTTGATGTGTCTAGATCCAGCCTTGTTCTCAGGACTCTCCCTGGGCTATGCATTCCATTCACTTTACCATCCTCCAGGCTTTTTTGTCTGGCTGTCATGTGTCCTTGAACTGTAATAGTGCCCCTTGCTTGTCTAAATGAAGAGATGCAAGTGTAGAAACCTCTGACTTTCACGTGGCTAGACTGTTGTCCACTGTACAAAGATAAGAGTGACATCAATTGTTCCAGCCACCACTGGGATATGGATCTTAGAAGGATGGCAATTGGGAATGTAGCCTTCAGGTTGGAAATGGTTTCCTCACCCTGTCTTACTCACCATCCGCTGCTCCATTCTCTGGCCACAAACAAAATAATACTGTGCAAATTACTCCGCTTTCCCCTGCCACATTATAATGGTAGGTTGGTGGGTAGGTAGATATCATTTTTGACAGCCTGCTGTGCAAAGGAGGGGCTCGGTCCCAAATGATGATGGTAGCAATAACTATTCACAGGGCCATTGACCATAAATGGCAATTGTGAGGGGTCAACGGGTCTCTGATGGCTTGCCAATACTGCACTGCAATTGAGGATAGTCTATTAGCGTGCGTGGGGCACTGCCCCATCAATCACAGTCACTCCCCAACTAGTTACCACCTACTTGCCCTGCCTGTCATTGGCTCCACCTACTGTTGGTCTCCTAGCCTACCAGCCTCAGTGGGCACTAGCCACTATTTCTGTGGCATTACTACTATTGAAGTGAGGACTTGGAACCTATGGTGTGGTTATCTTTGGGAAAGCACCCAACTTCTTTTAAACTAAAGGTGCATAGGTAGTTAGGGCACTGTATTTTGAATCCTTCATATAGGTCTACAAAAGCCTTTAAAATGAAGATATCTTCTCCATACATATCTTAATGGAATAAATTAGACTCGATCTGGTACAAATCTTCTTTTCCACAGAGATTAAACTAACGGGCAATTCATAGAATACCAGCTTATTATTAAAAACATTCTCATGTATATTTTGTAGTGGGAAGCTTCATCTTGGTTCCTCCCTTCGATTTATTTCCACCAATGTTCATAAAAAAATCTGAAGAAGTGGAGCACTTAGTCAGCCTTTAAATATAATTTCAAATATGCCACTGAGTGCAAATTTCATGTTGGTTTGATACAGTGAACATAAGGATAATAACTACTTCTGCACATGCCTCAACAAATGCATGAACTCATGAATACCTCCATATGATTAGAAATAAATTGACACCCTTTGGAGAATGGAGTGGGCTTCAATGGAGAGTTCCTGCCTAACAATTGAGTTGAGGAACCATTAAAGTTCTATTTCCCAGAACGTTTTCAAGATTCTTCTGCAGCTTTGTTATGGAAACATTCCCATCTTTGTAGATTAATCTTTTAAAATGCAGAATTTTTGTATAATAGATTTCTCATTCATTATGTTTATAACTGTAAGAGTAAAATTGCTTAAATGCTGTAATTGATATGTTGGTTTTCATTTACTTTGAAACATTTCAATATAAAAATACCCAACAGGTTTGGCTGGGCTTTTCTCTCCATGTAGTAAAATTTGTATGAATATATATCTTTTAATTAAAATAGATGAATGTTCAATATTTCCATTCCATTATCTTTCTTTGCAAAATTGCATGAATATGAAAATGCCTTTGTTTGATTTTTGTCCTACAAGACTTAATGGGAAAAGTGAATGTCTGCACACCTTTTTATATAACTAGCAAAATCCCTGTCACGCTGATGGGTGTCATGTGCATGAAGGGAGGTTTTGTGCACAAAGACTCATTGCATCACTCTAGTGATGGCCCATCTGAATTGTGTTGTAAGTCTGTGCTTCTCATAAAGGAGAAAAACTGTTGAAGAGAGCAAACATCCCTGTCAGATGGATAGACAGCAGGCAATGACATTTAGCAACACAAACAAAATATTAACATAGAAACAAAGGTCAGATCATTGGTCCATCTACCCCAATATTGGCAACACTGACTAGCAGGTGGCTCTCCAGAATTTCTGGGTGAGAGTTTCTGCTAGCCCTACCAGGAAATGCCAGATTGAACCTGCAGCCCTTCCTCTATTGATACAAGGAGGCAAGACTGTTGACACAAGGAGAAGGCAGTTGTCACAGGGCAAGACAGACTCATGATCCTAGAGAAAGACAGGAGCTGACTCCAAACAGGAAACCTAAATGAACAGGATAGGAGTAGATGCCAAAGGAGAAAGGAATCAAGGCTAAATAAAACACTAACATTTAAGGTGACTCACACTGACTTCAAACATTGGTCAATGTTGCCAAGTGTTGGTTCCTCTGGCAGTAGCCATTCAGGGACAGACTGTGATCTTTTCCAGCTCTTCCATGTGAAGTCTTTTTTAACTGATAATGCAGAGGACCAAACCTGGGGCCTGCTGCTTTTTAAAAACCTGTGCCCTACCACTTAAGCTACAGACTTACTGCAGAAATGGCAAAGGGACAGGCTCATGGGGGTGGGCCTGACATGAAAGCATGCATAATCGGACCAGGATGAAACTGGGCTGCTGGGTGGTAGTGCGCAAAGCCATATGCCAACCTGGAGAACTATCCCTTCACTACTTACTCTCTAGCAGGGGTGAAGAGTGTGCAGCCTTCCAGAAGTTGCTGGACTACAACTTCCATCATTACTTTCTGGGGCTGATGTGAGTTGGAGGCCAACAGCAAATGGAGGACCAGAGACTCAACACCCCTGTTCCATAGCCCTACCTGGCTCATCATCAGGGGCTGTTATGAACCACCTAGGAAGTTCCTGGTTTGAAAACTACCTGGTCCTGACAGTTACATCTTGCTGGGTGAACTTTTAACCCTATGACATTTATCCTAATTCCAGTCTCAATTTTTTATTTTTTACACATCTAGTCAAAAATATTATCCAGTATGTAAACAAAGCACTTTAGAACTATATTTACTGGTATGTCTGATATTTATTTTGCCTTGCACTAAGGACAGTTGGCCCTTCAGTGATAATGACACATTGCTGGTATCCATCTGTCTTGATAGACAATGGAAGAGTGATGGCCTGGCACAAGATGTTGGTCTTTGTCAGGTTTCTGGTGAGGCCAAAGTTGATAATGGTATTATCATGAAGATTCCATACAGAAAAAAAGCACATATAACACAAGAATCATCAAAATTATTCACACACATATTCATGCCACACAAAACTAATCTAAAAACAACCTCCTAATACACAATCATTCAATGACCACACTCTCTGTGCAACTACCATATTGCTCCATACACTCAGTTCTCACTCAGTACAACATGGTAATGTTCACCTCTCCCAAAAAATATCCAATAGCAGCAGGGGGGAAAGAAAACAGCTGTGGCAGCACCCTCTCCCCAATATTCACCTAGGGTGATTTAGTCCTCTTCTACCCTCCTCTTCCATCTTACATCTCTTGCCAGTTCATATGCAAATGAATGAGCTTGCCTCAAACAAACAATAGGGGTGATCATATCTCTGTGCATTTTTTTTATTTAAAAAAATCAGAAAAATTTATGAACATGAAGCCTTGTTGTAAAGGTAACAGCAGTGCCTGAAACAGATCAAAGATTTCTCTTTTACAATGTGACTGTGTGAAGTAACCCTCTAAAACTGAGAAAGTGAGAAATGGTCATGGTAGCAGAAATCAAGCCATGCTGATGAAAGAAGCAGTATTTATTGAGATCAAGAGTCATTGTCAGTGGATCATTGTTAGTCTTGAAAGAAGGAGCCATAAAGGTGCAGAAGTGCCTCTTCAGCAATTATTGGGCTTCAGTCGGCACACCTGGAGTAAAAAAAGAAGAAGCTAGCAACCCAAATATACCTTTTTGACTTTATCCATATTTATTAGGGTAATTGGCAGATTCAGTTTAAATTTGTCAAAAAGATACAGAACAGCTCAAGAAGTATTTATGAAGAGACAGAGACAATGTAAGTTGTACAGAATAAACTTCCAAGGATGTATTCTTTTTTGTCAGTTCCTATGGAAATAGGTCAGCTTCCCTCAAATAATGAGACAGGTGATCATACTCCTCTTTTCTTTACGTTAAAAAAACACACCAATTCATTCATTTAGTTAGTATGCTACTTATCTCCTGCTGTTCAGGGTACAAATCCTTCCAAGGCAGCTTACAAGTAGAATCAAGAAACAGTGGTAAAAGAAGACATTATCAAAATGGAACAATTCATAAGAATTCTCTCCATGTATCTGTTGATGTTAGTTGACCCTGTGGGGGAACTGCAGTACAGCTGCAATGGCCTCAGACATATTCTCCTTCAACGCCCCCTTCATTTTCTTATTCCCACAGAGCGACTGATGTCAGTTTGCTCAGAGGGATTTGTGGAAAAGACCATCCAGCTGAAGCAGCCTTTAGTCTTCTCTATTTGCTTCCTTTGGCCTCCTTTCCTTCTCACAGATCAGGGTTCTTGTCAGGGGAACTACTGGAGAAGAGCTGTAGCGCAACGGTGGAGTATTATTATTATTATTATTATTATTATTATTATTATTATTATGCCTTACTGGCCCATTTTAAGTCTTTTCTGTATATAGAGTGCTGCTTTTTTCTTTTTTACATTTATACTTCTATTGTTTTTATTGTATCAATTGGTCTGATTTGCTTCAATAAAAAAATATACAGTTGTACCTTGGTTGTTGAAAGTCTTGGTACTTGGTTGTTTTGGCTCCCGAACACCGCAGACACGGAAGTGAGTGTTGCGGTTTGTGAACGTTCTTTGGAATCTGAACGTCCAACGGGGCTTCCGCGGCTTCCAATTGGCTGTAGGAGCTTCCTGCAGCCAGTCAGAAGCTGTGCTTTGGTTTCCAAACGTTTTGGAAGTCACACTTCTGGAATGGATTCCGTTCAACTTCTGAGGTATGACTTATATAAAAAAATATTTCTACAGAAGCAAGTGACTTTAGTCTCAAAGTGCCTTGCAAACAATTCACAGGGGGCTTCCAGAAGGTCTTAAACTTGATGTCCTATAGCATATGTTAACAGATTCCAAAAAGCTCTGTTAGATGGCTACTTGGAATCAGAGAAGTAGCCTTTCTTCGTTGGACATCCATGGACATACTTCTGAGGCTGGCTCTGAATGTATTTCTTTTCTGCCTCACAGTCCTCAATATCCCCTCAATGTTGAGAGGACTCAAATCCCAGGGTCGTGACATAGCCATATAACCTATTTTTGGAATACTAATACTTGCATACTAAATCCCCACATGTCCAATCTCCTTCTTTAAGAATTGTTGTGAAATAAACCCAAGGTGTCAGGGACAAGCATGAGTCCAAAGGGTGGGCAGAAAAGGCTGGGGGCAAAGGCTGGGGCCAGTGATTTGAGGGGTTCTGTGCCACCCATGAAGCAGAAGGAAGAGGAAGAGGCCTGGAAGCCAGAGGTGAGGAAAGAGTTGCAAGGAGGCACAGAGGTGGATGAGAAAATCCCAGAGAGAGAGTTGGGTTGTTAGAATCTCCTCCACCCCCACCCCCACTGTCTCCAAGGACAAGGAAGGGCTTAAAATGTGTGTCCTCCTTGGGAGGCTGAGTATTGTGGGATGCAAGGTATTGTGTGCACATTCCTTAATAATACCCTCTGCAGCTAGCTTTTGTCTCAATGGGTTACTGGCATTCATGAAGGTTGGCTATATTCAAATATGCAGTTGTGTTTACTTCCAGAAATGAAACAGTTCAAAGTCATCTCAGTGTGAACTTTCCTTCAGTGTAGAGCATCACATTAAAAAGTGTTTCCATGTCCTCTCTACTTATTTTTTAGACAACAAATGCAGCTCATCAGTTGGAATGCAATTTGTGGATTTTTTTTTTTTGTAATGGATTCATGAATTATTGAGATGCCTTTCTATTGCAACATTTTATTTACATTGTAACTCGGCTAATAATGAAGAACATGGCATCAACAAGCAAGGTACAATATGCTTCTTGTTTTTAAAGAATGAGCATTGAGTTAAAGAGGTTTTGCTCATTCCAAGTAACTTCCGTAGCTCTAAGAATACTTTCAATTTCTCTCTGAAAAGCAGTATTGGCCAGGGCAAAGATGTGTTAATGGCATAATGATTCTGAATTATTTCAAGAGCATTAAAAATGTGCTCCCTATTGACAAGTTAAATGCATTCTTAACATTTCATTGAAAGGCATTCTGAAATCACAGTATAAATCAGAGAAAATACTAGAAATGATAGTATTTCAACTAAACTGATCATTATTCTTACATATAATTTAGAATGAGTAAATTTGTAGCACTAACAATCAAGATATTCAGAAATGGGGATGGCGATTTTAGTTAAAAATGATTTTTGTTTTTGAGGAGTATAAAGTTGCAATGAATGTTTAAAATAGTGTAAAAATACTTGAATGTCAAAAATGGTACACAAGATTATACATTCCACATTTATGAAAAATATTTTAGAACTTGTTAAGCACTTACAGTTGAAAGCTTCATTTTCTATGGGTGCATTTATGCTGCTAATTGCAACTGTTCTATATTCTACCAAGCCTCCCCACTCCAACAAGCTGCATTCTTCTACTCTTAGTGCCATGCTCCCTCCAGAAATCTCTTCGTTCCCACCTTTCTTGAAATATCTACAGCAATGTCTCTACAAAGTATTTTTATTTTGTTTTTATAGGATACACACACATATACAAAAAGAGACGGTCCCCTTGCCAACAGAAAGGGAAATTAAAAAGGTGACATACAATTGTGGGAAGGAAGGAAGGAAGGAAGGAAGGAAGGAAGGAAGGAAGGAAGGAAGGAAGGAAGGAAGGTCACAATGAAGTTGTTCCTAGAGTATCGTCTGAAGGCAGCTAATGTCACCACTTTGTTGAAGCTAAGCAGGTCCAGATCTAGCCAGTGCCTAGATGAGCAATCTCCTGGGAAACACTTGTATGCCATCTGGGGTTCAATCATGGGAGAAAGGTGGGATAGAAATGTAAGGAAGCTAAATTAGATAAAATAAAAACGGTTAATGCATACAATCCCTTTAGGATAGCACGCTCTCGTAGGGAGTGTGCAACAAACTCACCTGCTGAATGCACTACCCCTGAAGAGTGATGGCACATTGACATCCTTTGCCCATGATGCTATGTTGCAAGTCATAGTAGGGCCTCCACTGTGGGCCTTTAAAACTAGGCTGTGAGCATAAGGCGCTGATCAAGTTGAAGCAAATGGGTGGGAGGAAGGATTAGTGTGAATAGCAGTGGAGCACGCAGCAGTCAGATGTAAGAAATAACTGCCACCCTCAGTAGTTCTATGTGGTTTTGGACTGATCGGTCGTTGCTGTGATGTATAAGTTATTTCTATAATTATTATTACCACAGCTGAGATGGGTGTCGTGTGGGTGGGTATGTAGAGGGGGGGGGGAGAGAGAGAGAGAGAGGGTGCTTGCTTGACCTGGAAAATTCCAGATACAGAAATGATGAGAATAAAATAGTGAATGTTTTCTACTTTCAAGTAGCTCGAAACTATCCAGGGCTGTTGGGTGACCTGTGCTCAGACACTGCATGAATTGTCACCTCCACATGTGGACTATTTGTATCATTGCTGTGATGTGTATAAATGCACTACTCCAAAATGTGATGTTTATTCATTATCATCCTGTATAAAAAGTCTAGCATTGTGCTGGGCATTGATCATCACAGCTGCATAGGCATTGGCCTCATAAAGGTGCAGGTCACACAAATAGTCTCTTGGTATGAGTTCTTCCTAGCTGGGCATCCAGGGACTGCCAATAATACTCCTGAGGCATTTCTGTTGCTCCTGCCAGTCACTGCGAACAATCCCCATTGTTTTGGAGCTAACGAATGAATAATGCAATAGTTTTGTATGGGAGTCTCAATATTTACCATTAAATCCATTTTCAATTGTGGTTCACAACTAGCTTGCGCTGGAATTAAAGCCATTGTGGGTGAAACCCTGAAAAAATAAAACTGCTGTATGCAGTGAGTATTACTGCACACAATTGCAGCAACTCCATAAATGCAGAGAAGGTGCTGAAACCCTGGTTTCATTACTGGCAGGACATCAATAATTTTAGTGACAAAAGCCACATGAAAAGAACTGTTTTGGAAGCTTCTGCAAATTGCATTTCATGATATTGCATCTAAAGCACTAGGCTAAAGTGACATTATGGCTATTTCTTCTCCTTTTATTAGCCTTGCAGGTTTTTTTGATATTAAAATTAATATGATTTGGCGTGACCCTCCCTAAATATTCTGGTATTAGAGAACTAAAGCATTGATCTCTCCCAGGGGCGAAGGGATGCCTGCTCTTGAAATTCTCTCTCCAGGCAAGGACCTTTCAAAGTGCAGCATCCTGTTTTGCATTTTATTCATTTCACACCAAGTGCATCTGATAATCTCTTCCATTATGTAGGGTTAGAAGTGCTTGAACATTCTCATGAGGCTAGAATTCAGATGTGCATGTGTGACTTTAGACATAACATCTATACCTGCTGGGAAGAGCCTACAGCCTGCATTTCAGTCCACTAGGTGGTATGAGGATTTCTCCATTACATTTCAATACTTTCTCTAGCAGCAGTTTACATATATTGTAGAAGTTGTCTAGAATATTTCATGTGCCTACTGCTGAGGGCATGAGGTTTCTGAGAAGCCAAAATAGGTGCAGCACGAGTTAGGAGATTGCAATTGAGACATACCTTTAGGTCTATGCCAGGGTTGGAGAACTTTGGCCCTCCAGATGTCACTGAACTACAACACCCATCAGCCCCAACAAGCAGCATCAATGGCTGGGAATGATGGGGGCTGTAGTTCATCAACATCTGGAGAACACACCTCCTCTAAGCAGTCAGGTTCTTGGATGACATTAGCATCCTTCTATCTTTTATTAGAAAAGAGGGCTTGAAGAAAGGGCTTGAGAAATATGTCCATTTAAGTTTCTTGGTTTCTCAGTCTTAAGTTCCATTCACCACATTTCAACATCAGTGGAAAATCTCCACATGACCTGGAACCCTAATTATGCATGGTTCTAAATCATAAGAACTGCAGATCCCACCCTCAATTGCAGAAGTTTGCTCTCCCAGACATTGAGGGCAGATACCACCAGCAGTTTCTCCCCTCTTGAACTCTGGTCATTTCCCCAATCAGCTTGGTTTTGTTTTTTGGCAGGGTGGGGGCTCAGTCTATTTATTTTGCATAGATTTAGTTGGACCAACATCCAACCACCCAGCAATTCATGAGTAGCTCAGTAATAAGCAGATGTTTGACACAAAAGATGGAATGATGTGGGTGGGTGAAGCCCTAACCATAAGTGGCATATGATGCTGCTTTAAATGTATCGTGCAGACGGGGTCATGGTTAGGGCCTCTCCTGAATGTTCAGTGAAAGTATCTGTGAGCTCCAATAGCTTGTATTTCCTTAGATGGAAAAGGGGGGTACATATAAAACAAGCTACCAAGACTAGTGTGATTCCCCACCCCTTGTAATGTAAAAACAGAGGTCTCACTGTGCCTTTTGAGCAACCAGAACTTTATTTATTCGTTTCACACTCGGTTTCTAGAGGAGATTGGTTGTTGTTTCTGTCTCTGGAGGAAGTGCCTAGTATGAGGTTTGAAACGTCAGGGATAATTAAGACAAACTGTGCTTTTTACACCAACAAAAGAAATATATCTCCTAGAATAACTCCCTATTGATGTCTCAGAACAACAACAGCAACAAAACACACACACATACAAAGGAAAGAGAGGGAGAGGGAGAGACTAGCACTGTTGAGGCTGCTTACAATGCTAAATCAAATGTCAGCATTAGCACGGCTCTGAATTGGTGTAGCTTACAATTTCAGTGAAAGCAGCAGCTATAGTATTACCAGCGGGGACAACTACAGACAAAACGCTGAATAGCCAAATGTGAAGGCAGCCGGTGTAAGAATCAAATAGAATGAGAAGAAGTGAGTTGGCCTGTGATTCAAAAAGTAGCCTGCCTGGAAAATACAAATGTAATTACACAAATCAACTGACAACTTTTATTGTAGGCTATCCCTCTGTGGGCATGCAAGCATCCTCTGTGTGTGTGTGGGTTTCCTGGTTTAGAGAGCTGGGCCAGTATCGTAGCTAAGCTGCAAATCAGGAGTCACTGGTCTGCCTATCACAGCTGCCACAAATTCACTAGATGGCCCTAAACAAGGCCTTTGTTTTCTTGTTCTGCAGCCTCAGTTGTCCTGCTCCCCCTTGCAATATGGAACAGTAATGCTGACCTATCAATAATGGCTGTTGCAAAGATTGCAAATAGATAAAGCATTTGAAGCACTTTGAACACCTGAGAAGGCTGCACAAACATTAAGTATGATAATGCACAGAATGTGATTCTTAAAATATGAGTCTATGAAGGGTGCAAATAATTAAAACTGAGCCATTTTGAGACTGCAGTTCGTGCCCCAGCCCCTCACCAGCATGGCTCTGCAAAGTGGCCAAAGCACTGCCACAGCCTCACCATTCACAGTAGCCACAGTGCAAGATAGGGGAGAAGGATGATTGGGCCTGATTCCTGTACCAGCTCCAGGCTAGTGCAGTGACAGACCCTCCAAGTGTCCCTATTTTCCAGGCACGTCCCTGATTTAGAGAAGCCATCCCACTTTCTGATTTGATCCTGGAATGTCCCACTTTCCCTTCCTTCTTTTCACTGGATAAATGTTGGAGGCTATGGTAGGATGTCCCTATTTTCATTGGGAAAATGTTGGAGAGCATGGAGTTATCTAACCCCTGAGCTGTCTGGAGGCAATCCTGTACTGTATAGGGAATTTTTTAAATATTTGATGTTTTAATATGTTTTATATATATATTGGAAGCTGCCCAGAGTGGCTGGGGCACCCCAGTAAGATACGTGGGGTATAAATAGTAAAATTATCATCATGGAATGGGATGTCCCTATTTTCATCAGAGAAATGTTGGAGGGTATGCTGTGAATGGGCCTGATGCTGTCCCCTGAGAGCAGCAAGACTAGCTCAGGATCCGGACGATCCCATGCCAGCTCAAATCTGTCTCCTTCCTACATTTGGAGCACACTGTTTTAGGACTTTCTAGGCCTCCCAGTAGCCTGCACAGCCAGCCATGGCTGGTAGGGGCCACTTAACAGGTAGAACTGAGCAGAGGGCACCTCATCTCAATCCACACTTTCACTCAACCCATCAAAAGAGGCATTTGAATTGTTGTTGCTAGACCTCCAGGGCTGACCTGAAGTTCTAGATTTGTTTAGCTACCCCCAAGAGGCAGGTCAGACAGCCATTATTTTTTTTAAATGATTTTTTTAACAAGAATATGCCTGAAGCTTGCAAGCTTCAGCCCAGCAGGATCTGGCTACAAATTATTGCATAGACTCTCAGTGGGGGTCTGCCCTCCTCTGCTTCCTTCTCTCCATCCCAATTAACTTCTGTCTCCTGGGCTGAGAGGTGGGTGGAGAAGAGGAACAAGCACCTCTGTGAATCACCAAGGCCAGGTCCTAGGCCCTAGGTCTCCAGGTTTGGGTCCTGAAATCTCAGGGTCTGGGATGCTCCAAACCCAGTAACCCTAGTTTGAATTGCTGTGTTGGTGAAAGAGTTGTATTTGGAGAACTCAGGACAAAAATAGTATAGATAAAAGAGTAAATCCCTGATTACAGCAATGGCTTTGTAACTGTGGTGGAGGGGATACGGGCAGCATCAAATATCAGGAAAATAATATATTGTATCCTTTGAGCTATCTGTTGTCCACAAGAGAGGAATTCTCATAAATTCAGACGGAGCATTTGTTATGTATTTTTACAGGGGAAACTAAACTGGTGCATAGGTCATGTGCATAGGAATGACTGCTTCTTGACTGCTTCAAGGGCAAATCTGGAAACAAACACATGCAAACTCACCCTTCTATTGCAAAATCTGGAATGTGTTGCAGATTCTCTGTTGACAGATTCATCCATCCCTTCTTCAAAACAGCTTTACTTTCAGGCAATGTTATCACTGAAGAATTGATGCTTTTGAATTATGGTGCTGGAGGAGACTCTTGAGAGTACCATGGACTGCAAGAAGATCAAACCTATCCATTCTTAAGGAAATCAGCCCTGAGTGCTCACTAGAAGGACAGATCCTGAAGCTGAGACTCCAATATTTTAGCCACCTCATGAGAAGAGAAGACTCCCTGGAAAAGACCCTGATGTTGGGAAAGATGGAGGGCACAAGGAGAAGGGGACGACAGAGGACGAGATGGTTGGATAGTGTTCTCGAAGCTACCAGCATGAGTTTGACCAAACTGTGGGAGGCAGTAGAAGACAGGAGTGCCTGGCGTGCTCTGGTCCATGGGGTCACGAAGAGTCGGACATGACTAAACAACAACAATGTTATATTTAAGTTAATCCTTAGACCAGGCATAGGCAAACTCGGCCCTCCAGATGTTTTGGGACTATAACTCCCATCATCCCTGACCACTGGTCTTGTTAGCTAGGGATGATGAGAGCTGCAGTCCCAAAACACCTGGAGGGCTGAGTTTGCATATGCCTGCCTTAGACTTTAATCCTAAACACACCTACTTGTAATGAAGTCCTACCGGAGTGGAACAAGATGTAATTCTGTGTAAGCATGAACTGGATAAGGTTCTAAGTCCATAACGAAATTACAAATTAAGAGCAAATGAAGTCAATAATTTTAAAGACCCACAGAAATCAATGGGACTTAAAAGTGGATTGGCTGGATTGGGTGCAGCATTATCAAAGCAATTTGGATAGGAGAAAACATGATGAATGTGATGTGCTATTTAAAAACCTTTCAACATGTGGTGCCATATTCTTTTCTCTTTTGGTCTTATGGATTAAAAAACCAACAAAGAGAACTTTCTAGTGACACCAGCCTGAAATATCTTTATACAAGACTAAAGGACTGCTAAGTGGCTTGATGCCACTGCTTTGAAACAAGCATGCATTCCTTCCTCTTGAAATGGACATTAAGACCTCTTGCGACCCCAAGCAAATTTGTCACAACATTAGTTACTATTCTCATCACTGGCATGCCAATTTGGCAGCAATCTATTATGTTCCACCTGCATACGCTTGCACATTTTTTATTAGGAAAGATGAGACATGTCAGGACTGAATTGGCCTCCAGTTGTCTTTAGAGGTGACATAATTTTGCAAGTATCCAAATGTCTCTTCCAGAAAACAAGGTGGCTGCAGGTACAATCGAAGGTTAAAAGGCAATTTGTATGCTGAAGAGGTGAGCAATATGTCATAGTCACCTTGCATGTCAGCTACTACGCTTTTCACAGAGTATGAGCAACATGGGGTGATTATACATATAGCACACACACACACACACACACACACACACACACACACACACACACTTGTTGTTTGGCTTAACACTTTCATTTGGGCATATTGATATGTTTCCCTAGTGAAAACCAGACTGTATCAAGGAAATTAATTTTTTAGATACATCAGGTTTAGAATTATCCAGTGTGGAACAGAGATAAGTCTGGGATTGAAAGTGATATCCAACCAGCTTTCTGACTGCATTCTGGATTCAAACAGTCTTTAGTATGCACAAATCATTAAGGGCCAGTTTATGCCTGAGGAGCTATAAAGGTTCAATATTTCATAGTCAGGGTTTTGATCTATGATTCATCAGTCAGTTGAAAGCCAGAGAGGGTTTCTCCTTTGCAGACACTCAGAATCAATTGTTCTCTAGATAGATAAATTATTATTTTTATCCCCATCTCACCACTGAACGTGTGAGTTGGGATATGTCTGTCAACCAAAATGTCCAGCCATGCATGTTATATAATATGCAGGGTCATTCCTCACTTCTGCCCCATCCCATAATGTACAAAGTATTCCAGTTGGTCATTACACTGTTGCATGGCACTAGCATATGTAACTTTCCCCCATTTTTAGTAAGTTTAGTTTTTACACATTTTTTTATTGCTATCTTCTTCCAAATGTGTTTGTTGTTTTGGCTTTTCCCTACAATCTGTAACTCTTTGAAAAGCTATTGTCTGCAGCACTTTTTCTTCTTCAAGGGGTATTCAAGGGTATGTAGTATCAGCACCTCTCTCTCTCTTTTTGGTAAAAAAAGTGTGACACTTACTGTGACAACTTCATGGTGAGTACCGGCACCTATTTTTCTAGAAAAAGAGCACTGATTGTCAGCATGCAGCCCTGATTTGACTTAGAACACCTGATGACTCATAGGTGAACTATCCCTAAGGAGAAAGGGAAACACCGTCTGTGGTGCTTGGTTCACCCTACAGGCTATGCAATAAGTTTTCATTTCATACAGAACATAAAAAATAGTGATAGACAGCAAAAGTGGTTCTCAAATTATTGTAGTCTCATTCATAGATAAACAGTAGAAATTCTAAAAAATTCCAGTGTCAGTTGGCTCACCATGAAATTGACTGCAGAAGCTTTGTAGGGTTAGAACATTTGGCAGCCTAGTAAGCCATCAAGTTCTCCAACAATGCTTTATTGGAACAAGGATACGTTATGATATACAGTGGTACCTCGGGTTACATACGCTTCAGGTTACATACGCTTCAGGTTACAGACTCCACTAACCCAGAAATAGTGCTTCAGGTTAAGAACTTTGCTTCAGGATGAGAACAGAAATTGTGCTCCAGTGGCGCAGCAGCAGCAGGAGGCCCCATTAGCTAAAGTGGTGCTTCAGGTTAAGAACAGTTTCAGGTTAAGTACGGACCTCCGGAATGAATTAAGTACTAAACCCAAGGTACTACTGTATGTTCATTCTAAAGCTATCAGTAAGGCAGGGCCACTTTCCACAGGGCCAACTCCCAACTGCCTTTGAGAAGCAGCAGAGAGCAAGAAAAGGACAGTGAAGAAATCAGCAGATCCTCCTTCATTTTGGACTATGCTCCTTCCTCCCTCCCCTCCCCTCCCCTCTCCAACCACCACCAACTATCACCTGAAAAGGACCCCAGGGAAGAAAGAGATGTAAGGCTAGGAAGACACCAGGAGCTGCTCCTGCTGCAGCTGGACTCATCCATCCCTTACAGGGTCATCTACTACCAGTAGCCAACTCTAGGCAGTCAAGGTGTCTTCGGCCCTCTCAATATTTGTTGGAAGGGGGTTGGGCCACCTCAATGTTGAGAGGGTGGAGGAGGCCAAGCGTGGAGTCAAGTGCTGTGCACCAGGCCCCTTCATTCTTGGGGGCAACTTGGCACTCTGACACAGTTGTCCTGATGGAAGGATCCTTATGTTTTGCTCTGTGTTGATATTGCACTCTTTCTCTGTGTCAGTGTACATAAGTGGCCTTGGGGTGATTTGTATCCGGAAAGGCAGGATGTAAAGCATTGTAATAAATAAATAATAATTGTTGCAATCTTGTGGTGATATTTCTTAAGTGCTTGTTATATAAACAGCCTTGCCACTTACTACTTTATCGTGCCCTCCATCATGGAGGGCACGTGTCGCGGCACATTGCTTTCTCTTTCCTGCGATGTACATCAGATTTCCCTCCCTCCCACCCTATATTTAGGGCTGTTCTTTGGCCTTGTTATGCCTGTCTAGGGGTCATCTGTTTTGGAGCAGGGGCCCGGTAGGAATTTTGCCATTTGGCTGATTGGCTGCTGCAGTTTGGTTTTTGCCTACCATGCAGCAAATCAACACAACTTTGTAAGGTTGGCGGTTAGGCATTGGTTCAATGTGTTTTTTTTGGGGGGGGGGGAGTGGTTGGCTGTGCCTGCCCCTCTATTGCTGCTGCTAGAGAATTCCATTAAAGGAATCTAGGGGCTTGCCTTGCTTTTGTCTGAACCCTGTCAAGGGGCTAGGACCATGCCAGAGCCCCTGGGAGCTGTGAGATAGGAACCAGCTTCTCGCTCCCCCAGGATGCTTTCCCTTACTGACATATGGTGGTGCCCAGTGTCAGTCCTGTTCCTGCCATTGTGCAGATTCAGGTAGTCTGGAACCAACGCCTAAGCAACCACTCACATGCTGTAATCAATAACGTTGTGGCCAAAATTAATGCCAACAACCTTAAACTAAATTCTATGTCTATTGTGTCTTTATTTGGGGGGGGGGTTGGGGGTCTTCACACACAACTCATATACATCTGCTACTTTAAAGCAGGAGCAGGACTAGCAATGTTCTTGCTGATTTCAAAAGAATTTTTTTAAAAAAGGAAAATCAGAATGTTTGAGGTTATCACATGCCACAATGTTTCCTGGACTACTGAGTGCTGCTCACCAGTCCAAATGACAAAAGAGCCAGGATATAGTTTGCATGATGAAGAGTAAATATTTTACGAGAGACAGAGACAGAGACAGAGATCAACGTTCACTCACATGCTTATGAAGTAGAATCTTTCTTCATGCCAGTGGCGTAGCGTGGGGGGTGCAGGGGGGGCCGGCCGCACCGGGCGCAACATCTGGGGGTTAGGGTTAGGGGGCGCAAATCCACGGGTTAGGGGGCACAAATCCACGGGTTAGGGGGCGCAAATTACTTGCCTTGCCCTGGGTGCTGACAACCCACGCTACGCCACTGCTTCATACAACCTCTTTTCTCAGAAAGGTGCTAGGCAACATCCTGAACTATGCTGGAGCCATTATTCAGTTGAAAGTGAGTTAGAAACATACTTACAAGCTATGGGAATGGGCTCCCTGTGGAAATGGCATGTGCAACATTTTTAATAACGTCTCACTACTGGTGGGGAGGAAAGCATTTGCACCAAGTTTTGGGTAGATGCTAAAACCCCTTTTGTCTGTGCCTTGCCATTTCTTAGAGAATGGGATTGAAACGCACACTCCTTCTCCAGCTGCACCACGCCATGCCCTATAAGGTCACGCTGACTTGGATTATAGCCTAACCTTCTGATGTCTGTGCAGAAGCCACTCATTGAGGCCTCCTTTCAGACATTTGCTTCAAATCGCAGTGACTGGCCCAAGTTTGTTCTGTGTCGGGTAGGGAGATAACAGTCAGAACTGTGTCACCACCTAATGACCTGCTGAAAATCTAGGTCAGCTGTGGTTCTTAAAATAAATGGGGGGGGGGGAATGCCACAGAGCCTGTCAACTGTCTTCTGTAAGCTGCTCCTTGCCTAGGTTGCTGCAATTCTAAGGGATAAATGCAATTTTTTTTGGGGGGGGGGAATAAATATTGTGACAAAAGAATGCAGCTATCCTGCTCTGAAGATGGTTGAGGAAATAATGTGCTTCTTTCGTATTATACAATTTATTATGGGCAGTGGTGTTATTCCTTAGAAACTAAAAACCGGCACCTCTATTAGTGCTAAAAAAATAATGGACTCTCTCATAAGGCTGAATAATTAAAAAAAGAAAAGAAAACCCAGCTCAAGATAGGATACTGGAGGATGCTTTTATCAGTGACACAACATGAGACATAAAATTCAGGCAGACAAGGCACTGTTCCAAACTCAGACTGAATGGAGGGGGGTGGGTGAAATTGAGTGTTGCTTGGTTACTTCCATAAAGGGTGTTTCTGTGGTGAAATTCACTTTGAGCTCAATTTGTTTTTAAGCTTAAAGGCTGCTGTAGAGTTTGACCTTCAGTTGTATTGTTACAATATACTAGTACTTAGTTGTTACTACTAATATTTGGAAGTTGATTGCATGCATACTGAGATGTACAGTTTTGCAATTTTGGGTCTAGCTTTTAAAGATTTTAGCTGTTGTTACCTAGACCAGCAATCATAGCCTTCTATTTGTTTACTAGGAGTTGGCTTCCTCTCTCACAAAGCCTCTTAGGTTGTCTAATATTTTCATTAACTTTGGGCCATACTTCAATTCTGAAAGTTTAGTGGTTTTGTTGTTGTTTCCCCTGTTGAATAAACCATTGAATATTTTGGCAGGAAGAGTAGTGGATAATTCAAAAACATTTTACACTTTAACAAAAGTGTGCTGAGCAGCTTTACAAAATGCTTCCCCCCTTAAAAAAAATATCGGTCCTGTGTAGAATCACGTTGTGCACACTTAACAAAATTCCCCTCATGTATCACAGATGGACTTTCCATTGTCCTACTACATTCCTTATTAGACTTACTAGAAACATTCATTTACATCAATCAAAGGGGGCCAGAATGGAAATTAAGAGAATAATTAGCATCCATTTCTTATTGAAAACATTAGTTTTAATGACTACCCATGGATACTGTGAACACAGTGCTGCTGCATTTTTATTTTTTTTTATCCTCATTCTCAAAGGAGCCTCAGAGCCTGAGGGAGATTCTATAGCTGCACCTGCTCATATCTTTGATTATGTGTCACCAACAGTCCCCATGCCTTTAGGCTCAGCTCCTCTGAGTGCCAGTGCAGCACCTGGAAGCTCTTTGGTTAGCAAAGAAGTTTGTAATTTGGAGCTTGATTGGTATTAATTTTTTTCCCTCTTTCCCCCATGTTATCCTTTAATGGACTAATTCCCAGGAAACCCTCCCAGCTCCTTCTCATTTGCTTTCCGCGTTGCATGTTTGGCATTAGAATATTATCCCTATTGTGATTAAATGGATGCTCATTTATGCAGAAACTGAAGAGCTTGTTTTGGTTGACCTTAACTTTCTGGTTACCTCAGCCAATTCTAGCTATTGCTGTCGTTCATTTTGTGCACAATTTGTTGTCCCGATACATAAAGAACCAACCTGCTCCTCTCACAGTGGGTGTCAGGGTCTTGAACTTTAAAGTTCAGTGTCTGAAACGGTTGCCAACTGAGTGAGGAACTTCTGGCCTTCCAGATGTTGATAGATTCCAGCTTCCACTAGCAAATAAATGGCTATGTGCATTTGAAGTGGAACAACTGGCCAAATGACTCAGTCACACAAATGTTTGCTTCTTCACATACAGTGAAAGCTGCACTTTATGCCATGAGAGAGCAGGGGTGCCAACTTGAATAAAATATTGTGGGGGCCCACGTAAGCCTCAATCACATGATGCACTTTGTGGGGGCCTGGACCCTGCAAATACTTTATTGTGGGGGCTGAAGCCCCCACATCCCCAAGGAGTTGGCTCCTCTGTGAGAGAGTACATTCAGTAGTGATGTGTTAAATAATTATAAAAATGCTTTCCATCTTAACTTATGCTAAGATCTAACAGCTGTGGAGTAAGATTCTTTTGTATGCCCCAGTGTCATATCTACAAACCTGGTGTCCTTCAGATATTTTGGACTACAACTCCTATCAGGCCCAGCATGACCAACAGTCAGAGATTATGAGAGCTGGAGTTCAACCACATTTGGAAGGAAGCAGGTTGGGAAAGGTTGCACTAAGTACTAAAGGAATCAAAGAAGCATTCTTAAGCAACTTGTATGCCCTGAAGTTGAGTATAATTATTTTGCGGGATACATCTGAGG
Source organism: Podarcis liolepis (assembly GCF_965112155.1). NCBI lineage: Eukaryota > Metazoa > Chordata > Lepidosauria > Squamata > Lacertidae > Podarcis > Podarcis liolepis. The sequence continues at coordinate 48,365,317 of NC_139564.1, read as the reverse complement.
AGCCAGAATAGTGGTAGCATTCGTATGAGATGGCCTAGGCACTGACTATAGAATCATAAAGACATAGTTTTCTGAAACTGTGTGTTAGTTCCAATGACCTAAGTAAAGTGGGACAAGGACACCTTGTCTAGTGAAACCTAAGGAAATAGTGTCATATTCTCAGATGGTTATTTGAGTTGCATGGCCCTGAGGCGTCCTAAGGCTAAGATGGTCTGTGGGGGGTGGGGAGAAAAAAAAGGGGGAAATTAATGTACCAAAGCCATTTTTCTGTTGGGCAAAGTAATGCTTTCATCGTAGACTTATGCACAGAGCTTGAATAATAGCCAGGAATGTTCTTTAATATTGTATGCTCTTGCAGCCATCAATATGGTGATATTAAACGATGCCCCAAAGATACGCAGGACAGTTGTGCTGAAACTGCTTAGGTCACGTATAAGAGTGGAAGTTATCAAACAGCTAAATGTGATACTTAAACCATTGATAACATTTTTTTGCAGAGTTAATAAAGGTTTTAAAAAAGGTGTTGCTGCTTGATTTCAAAAGAGAGAAATCTGTTTAGGATGAGGTGGATAATGAAACCTCTTGCACAGCTGGGAATGGAAGGCTCTCTTGATGCTCATGGAGGTAAGTAGGGCTCTCTTAAAGCACGGGAGAGCATGCTGTGTGTGCACACCACTGCTAGAAAAAGGAGCCCTGTGTGTATGAATTGCAGGTATGAGGACCATCTACAGCCTCATATGCACTCTGAACAAAACCATTCCTTCTGCAGAAATGTGTTGGAAAACTCTGCCATTGGACATGGTCTATAAAAAACAGCATAGTTAAATTATAAAATTCACATCCCTGGGAGACTGTGATGGCCATCAACATAGATTAGACAAATTCGTGGCTATTAGCCATGATGGTTATGCTCTATCTCCACTGTCAGAAGGAGTTTGCCTCAGAATACTGGTTTCTGGCAATCACTGGTGGGTAGAGTGCTGTGCTCTTCACCTGGCTACTGGCTTTCTGCAGGCATATTGTTGGCCACTGTGAGACCTATTGGTTCTTGTTTTTGCTTTGTATTTTGGTTGAACGAAAAATGCCAGATATAATAATGAAAAAAGAATTCCCTGAATGCCCAGATCCAGGTTTGGGTCAAGTACTCATTGATTAGAGAATCCCAGCAGAGATTTAAAATCACAAAATATGCTGCAAAGCATTGACATATAAGCCATTTGAACATTATAATATCCCCATCTAAGTTGCTTCTGGAGTTAAGAATTATTTGCTTACAAACTTTTCCAAGGTCAGATTCATGTGCTTTCCCATACAGCAGTCAGAAAAGACATGCAGTAAAATTTAGGTTCCAAAGTGGTAAATATTTCTAAATTATTTGCATAGAAACACAAATGTGGCTTGCTGAAGCCACACAGCCTAAGCTTGGAGCATCCAGCTTAGACCTCCTTAGTGGCAGGCATAGGAGCCAACTCCTAACATGTGCTCCTGCCACTGCTAAAGGTGGATCCTACCCATGAGAAACTGATATAAAAATTATCCCACCCCCAGAGAAATTTAGTGTAACAACTCATCATGTCTGTGCACTGTTTGTGGATACACTTCTCTTGTATCCACATTTGAGTCTGGTATTTGCCGGCAAAAATTAGGGGGGGGGGGACATCAGGCAGGTCATGAGCAGGGAGGTGGAACCAAAATAAATGCCGCTATTAAATCTAAGGAAATCTGGCCTGGGTTTGGGAACTATTTAGAGACTGAAATTAACAGGCAAGAAATGGCTCCAGACTCATGTCTTGGCTTCAGGCAGATGTGGCCAATGGGGTTGTGCAAGTAGGGCTACCTTGCTCTCCTAGCTTCTGAACACCATGCATTGCTGCCGGTTACCAAGGGGGAGAGGAGGGAGAGCAAGGCGGCAGGGAGCTCAGCACAACGTGGGAGCAGCAATGGGTCCAGTCTGATGCTCCCAACACTGTGCTCACATCACGATTAATTCCTTGCTGTTTTGGCCCTCCCCTTCTTGGTAACCAGCAGTGAGGTATGGTGTTGAGAAGCAGGATAGCAAGGCGGTCTCCCATGCATAGCTGTCAACCTTCCCTTTTTTTGCGGGAAATTCCCTTATTCTAGCGCTGTTTCCCGCTGCTTCCCGCTGCTATCTCGGATTGTTAGATATCCTGTAGACTATCCCTGGGACAGGTGAGGTTGCTGATCCCTTAATTTTGAGGCTCCCTGGGACAGGTGAGGCTGCTGATCCCTTATGTGCGAGGCTGCTGATCCCTTATTTTCAAATCTGAAAGTTGACAGCTATGCTCCCATGTCCCACAGGCACAACTGCCTTTAGGCTTTTTAAGAGCAAAAACTAGAGTTCCGGATATACCTGTATGAAGGACAGTAGGGTGGGAGCTGGCTGTATTTTCCTAATTTTGTCAGGTGAGGCTTGGGTCTGTGTCAAATATAGCAGGAAGACAGAGATTTGACATGAATCCTATTAAGCTATTCAGTCTACCTGCAAATATGCAGAAAGAAGCAGGGCAATTCTTCATCATCACCCAGTTTAGAGTTCCCCATGACTTTGAGGTTGAAGTAGTGAAGTGGGGAACTTCCTCTACTCCTGAAGTCTCTGCGCTTGATTTAGAGCTTTGGTTGAGATGGAATTGGGTAGTAGGATTTTGAGTACAATTGGAGGGAGGATAGAAATTCAGTTCAGGCAGTTGGCAATTGAGTGCTAAAGAAAAATATTTTCAATTGAACACATTATGAACTTGGGTGGGATACGACCCTTTTCCACTCACCTAATCATGCCAGCTTCTCCAAGAGCCAAGGACATCAGCAATTTGCTCCAAAGGTCCTTGTGTTGTACTGATTTTGCATTGCATTTGATGGAGTCAAAAGTTGGTGCTGGTTCCATTGTAACAACCCCAGTTTAACAAGCCATGGGAGAGTATGCACATGTGTTTGTTCACTCTCTCTCTCTCTCTCTCTCTCTCTCTCTCACACACACACACACACACACAGACAGACAGACAGACAAACACACATCATCCTCTGTGTTTGTTTACAGGCAAGCAGAATGAGCACGTATCACTGCATCCTTTGACATAGGGAAATCTGTCTCCAGCTGGAATGTTTGACATAGTGTTATGGGGGCAGTGGGCAGCTATAACCATTTGTAAGGGGAGAGTTGTAAAAGCTTCAATAAAAATAATATTCGATGCATCATTTTGTTTTCTCTTCTCTTGACCAAGATGGCAACAACTGTATCTTTAATGAAGCCAGAAGGCTTATTCTAAATCACCATCATGATGATTGCTATATTCAAGGATCTAAAAGAAACAAAATTGCATTTCACAGGCTTTCTAA